>NC_081574.1:29022661-29137356 GCF_022355385.1 Mustela nigripes | reverse complement strand
AAGTGGTTGATTTTCTGTTTCCAGAATTGCTGTTCTTCTTCTCTTCGATCTGCCGATGGGTTTTCAGGTGTTTGCAATCTTTAGATAAGCTATCTAGCTGATCTCCGGCTAGCTGAAGCAGTCTCAGCTTGCTACTTCTCCGCCATCTTGACTCCTGAATTGTGTATTTTTTTTAATTAAGCATCTACTATGTGAATGAGTGAGTTGTTGCTCTTCCCTGTTGCGCCCAGGGAGATAAACAGCTGGTAGGATCACCTCTCTTAGGATGAGAAATTTAGCTATCATCCATCACCTCTTTCTGCTTTAATCTGGTTAGAGAGGTGCTGGAGAACAGTGTTTCAGGGAAATGCTAAGGACAAACAGACTCCAGAGGAAGCGGTAAAAAGCGAAGTTGGCCAAGTGTCTTAATGTATGTCCACCTCTTCTTGCATGTACATTCTCTTTTCTCTACAGGTCCTTCCCTGCCTCCCACTAGAATAAAAACTCAATAGTACCTTTGCTTTGCTCATCTGTCTACCCCAAAACCTACAAAGGTGCCATATAGTAAGTGTTCAAGAAGTGCTTGAGGAATGAATAAGCAATCACTTTCGGCCTACCACTTCATGCTTTGATAATGATAATTGATACTTGTTAATCTTATGTATAGCTGTATACAAAATGCGACTTCAAGACAATCATCAAAGCCTCCCTCCCTTTCTAATATACTTTTCAAATTGTATTTGTGCCTAAAGATCTTCTTACAGAGCAATTGAGAGCCACCACGGTTCAAGACCATTTAGTTCACCTGATTCATGAATCCCCCTTATTGTCCATCCCGCCAGTGATCATTCAGCCTTTGCTTGAATACCTCTAAAAATGGAGAGCTCATTTCCTCCCAGAGCTGCCATCCTGTACTGCCGTGACTATTAGAATATTCCTGCTTAAATTTACCTAATATCTTTTTTTTTTCCATAGCCTTTACCTGTTGTTTTAGTTGTCAGAAGCATATTAATCTTTCCTTCCACTGGGCAACCCTTCGGGTACTTTGAGACATTAACGCCTCCCTCCTAAACTTTCACTTCTGTATGTTAAATGTCCCTTGCTCCTTTCTGCACCTAGAAAACTACAGCAGAAATTCCAGCTTAGAAGTCTTGCGTGTGTTCACCTTGAGGATTCAAACATGAACTGCAGGAATGGACCAGCAGGGTGTCTATTTATGGGGAGGACGAAAGAGCTGCATAGGGAAATCAGCAAATAACTAGTTAACCAAGTGCAAGCTATCCTTCAAGAGCCATAAATCAGCATGCGCAGGGAGGAATGTTCAGGGACGAGGTCTCAGTTCATTCCGTGGATCCAGTTTTCTTCCTGCAGGAACTTGTGCCAAACTTGGGGAGAAGGAACACAAAGGATCAAAGGCCAAGATCACAGAAGTCTCTGGTCAACATTGACAATACAAGGCAACACTGCTTTGGGAGTCGGGTGATGTTGGACGCCACCCCGTAGGACGGAGAAGTGGGGGAGAAGATCAGATCATATCAAATTAGAAGGGACAGTGAGGGCTTAGAGCAGGGCAGAGCAAAGTAGGAGGCCAGGTGGAGAAAGCGATGTCTGGCAGAGCAGGGAGAGCAGGAGGAAGAAATGATGCACTGGGAGGGACGGCCAAGAGGAGAGGGTCTGCATCTGGCACATGGGAGATAACCCCAGGGTGGCATCCGAGGAGGCCTGCAGTTCTTATAAATCTGCTAGGAGAGTCTCCATTTTGTTACTTTCTTCCCCCAGCATCAGGTAACATGATTACGTCATAATGACAACCAGCTTCTCTCTGCTGAGTCTGTCCTGGGCCCGGCACTGCATTAACACCGGCCTCACTCATTTGATCCTCATAATAACCTTCCGAGGCAAGTACCATTCTTTTTCTCATTTTATGGATGAGAAAAGTAAAAATTTAGTGGAGCCGTCGTATCCAAAATTACACTGCTGGTAAATGGCAGAGCTATGAAGCAAAGCTACTTCTAACTTGAAGCCTGACTTCTCAAATGATATAAAATTAGGCGTTTTTGTATAATTTCCCTGTATCCCAGCCTAAACTTCAATAGTAAAGCATTTACATTTGAGTCGAATATGTTTGGCGCCTTAACCAAAGCTTTTTTAAAAAAAAAGCTTTTTTAAATAAAAAAAATTAATTTTATTAAATTAAATAAATTAAAATAAATTTTATTAAAGTAAATAAAAATTTTTAAATAAAAAATATAAAAAATATATATGAGTATATATAGAACATCATTAAAAGAAAAAAAAAAATAAAGAACCAAAAACCTTATGTAGAGAAGTGAAGTGAGTTGGTTTCTGCAGGAACTATTCTTATCAGTGGTGACTGTGAGATCATCCATCCCCTGTCACTGAGCTAGGGGTAATGACCACTAGTCCATGAGTGCAGTGAGAACTCGCACCCACCAGGAGCTCTTTCCCTGAAGCAAGCCTTCTCCATTCAGCATCAAGTCAATAACAAGGACTGAGATGAGAAACACAGTCCCCAACCCCATGTGTCCGTTGCCGCCTTCTGTGTCCCTGGATGTTCCCTTCACCAGAGAACTTTTTTTTCTGGTCCAGTGAAAACTGAATCCTCCCATGAGGAGTTCTGGGGCATCCTGCTTTTAAAAACCTTTTATGGGACCATAAAATACCTCCCCTCATCACCTTGAAGAAGCTGGCTTCAGGAATGAGAGCAAATTGTATTGCACGGAGCTGAAAACAGGGCGAGCAAATTGTTATTTCTCCTGGCTAAAGCACATCTGACTTCCTTATTGCACTAAAGCATTTAGCAAAAGGAAACAGTATTTTAATTGCAGGCTGGGCAGACGCATGACCTAAGCCAGAAGCTGACTTCAGTATACAGAGCAAAGTGTACTAGACACGCTGATGCTTTATGCGCCTAAGAACACAGCCATTTACAGGCGAGAGCTACTTTATTGCTAATGATCTTTGAAGTTAACAAGGTTTGCAAAAGCTTCTCAGCATTATTATTACTATTTATATTAATAGCATTAGTGATCTCCTTTATTCTTCCAAGACTTAACACTACTAATTGGCATCAGTATAAACAGAGGTATAAACGCTATCATGCAATGCAAGCAGAGCCAAGTCTGGCAGCTTTGTGGGTTTAATATGGAAATGTTTGCTATCTAATGAGGACACAAAATGTTAATCTGCAGAACAAATTGTATTTATAGAGAAACTAATTATCATATGCAAATGTGACACACATCCCTTGCAAAATTCCTGTTGCAGCTGGGGCAGCCCTCTGTGACCTTTCTGAAACTCCACGCTTTCCAGCTCTGGCTAATGGTTTCATGCACTGAGGCTGATTACTTTCATTTTCATACAGAAATGAGCTAAATGGGCAGGACTCTGGCTCCGAATAAACACCACAGAGGCATTGCCTCCATAACTGTAACTTGCATTCTATCGATTTCTTCTCCTTCCCTACAAAACTCAGAGTTTTTCTGCTGCTTTGGCTTTATCTGCAAAGCCGGACTACAGATGTCCAGAGTAACGAATGTTTTAAACCATGTAATAAAAGACCTGAGATGTTCTTATCATGCACACAGTCCTATTGAACGAAGACTATGCTGATGTTGTTTTCATAATGATTTTTGCTTTTTGTGGTTTCCCTTCTATATTGAGTAGGAAGCCCCAAGGTATAGATTGTTAAATCCAGCTGATGATGGGGTTTCCTTCCTTTTTTTGGTATTTTCTCCTCTTCTCTTTCAGATATATGTATTCTGTTGTTTGAAGCCTCCTAGAAGTATAAAATGCTGGAAATTCAATGGCTGTAGAGATCATCCAGGGAGTGCCTTTATACTTCCTTTATAGGTGAGGAAAGTATGGCTCAGAGAGGTCAGGTGGCAAACCCAAGATCACACGGCATACTGGTAGAAGACACTGGAAGTCAGGTGCTCTTTCTGTATGCTTAAACAAATGACAACAACAACGACAAAAACAGCAGCAGCAGCAACAACAACACCCACCTCTCCTGTAGCACTGCTAGGTTTGGATTTGTGTGAGTGTCCGGTTGTGTCCTTAACTCCGTGTGAAAGAGGCTGCGGGCCAGACAGCCCTGACCGGCCATGGAGATGGGGTTCTGCTCCATTGCACCCTGAGAGTGGGGATCTGGTTCAGCATTCTCCAAATGCCTCTTGGACTCCAAGGACAGAAAGGTGAAGGAAATGTGGCCTCTACCTCCTGCAGAACCCACTGTTTCCTGAGGGAGACCGATCTGTTGTGAGACAATCTCAGTGAAGTGAGGTAAGTGCATTGGATAGAAGCATAGAGAAGAAATAAACACTCTGTGCAAAGGAGGGTAGAGTCATATCTTTGTTTCTATTGCCATGCAACAAATTATCTCCAACTTAGAGGTGTGAAAATGTACATTTATTATTTCCATGGGTCAGGAATGCTTGCATGTCTCAGATGGGTCCTCAGCTCAGCGTCTCCCAAAGATGCAGTGAAGGTGTTGGTCAAGCTTCATTCTTTTTTGAAGTTCAGTGTTCTCTTCCCAGCTTGTTTGGGCTGCCAGCAAAATTCAAATCCTTGTGGTTGTGGGACTGACGTATTACTTTCTTGCTGCCTGTCTCAACTCCTGGAGCCCCCCCGCGGCTCCCCCGTCCCCCAGTTCCTTGCCATGTGGCCCTCCAACAGTATGGTAGATTTCTCCTTCAAAGTCAGCAGGAGAATCATTCTCTTCACGAAGGCCCAGTTCCTTTTTACTTGTTTAATTTTTTAAAAAAGATTTTATTTATTTATTTGAGAAAGAGAGAGAGAATGCACACAAGCAGGAGGGAGAGCAGAGGGAGAGGTGGGCTCCCTACTGAGCAGGGAGCCCGATTTAGAACTCGATCCCAGGACCCTGAGATCATGACCTGAGCCAAAGGCAGACACCTAATGACTGAACCACCCAGGTGCCCCCCAGTTCCTTTGTAAAGAGCTTTTACTGATTAACTCAGGCCCACCTAGCTTAATCTCCCTTTTGATTAATCCCAAATCATCTGATTTAGGACCTTAATTAAATCTACAAAATCTCTTCACATTTGGGATATAATATCACCTGATCATAGAAGCAAAGTCCTTTCAAACCTAGAGCCCCCATCCACACTCAAGGGGAAGGTGTTATATAGGGTGTGTGTATCAGAAGAACAAAAATCCTGGGACCCATTCTAGAACTCTGCCTCCTTCAAGTGAAGAGCAAAAGGGTAGAATTAGAGCAGGTTTCAGGGGGCATCTGGGTGGCTCAGTTGGTTAAGCATTTGCTTTAGCTCAGGTCATGATCCCAGGACCCTGGGATCAAGCCCTGCATCAGGCTCCCTGCTCAGCGGGGAGCCTGCCTCTCCCTCTCCCTCTGCACCCTGCTCCCTCTGCTTGCTCTCTCTGTCAAATAAACAAAATATTATTCTTTTTAAAAAAAGAACAGCTTTCAGAAAGTGTGAAGTGAATCACAAAAAACATAGAGGTAAACACCGGATGTGATTAGTTATTTTTATGATTTTCTTTTTTTAAAAAAATTCATTTATCTATTTGAGAGAGAGAGAGGAGGAACAACAGAAAAAGAAAGACAACCAGACTCTGTGCTGAGAACAGAGTTTGTTGCAGGGCTCGATTCTTTGACCCCTGAGATTATGACCTAAAACACTAAAAAGAGTCAGATGCTTAACCAGCTGAACCAACTGAATCACCCAGATGCCCCTATAATTTTCTTGAAATTATTTTTTCACCAGAGGCCCGTGTTCATAAGCTATGATTTCATTTATTTAAGTCAGGTGGGGACTGAGTACAAAAGAAAAGGGGGAATGAAATCAACAACCCACCAAGAGTTTAAACAAAACAAAACAAACAAACAAAAAAACAATCCTCTCGCCAAATAAATAAATAAATAAATAAAAGCAAGGAAGCTTTGTTCAGAAGAAGGAATGAAAAACAAGACACCTAGGTGAGAGCTTAGAAGACAAGGTGTTTTGGGGGCCTCCCTGTTCTCATTTGATTTGCAATAGGTGAGAAGCAAACATATAAAATATTCTCCTTAAGTCAGAAAAGAAAAAGAATAGTTGGCTATAAGAATGGGCTAAAGATTGGAATCTTAAGTTTAGGTTCCTATTATGGGCTCCATTTTATAGAAACAGAGAAGTTAAATTAGTTGCCAATGGTCACAAAGTAGCAGGTGGCAGAGCCCCAGTCCCACCCAGGAAGACAGGCTCTAGCTGCCTAAGAACACAGCCATTTACAAACAAGAGCTACTTTATTGCTAATGATCTTTGAAGTTAACAAGGTTTGCAAAAGCTTTTAGGCATTATTATTATTATTTTTATTAAATAGTAATATAACTATTTGCCTTGAACACACACTGAGAAGTCAACAGTGGTTACTATGCTTATCCTTGATGTGGGTTTGGGAAAATAGCCCTCCCCCCCCATGCCACTGATGAAAATGGAAACAAATAAATCTTTCTGATAAGTTTTACCTGTTTATATCTCAAGTCTTCTTTCAAGTACATGGTCTTCAATATAACATTTCTTTCATATTCTTTTATCCCAATGAAAACAGTACCTGTATAACTATTTAGTTCTAAGTATCTGTTAAGTTACTCCTAATTGAAAAAAAAAAAAAAAAATTGGGGGGGGGGGATGGGGCCCTGGATGGCTCAGTCAGTTAAGCAGCTGCCTTTGGCTCAGGTCATGATCCCAGCATCCTGGGATCGAGCCCTGCATCAGGCTCTCTGCTCAGCAGAGAGACTGCTTTCTACCCCCCACTCTCTCTGCCTGCTGCTCTGCCTACTTCTGCTCTCTATCTCTCTATCAAATAAGTAAATAAAATCTTAAAAAAAAATTTTAAAAACTTTTTTAATGGAAGCAAAGCAGAGGTTACATCAATTATTTGGTCTTCATGCAATGGGATACTATACAGCAATTGTGACTGTATTTTTTTTAAAAGATTTTACTTATTTATTTGACAGACAGAGATCACAAGTAGGCAGAGAGGCAGGCAGAGAGAGTGAGAGGGAGAAGCAGGCTCCCCGCTGAGCAGAGAACCCGATGTGGGACTCTGGGATCATGACCTGAGCCTAAGGCAGAGGTTTTAACCCCTGAGCCACCCAGGCGCCCCTAATTGTGATTGTATTTTATATTTTAGAGTATTAACAGGAGAAACTGTACTCTATATTTAGGGATTGAAAGCAGGTGACATAATACCCCATATTTGTTTAAGGCAAATCCTGTATAGATGAATATCAAAACAGGAGGAGGGTGGCCTGGAAATATATTCACCAAACTACTAAGTGGTGAATACTTGAAATGTGGTAGAATTATAGGTGATTTGTGTTTTAAAATTTTTGGAGTATCTTTTTATTCAATAAGTATCACATGACAAGAAAAAGTAATAAGAGATTTAATTAAATGGTCTTTAGAAGCAGTTTTTCACAGTACAGTCTGAGACCCATGTTTTATTGGTTGTTTCATATAAGCAGCTGGTCTCATGTTGTGGCATCAGCATTGAACTCTGAGTCTGATGATCTGCCTTCTGCCCTTGGCTCAGTTACAGATTCACTCTGGAAACTTAGAACTGGAAAGGATCCCAGAAATCAAATGATCTAACACCTCAGTTTTACAGATGAGATGCAAAGACCACAGGGCACAGATCATGTGCCCAAGACTGACAGCTAGTGTGAGGTAACCCGGGGCAGGAAGTCAGGCCACCCTACCCACAGCTTGGAACCAGTTTTCTTTCGCTATGCTGTCGTTCTGGGTTTGCGTGCCTTTAGTTGTCAAACTGGAGCCCTAGATCAGCAATTTCTCAAGGTGGAGTATAATGGTCACAAACATAGGGTCTGAAGTCAAACAGCCCATGTTCAATGCCAGCTCCTCTGTTTCTGAAAGACTTTGAACAAGAGAATCAATTTAAAAAAGGGGGGGGGGGCGCCTGGGTGGCTCAGTGGGTTAAAGCCTCTGCCTTGGGTTCAGGTCATGATCCCAGGGTCCTGGAATCGAGCCCTGCATTGGGCTCTTTGCTCAGCAGGGAGCCTGCTTCCTCCCCTCTCTCTCTGCCTGCCTCTCTGCCTACTTGTGATCTCTGCCTGTCAAATAAAATAAATAAAATCTTAAAAAAAAAAAAAAAAAGATTTTATTTATTTATTTATTTTTTTGAGAGAGGCAGAGTGTGCATGAACAGGGGGAGGGACAGAGGGAAAGGGAAAAGCAGACTGAGTAAAGGAGACCAGTGTGGGACGCCATCCCAGGACCCTGGAATCGTGACATGAACCAAAGGTAGACACTAAAGCAACTGAGCCACCAAGGCCCCTGAGAATCAACTATTTTGAGTCTTGCTTTCTCAACTATGAAATGGTGATTGCAGTAATAGTCACCTCTTGGGTATGGTGAAGATTTGTAAATATGATAATATATTTAAAATGTTTAGCACAATACCTGGTTTCTCGAAGCCTCAACAAACACAAGTTATTATCATTCTGTTATATATCTTTGGGTATAGAACACTCTACTGATTCCAGTGGAGTCCTGTCCTCTGGCAGGAGAGAAACTGAAATGGTAATTGGCTGCCAAGGCCGTGGTCCCAGTTTCCCATCTTTGGAGAGAGTGAAAAGCCTCACAGGGAGCGCCTGGTTGCCTCAGTCAGTGGAGTATGCAACTCTTGATTTCAGGGTTGTAGTTTCAAGCCCCACATTGGATGTAGAGATAACTTAAAAAAAAAATAAAATCTTAATTTTTTTTTTTTTTCTAAACCTCATATACCTTTTCCTGATGAAGGAGGAGTTTCTTTGTCTACTGCCTGTCCTCTGGGGAAATCAGTTTTGTGCTACCACCATTGTAGTAAACCACTCAGATTTATAAGGAATGTAATTTACAAGCTAAGGAATGTCAGCTCCTCATGTGGCTACGTCATAATGAGGAAAGCAATCGCCGAAGCTGGCTTCTTCTGGAGAATGCTGTTGATGTTAGGGTCCTTGCTTGCAGGACCTAGACAAGTAAATGCATGGAGGAGGACCCACACATGCATAGACCTTCACCCACAGGTCCGTCCTGGCTTCTGCAATATCACAGAAGTAACTGGAGGTCAGCTGGGAGGTCAGCTGGGAGGTCAGCTGGCATCACAGTGGGGATGGGAAAAGGACACAAGGAAACAAAATCAACCTGACACTGACTGGTTCAGTGGGTGAAAGCCCCACAGCACAGTCACAACCCAGCCACTAACTTGCTCTGTTGCATCACTTGGGCAAATCTTTCACTTCTCCAAGATGCAGGAATTGGCCCAGGTGGTGGGAAAGGCCCCTTCTGAACCTGACACATTATGTAAATAAGATTCAGGGTCCAAGACCCTGTCCTTGTGCATTCAGGATGCCAACACTCAAGTTAGAAAGTAAAACTTCAGTTTCTATGGAAACGGTGGGGCAGGCTTATTGTAAGAAGCCCCCCCCCCCAAACCCCTCCAGCCTCTCCTGGCTTGTGATCCAAATCTGTGTTTCCACCACAGAGAAGCCAGTAGAATTTATGAGGGATCTTGGACTCCCTAATCCCATTAGCAACCTGCCTGAGGATTTGGCCTTATTCACCCCTTGCTCCCTTTCCAATAATCAGACGCATTTAGGTTACATTTGGTTGAATATCGAGGAGCTATTTTAAAATGGTGATAAAAAGAACTCATCACGTTTGGCCAAGCCAAGTTGCAAGTATTCCAACTGTTCATTTGCACCTCTTATTGGAGCTCAGAGAAGGCCCAGGCTCACATCACCCCTGTAATGTAATCCCTGACATGCTGGGAAGGCAAACATTGCTGTCCCTGAATAGGCAGGGCACTTATTACCCAATAACTTCCAGAAGATTCAGTCTATCGGAGCAATTCCATGTGTAATTTTAATGTGTCACAAAATGCTGTTTTCCATTGTCATTGCAAGTTTATGATCATTTGACAGTTGAACACTTTCTTGTCTGCCCGGGCGGCAGAGAGGAGACTCCATCCATAATACCCATTCCCTTAGCCCTCAGAAAATATCTGTAAATGTACCACCACTGAAAGGCGACAAGCTTTTTATGGATTCAGAGTGACTATTAACCTTCTGCTTGACAGCAGAAGGCAAAAGATCAGTTTTCACATATCTTGGCGCAGAATGGAAGGGAAAATGAGGAACTACCTGAGAAATGCTCCCGAAAATGCCAAAATCAAAGCCAAATGGTGGGAAGGCCCTAGTTCATTCTTGGTTCAATTCCATGGTCCAAAATTACAAAGATTCTAGAGAAATAGGCTCCAACAAAAGCCATCCTATCCAGGTGAGGGTGAACAGGGTCTCTGGGCTGGTTTAGCTAACTAAAGGTCTAATTAAACAAAGCAGTTAGGGATTGGCTTCTGTCCTGCACATTATTCCCCAACTGATGAAATCCCGGGAAGTGGCAAGGAGCCAAAATTGCTCAAGTGACTTCTTGTTTAACTCAGCCATTTAAGTGCTCATCAAGTGTTAAATTTAAATGTGTGTAAAGATTATTGCAAAACACACACACGCACATGCACATCGGGGGAAACTGTGAATATGCATACAGAAGGCCACATGTATAGGTCAAGAGGGAAATAGCTTCGGGGATATTTAGAGATTTAGCTTTTAGCAAAAGTCATTTTTCTCCCTCCAGTAAGCTGTGAGCTTTTAATAGCCATTTTCCTTGATTGCTTCTAGATCATTGTCCCCTGCCAAGCGCCCCAATATGAATACACAGACACTAGGTCTTGAGGGGGAAGAGGGATTTGAGAGAACCCTCACACCAGAATTCAGAAAGCTTTCCCAGACTGAGTCAACCAAGTCACTCTCCTAAATTATGCAATAAAATAAAGTCTGGAGCTCAGATTTCAAGAATCCTTCCTTTTAGTTCTGAATATTTTTATATTCTGAGTAGTAAGAAGTTTGGGAAAATGGCTTCCTCCCTCAGACTTCCTTTTGTGTTTCTGAAAATATAATGATGGCCTTTTAATTAAGATATTTTGGAAGTATGTGACTGTCTAGCAAGTGAATTATTAAAATAATGTATTATCTTGAGAGCTAACGATACTAATTTGTTCTTTATTTTTTTTATTAGTATTTTTTTTTGGTAGAAACTGACACTTGATCGTTTTTTTTCTCAACAAGTAAGTGCATGGTTGAACTAGACCCCATAGTTTGGCCCAGATTTTAAGAGTGGGGAAACCCTGGCATAGTCTTTGTTCTAATACAAAAAGAAAAACAAAACAAAACAAAACCAACAACAACAACTAAAAAAACAAAAGCAAGCAAGCAAATAAAAAACAGTAAGGAAGCAAACGATATACCCAAGATCAAAGATACAGGTGAGGGAACACAGGTGCCCAATACTTCCTCCATTAGCACCTCCCCAAGTTACATGACTTACCTTCTTACCTACCCAGTGAGAAACCTGAATCTATGGATTTACTGGCATTTATATCTTAACCTGCCCGTGAGCTTCCCAACAGTTCCAGTCGGGACTCAGGTCCATTCTATATCAAATAAAGGCTTTTTTGATGTGTCAATACTGCATACTTACTCTGTTTTATTTTTTTTACCAAAACATTGGGTCTAAAGGAGATTCCTGCCCAGCAGGTTGGGTCACATCAATCACCATTGTGAATTAATAATAATGACCTCTGAAGAGTGCACTATTCTGCTTTTTAAAAAACTTTCCCTTGTTAATTTTCCCTAGCTACTTGCATAATAGAAATAATTCTGAAAAGAAAGTATTGCAGTCTACACAGGAAACACCACATTAACTGAATACCCAGCACGTGAACGGGTGTTGAGTCTGCTTCCAAAGTATACTGAAGGTACAGACCTTGCCTTGAGTGACGTTTGGAAGAGGGGAACTACCAAAACCTAAACAAGAATTCAACGTTGCAAACAAATATCCCCACTTTTATTAGGCACATGGTATTTGCCAGGCATTGAGCTAGGCAGTTTACATATATTATTTTCAGTTTTTCTAGCACTTATTCACAGTAAGCTATGAGACAATTTATAGATAAATTATTTTCTAAGAGATTGAGAACTCTTAGATATCACATAGAAAATATTAAAAGATCAGAGGTGGGATTAGATCTAGGAATATTTAATCTAAAGCTGATATTTCTTGCAGTAGACCACATTGCCTTACAGCAACAAAACAGGAGTTTACAACACTCTTTCCAACCTTTCCTTTCAAAAAGAGACAAATAATAAAAGGAACATGTGTTTAAAATTTTTATTTAAAATGTTCTACGTAGTTATATGGACATCAGATCATCATGTTATACACTTTAAATGCACTCTGGTTTTATTTGTCAATTGTAACAATAAAACTGGAAAAGAAAGTTGAAAATAAAGCCTTATGAAAGTCTATGATATATTAATAAACATCCAATATTAGTTTTAGATGGTGATCCTCAAGCACCAAGACTCTGAGTTATCCCAAAATTATGTTCAGTTATGCAAACTTGAATCTTGCCCATCAAAGGCCAAGGGTCTTTTGCACATTTTTACTGTCCATGGAAGGGAGAGAGGAATTCATCCTGAAATTTTAGAGAAGGTGCTGATGGGAATGTGTTGTCAGTTATAGATTCCCAGCTTGAAACTTAGAACATGAAATTACCTTTATTAGATTACTGAATGGATATTCAAATATAGGCAGAAAGCAAGGTGACAAGCCATTCCGGCTGCCTGGTTCTGTAGGGTTCTCAGAACATGGGGCTTTTCAGAGTTAAAACCAGTAAATTTCTAGGCAAACCACAGCAAGTTGATAACTCTCCTTGAAATATCCATGCTTCTCATAGAAGTTTGCACCTGGACAGAACTTTGAGTCGAGCTATTTCAATAAACACTATTTTGATGGTGATCTAGAAGGAGAGTAACTCGGAGTGCTGCTCAAACATGAACAGAAGTAACAGGACCCACCACATTCAAGTATAATGGGTATTATTATATTTATAAAATGTCAGGCAATTATATTCTCATAAAGTGTTCTCTATTTTTCTGAATTCCACCTGCCCATTTGGGATTTGGCAAGGAGGCCATTTCTCCAGGTGGACTCCATATTTACCTAACAAATAGTAAAATAAAAGCTAGGACAAGTTTTGGCAAAGAGAGGACCAGAACTGATTTGTTCAGTCTCGCTGTGCTCCAGGGTAGCCTGGAAGCCATCTGGAAAATCCCGTTTGCTTCGTGGAAGTGGCTGATGATACTGGTTGTCTTGGAAGTGGAGTGGGCATCCATGTAGCAAGGACAGAGGAGAGATGCCGTCGCGAAGGAATAGGTGCCAAAGGGCAAATCTGAACCGATTTTCAGGTTACACATAACTCAAAGCAGTGCTGCAACCAATGAGAAAGCAGCCCACGTGTTTACCAGCAGCAGGTGATACCAAGAGTTGTCAGCAGCGTGAGCTGAGATGCCCAGATGGGCCACCGTCTTCCAGAGACTGACTTCCAGAGACTCACCTATCATCACTCCCAAGAGAGTAAGACCACACTGGACTGAAGGTACAAGGGCCCTTCTCCATCCTCCTGTGAGCACGAGACCCTCCCCCATACACCAAGACTCAGCCTGGAAAGGAGAAGGGTGTAGGTTCAGCTCTGAAAACTTGAACGTTAACCTGAAGGCAATCACCATGAACTGAAATGTTTAAAAACGAAGACACTGAGGAGCATCTGGCGGGGTACAGTTGGCTGAGCCCCTGACCCTTGGTTGGAGCTCAAGTCTGATTTCAGGGTCCTGAGATCGAGCCCCAAGTCGGGCTTCTAAGGGTGGAGATATTGAGATTCTCTCTTCCTCTCCTTGTCCCTCCCACTTGTGCTCTCTCTTTCTAGCTCTCAAATAAATACATAAATCCCAAAAAGAAAAAAAGAAAAGAAGACACTGAGATAGTGTCCACTGACGAAGTTCCTCAACGATCCAGTAGGAAGGGGAGGTTCTAAGGAAAAAGATGTGATAATAAAGAAATATTAGGAGCGAGCGAGTGACTGAATGAAAATAAAATGGGTTCTGTTTGAGTTTCTCACATCTAAGTAGTGGTGAGAAACTCTGCCCACTCACTACACACTACTTCATTGGAGGGCTTGGAAATCATAAATAAGTAGATAAAAGTATAAATTCTTCTACTTCCCAGTGGTAAACATTATCAATATTTTGTTTAGATGTCAGAGTGATGATAAAGAGATGTTGTATATATGTCATTAAGCTCTATATATGGTTGTGTATCTTGACTTGTACACATTATGACTCCAGAACTCGGTCAAGGTTTTTAAACACTTGTTAATAGTTTTAGGATAGTCAATAATCTGGGACACCTTGATTTATTTGACCATTTTATTATGGGCAACCACTAGTTTATTTACCCCTACTGTTATAAACAATGTTGCAATGACTTGGTGCATAGATCTTTTCCATATATTTGACTAAGTTTTTTGTGTTTTTTTTTTTTAATTACTCCTTAGTTTTAATTCTTTAAGTTGAAACCATTGAACGAAAGGGTATGAATTTATTTCAATCTCTTCTAGGGGTTAGCAATGTATTTCCTGGACGTCTATCCCAATCTCTTCATCGGCTGCAACGTTTGAATGAGCGCCTTCTCCAAGGCCTCCTTGTAGTGGGCAGCATTTCCAAATTTGAAGAAACTTGTTAAAGAACGATAGGATTTCGTTTTCATTTTAGTTTGTATTTTTAGCTTGCTATTGAAGTTGAGTATTTTTGTTATGTTTATTAGCAACTTGAGATATGTGAACCTCCTTCCTATATTGTTTGGGTATTTTCTTTTTTATTTGAACAAGCTCATTGTAAAAGCATATTAAATATGCCATAATTGTTGCCTATCTTCTTGACATGCCCATTTTTTGTCTTCATGCGTTCAGATCTTATGCATTGCCTTAGGCTCAGAAAAGCCTTGTTCTAAAATAACATATGCAAATAGTATTTGCTTTTATAAGTTCTATGTTTGCGTTTTCAAATATATATGAAATATACAATATTTCACATATAGTATTTTAACCTACCTACAAACTTTTCTTGACATACTGAGGTTTTCATTTCTTTCTAGGTGGTTAATTAATTCTCCCAGCAGCTTTTATTTCCTTAACATCCATTAATCTGCAATGATTTCTTTATCAGAACGCAAGCTTGTATGTAAAAACAGGTTGTGACTTTTAGTCAACTCCAGTGATCCATCTGATGATTTTTGTTCTGGAAAGGGATAATTTTTTTTTAGATTTTATTTATTTATTTGACAGACAGAGATCACAAGTAGGCAGAGAGGCAGACAGAGAGAGGAAGAAGCAGGCTCCCTGCTGAGCAGAGGGCTTGATGCGGGGCTTGATTCCAGGACCCTGGGATCATGACCTGAGCCAAAGGCAGAGGCTTTAACCCGTTGAGCCACCCAGGTGCCCAGAAAGGGATCATTTTAATTATTAAATAGTTTTCTGATGTACATCCGTATCTTGTATTGTTCTTCTTTTTCAAAACTTTCTTGGGTATTTATGTCACTTCATTACTCGAAATTGTCACATTTCAGAAAAACAAACTTGGGGATTTCCATTGAAAAATTAATCTGAAACAATTTTTAAATTATTTAAACTTATTAATGTAAGAACATGTTTTGCCTCTACATTTACTCAGTTCTTCTTTTATTTCCATCAATAAAACTTTTAAGATTTTTTGTTAGTTCTTACATACATATCTTTAAAGTCTATTCTAGTTATTTAATCTTTTTGGCAACTATTACAAGAATGAGAATTTTTATTAATGGATATTAATAATATAATATGATATTATAATATTATTATAGTTATTATAATGGATATTATAATATCATAGTGATATTATAATATTTATTAATGGGTATTAATAATATTAATGGATACATCTGGTATATAGAAAATACTTTAAAAATGTACTTAAAACTTTATATGCCTGGCTTTTAGAAATCTATCAGTGTTAAGGATTGTAAGCAATTTTTTAAGATTCTACTTTGCATTTTTTAAATGTTTCTTCTATAATCACCATTTAGTTTTCTTGTTCTATAATTGATGCAAGACTTCTACTAGTTGAATTAATAAGTTGAATTAACTAATAATTATAACAAGATCATTGAAGCTAAAGTGTATACAAATTACTGAAAGTTTAACTTCATATGACACATACATAATAAGAAAGAAAAGACAACAGTTTGCTATAGCAAGCAAGTAAACAATCATTATAGTTTCAAAGTTAATGGTTCTATGATAATTATTTTATTGAATTTCAAGTAGATTCATACAAGAGCTTCTTCTTCTTCTTTTTTTTTTTTAATGTTGTGTTCGTCATCACACAGTACATCATTAGTTTCTGATGTAGTGTTCCAGGATTCATTGTTTGCATATAACGGCCGGTGCTCCAGGCAATGCATGCTCTCCTTAATACCCATCACTGGGCTCGCCCATCCCCCCAACCCCACCCCTCTAAAACCCTCAGTTTGTTTCCCGGAGTCCATTGTCTCTCATGGTTCAACTCCCCCCTCTGATGTTCCCTCCTTCATGTTTCCCTTCCTTCTCCTAATGTCCTCCATTCTATTCCTTATGTTCCACAAATAAGTGAAACCATATGATAATTGACATTCTCTGCTTGACTTATTTCACGCAGCATAATCTCCTCCAGTTCCACCCATATTGATGCAAAAGTTAGGTATTCATCCTTTCTGATGGAGGCATAATATTCCATTGTATATATGGACCACATCTTCTTTATCCATTCATCTGTTGAAGGGCATCTCGGCTCCTTCCACAGTTTGGCAGTTGTGGACATTGCTGCTATGCACATTGGGGTGCATATGACCCTTCTTTTCATTACATCTGTATATTTGGGGTAAATACCCAGCAGTCCAATTACTGGATCATAGGGTCGCTTATTTTTAATTTTGAGGAACCTGTTTTCCAAAGTGGCTGCACAAACTTGTATTCCCACCAACAGGGTAAGATGGTTCCCCTTTCTCCACAACCTCTCCATATAGGAGGGTTTCTTGCAAACAAACTAGTCATACTTCAACATTCTGATAACAAGATACATTAATTTTTCGTCACATGAAGGGATGTGGACTGGCACTTCTTGTGCTGAATGGACACTTAAAATCAGAGAAGCAGGAGAACAGCCATCATCTCCTTGACTCTCTTATCCTAATTAGAGAAGGACCTGAGTGTGATACAGCTGGACACACCAGTAGAAGGTCGCCACCCCTGGCTGCTTTGCCTATTTACAGGGGGGTTAGAAGGGACAGAAAATCCCAATGGTGTATCCAACGGAGGGACCTTGAAGATGAGGATAAGAGGCTCTGTAAGAAAGGGAGAGACTTTGGAGCCCAGCACCAGGAATTAGCCAGAGGTTCCCTGATCTTACACTGAAAACACCACACCTGCTAAGCTAGCTTCTTGCTAAATCACTGACAGGTGAGGAAGGGCATTCCAGGGCCAACCAAGTCTTAATGCACCTCTGTCATACTAAAATTTACTAGTATATTTTAGAATTTTTTCATATATTTTCATATATATGAATATAATATATATGCAGACCTATATCTATATTTATCTATCAACCTATCATCTATTTATCTATCTATACCAGCTCTGTCACTTTAGTCAACTTAATTTATGTCCCTAACTTTTAGTGTCACCATTCACAAAACAAAAATAATAATCTCCTACTTCATTAGACTAAGAGGTAATAGTGATATAGCAACTGACACGGTGTTTGGCCCATAATATGCTTAATAAACATTAGTTTTATTATGCGTATTATTCTTGTGTGCTCTTCATTTCCAATATTTTTATTTACATATTTGATTATATGGTACACAGTATATGATTATTTGTGGACTGTGTATAATAGCCTTACAAAATGGCTCTCTGTCCTTTTTATGCTCTGTGCTTTGGATTCTACTATTGTTAACTCCCATTTGTTTTTGTTTGATATTTCGTGTATATCATCTTTGTTCACAAAGTGAACATAAAAGTCACTTTTTAGGTTATTTTATTTTCTTTTCATAAATCACTTTAAGTATCTTCGTATTTTAACCTGTTTTCTAGTTATTATCATAAGTGATATATTAGTACTTATTTCTGTCTCTTGTTTTTTATGCTTCCTTGATATTAGACTTATTTTCTGCCTAATTACAGACTACATATTGTTTAATTTTACTTTTCCTAATACTTTGCTTTTAATTATTTATTTATTTGACAGACAGAGATCATAAGTAGGCTGAGAGGCAGGCACAGAGAGAGGAGAAAGCAGGCTCCCCGTTGAGCAGAGAACCCGACGAGGGGCTCAATCCCAGGACCCTGGGATCATGACCTGAGCCGAAGGGAGAGGCTTTAACTCACTGAGCCACCCAGGTGCCCCTGCTTTTAATTTTACTAGTAAGTTTCTTTGACTTAAAAACGATAGACATTAAGGAGGGCATGTGATGTAATGATCACTGGGTATTATATAAGAGTGAGGTATCACTGACCTCTATTTCTGGAACCAATAATACATGACACATTAATGAAATAAATTTAAATTTAAGAAAGACAGGTAACATAGATGTTTCCAGGCCTACTTTTGTTGTCCCACTTCCGTCCACCTGAATATCATCTCAAATGTATGGCCATAGATCCTGAAGTATTTTGATAAGGAATACAGGTTTTACTGAAGAACACATTACATTGCAAGTATAAGAACCTGTGTTTTTAAAAATCCTGCTTGAATGACTTTTTTTCCCATAAGATTTCTATCTTTGAAACCCTTCCAGTCAGGATCCTCTTTTCTTCCTGTTTTCTTCCTTGAATGTCTTCAGATGGCATGTGTTGCTTATGCATTCCCTCTGCTATGGTGTGTTTGGGTTAGGCTCAAGCCTTGGGATTCTGAAAGCATAGAAAAAATAATTCACACAGTTCAATAGCTAATGTGGACTATTTATTGGTCATTACCTGTGCTTTTTGTGCATGAGGTTAAGGTGAAGTGGGAAGCTTCAGGAAAGCTCAGCACACCTACTTGAGCCTACATTATCAAATTTAACAAAAATATGACACTTGATTCCTTGCTTATAGGAGATAAGGAACTAAGTTTGCTTCTTTTTCCTCCAGCCCCAATTCCTTTTCAATATTTTCCACCTTTGTTATGAGATTAAACCCAGGCTGCTGTTATTTTTGAAATGTGTATGTTCTTCATGCTCTCTTTCGAGAAACAGTTACACACACACACACACACACACACACGCACACACAGATCTTCCTTGACTTACAGTGGGGATACATCCAAAAGAACCCATCGTAAATGAAAAGGTCATAGGTTGAAAATGCATTTAACACAGCTAACCTACTGAACATCATAGCTCAGCCCTGCCTGCTTAAACATATTCAGGATGCTTATATTAATCTATAGCTGGGCAAAATCATCTAACACATAGCCTATTTTATAATAAATTGTTGAATATCTCATGTAACTTACTGAACACAGTATTGAACATGAAAAATAGAATGATTGTACGGGTACAGAATGGCTGTACATGTTTCGATTGTTCACCTGATGATCGTGGGGCTGAGTGGGAGCTATGGCGTCCCCTGCCCAGCATCATGAGAGAGAGACATTCTGCGTATTGCTAGCCCTGGTAAAGGCCCCATTCAGAATTCTAAGTACAGTTTCTACTGAATGGGTATTATTGTCATATCATCAGAAGATGAAGGATCGTAAGGTGGAAACTAACTATCTATCTATCTATAAGATATTATAACATAATCATTTAGACCACATGCATTCTTGAGAGCTTGTTTGGAGACTCTAACAGGGGAATACAGCTACTCATATACCCTTAGAGGTACCTCCATGGAGGAAAGTCACCCTCTTCCACTGAGAGCACAGTTTTGGGAGGGACGCTCACGGCGTGATGAGGGCAGGTAAGAGAGCAGCCTCCTAGCCAGCCAGATCAGCCAGATCGACCTTGGCAATCAATCAGTGGCCGATATTGCAGCCAGAGCACGCTCACATTCAGAGACCTTGTGCATTCTTAAACCTTTGCTTCTTTTCAACATTTTGGGTGTTGATAGCTCAATTCAATAACAGCCCCAAAGATAATGTGAAATTTAGGGCAAACAATGAGTTTTTTGTATCTATTCAGTTTGTAGTGAATTATATCAATGAGACCCACGCTTGGATAGATTCTGTATATTGAGATATAAATGATTACAGTGAAGAATTAGGTTGAGGCTAGAGATAAGTGTCCTAGGAAAGAAGTTTGTGGTCATTTTTCAGCAAATAATCTGGTGCATATCCCAACAGTATTATGTTTACAAGATCATGAGTTATTAATGCTTTGGATCTACTTTCAGAAATATGCTGGAAGTGCAGGTTACCTCTACCTGGACTGGTGCCCATTGCCCTGTGAGGTAAGGGGACTCTGCTTTCCACTGCACATTATACAAACTGAAAAATTACCAATGGGCTCAGTCAGAATTCTGGCAAGCATCCCCCATGCATGGTGAAGAGCAGAATTTGCTTAGAATGAGTCTCTTCATTCTTCATTTACTTAAAACTTTCCAGAATAATCCTTCTTGGAATGTGGTATTTCCTACAGAATGCTGTCAGGACAGATATGTGGTTAGCTCAAATACAAATGATCTGTGGGCATTAGCCCTTCTCTTATCAAAAGTTTACGCAGGCAGCATTTGCTGCACCAGTACTACGTAGAAAAACATCTCAATCTCAGTTGATTGGAAGAACAAATACTTTTTTCTTTTCTTACTCAAAGTCCAGCAACGTGGCTGTGGCTTCTCCGCTGGTTTAGGTCTGCTTCATGTGCCTTCTCATCCATAGCATCAAAGTCAAAGTGGCTTCTCTCCAGTGTGCACTATTATTATGAGGAGATCTGGAGTACAAGAAGGCTGGTTGAAACTTTTGGTGCCTCTTAGAGCCTTCCTTCAGAACTGACACACTATTCGTTTCCCCCATGTACCACTGTTCATAGTAAATCATGTGATCAAATGACCAAACCAAACAGAGATGGGGGTCAATAGTATTTAGGTCTCAGGTGGGGAGAAAAGAACAAATATTTGCTGAATAATAATATAATCTACAACAACCCACCCTCTTGGTCTCAAATACTGATGTACCTTCCCTCTGATTTCAAAGCAAACTCATTCTCTCCTTGAGGACAACAGTCTAAAATGGATTTGGAGTCCAGGATCTTACTCTGGCCTCTACAGAAAGTCTGGATATGGTTCCCCTTGGGCTACACCCCCATGAGCTAAAAGTAAAGGTAAGTGTATCCTCTTTTGAGCACACACGCATACACACACACAAAGATACATGCACACACACACCATGTAAAGACAAAACAAGACCAGGGTGAAGGCAGTAAGGGAGGAAAAGGGGAGGCCCCCGCTAGTTGCCAGTCCTTAAGAAGCCGGAATCCCCCCTGGGCACATGTCCCATGGGAACGTGCTTCATGAGAAACCACCTCAGGTCTCAGAGGCTTACAACCATCATCATTTGTTTCCCACACACTGGCCTGTAGATCAACTACATCATCACTTTCCAGGTAAAAAGCTGGGTCACACTGTCTCCCGTCTTCTTACTCAAAACCCAAGATGGAAGAGCAGCTATCCTCTGGGGAATATTGCTTCATCAAAGTGGGCAGGAGTACAAGAGGGTTAGTAGAAATACAGATATTGTCATAATTGCCCACATTAGCCAAGTCATGGGTCCAAGCCCAGAATTAATATTAAACCGCTGCAATAGGAGGAGAGGGAGAGAATATTTGCTAAACAGTAAAAGAATCGACAAAGAATGAGACATGTTTTAGGTAATTTTTCCTTTTCCAATGGAGCCCAGAGTAAGTAACCTTTCCTAATGCTGGAGGATCCCAGGGAGCAGTTAAATGTTCTTCATGTGAATTATTTTATAAGCACAAGAATAAGGGATACTTACCCATTGAATAAACATAAAGGGAAAGTGCATAGAAGTACATAAATTCCACTTTGTACAGAAAGCTGAGTAACGGTTCAACAGAGAATTGGGCATCAGTTCGAATTACCAATTAAAAAAAGGCAAGAGACAGAATGATAGAGATGAATTTCACCTAAGTTCAAATAAATCCAATAAGGTAATCTGTAATTCTTTCTCTACCTGTGCTGCCTTAATGAAAAAGTAGATAATTCCCAGGGTGCAAGACTAAGGCTTATTTGAGAGGCCAATGTTGGATGTGCACAGAAGAATTAGAGAAGAAATATTCTGCAGAAAGAATTCATGAAGTACAAGAGAGAGTCATTCCGTGGTTAAGGAAATTCTAGGTCTGTCTCAGAATAGTCTGTTTTTCTGTATAGAGTTGTCACAGTATTTCCAAGCAACCAAGCACTACCGAGGTTAAAATCAGAGTGTCAACTTGGTTAGAACTGTACATTAATCAGACAGGGCTTTAGGGTATATCTCCAAGAGACTTAGAACCAAAGCAGAGTGTACAGAGATAAAAACAAGTTTATTTTTCCACCTCTTCGAAGAATGGAAACTTGGATGGGCCTTGCCCAAACATGACTATGTGGCCATGGGAGTCATATTCTTTGGTATTCCCAATGATAGCATCACATCAGTGCATCCCAAACCCAAATGCTCTCAGCCCCTGTGGATATATGGGTCCTACCATCATGTCACAGAATCAGATTTTACACACTTGGTGGGCTGGTCCACTCTACTTTTTTAAGACCAATTTTCCTGTGGCATTTCTGAGTCCAGCTCATAGCCACCTTGATGGATTAAAAAGATACTTTCAAATCAAGCAAGATGTCATAAGGCTTAAGAAATCACATATCCAGGGGTGCCTGGGTGGCTCAGTCCATTAAGCGTCTGTGTTCAGCTCAGGCTGTGATCCCAGGATCCTGGAATCTAGTCCCCACATCCGACTTCCTGCTCGGCAGGGAGCCTGCTTCTTCCTCTCCCTTCGCCCCTCCCCCTCTCCTGCTCTTTCCCTCTCAAATAAATAAATAAAACCTTAAAAAAAAAAAAAAAGAAATTCCACATCTGGCTAAGTCTTTCTAGAAAATCACTGATAAACATCAAACTTGAAAAACTTGTAAAACCTAAACTGAAATGACAGGTGGGGAGAGAAATTTAAATTCAGTGTTTAGAAAACTAGCTATGATTATTTGCATATTCCGCCATTAATTTAAAAAATCCCAGTTTTAATTAAAACAAACAAACATGGGGTGCCTGGGTGGCTCAGTTGGTTAAACGTCTGCCTTCGGCTCAGGTCATGATCCCAGGTTCCTGGGATGGAGCCCCACATTCCTGCTCTGCGGGAATCCTGCTTCTCCTTCTCCCACTCCGCCTTGCTTATGTTCCCTCTCTCGCTGTCTCTCTCTGTCAAATAAATAAATAAAATCTTAAAAACAAACAAACAAACTTGGCTTTCAAGGAATTACAAGGAATAATATATGTAGTCCTTCTGGTACTGAGTGGTCGGTCTCTATAGAGGATATGTCTTTCACAGAGATGCCTGAATTAGGCATGCTACGTGCAGACAGGTCAAGGAAATAAGAATGGAGATGTTGCTTGCAAAAAATAAAAACATCCTTTGTTTCTCACCTAACATGTTTATTTAGCAGCTAATATGTGCAAAGTACCATGCTATATGTACATATACATATATATTCGATAGGCCCAGGAGAAAAGCCAAATAAGGCAAACATGGAATCTTCTCTCCAGAGCTCACACTTTAGGAGTGGAGACTAACCACTCACACACACTCACACATATGCACGCGCACACACATACACACGAGACTGTAATACAAGGTAGAAAATATGAATATTCAGAAAAAAAGTAATCAGCAATTCAAAGCACAAGACAAAACCAAGGAAAATGATGTTCCCAGCTGAAATGAAACCTAGAATGTCAAAAGGTATTAATGCAATATCCTGAAAATGCAGAAAAAATGTTAACTTTTAATGAAAGGTCATCACAGATGAGAAAAGGAAAAGACTATTGCTAACAAAGGGAAGACAGAAAAAAATTCGAGCAGGAGGAAAAAGGTCGGCAAGCAAAGAAAAAGAGGTTATTTCAATTACTCAAGTATGCAAATGTTAAATTAATGATTTTTGCGTACTGCAGAAATTAAGGAAATTATCAGTGCCTGACACTGTATATTAGGGTCCTTAAGATAACTGCAAATGTAATTAGAAACACTATAAGTTAATAGAACTCTATGGAAGAGAAAAGAAAATCAGTCTGGGAATGGATGAAATATGGATATAGCACCATTTGTATGTATATACACATTCAAATAAATACACACAGATTAATATAAGTATATTTAAAATAATATAAGAATATACCCCTTAGGACGGTTTTAGAAATGGAATTTCTTACTACTTATAGATTAGCTATCTTTACCTTTGAAATCTGGAATTTACCAGTCCCATTCATCCAGTACAAGTTGCAATCACTTTGGAAGATAATCTTGGTTTTCCAAGAGTCAGGCCCACTGAAGTGACTTCTTTTTTTTTTTTTTTTTAAATATTTTATTTATTTTTTCAACAGAGAGATCACAAGTAGGCATAGAGGCAGACAGAGAGAGGAGGAGGAGGAAGCAGGCTCCCCTCCAAGAAGAGAGACCAATGTGGGGCTCGATCCCAGGACCCTGGGATCATGACCCAAGCCAAAGGCAGAGGCTTTAACCCTCTGAGCCACCCAGGGGCCCCTGAAGTGACTTCTAAAAGGAAATAAATTGTCACTTAAATAGGGGAGAAATAAAACATATAATTTTAGTGTGATGATTAGATTTCGGGTATTATTCCACTCAATATTTCCTTTCTAGTTCATTCCATTGGAAGGGTATGGATGAAGGTCATTCACTGAACAGCTTAATGTATCCAAAGGCAGCTTAGTTTGCTTTATTTTTCCTTTCTGAAAAGAAAAACTCAGTGTTGTGATTATTTACTTTAATTCTTTCTCGTTAAAAAAGAAAACTCTTAAGAGAGGGTTTTGCCTATCTTAAGAAGTACGCATCTGGGGCATTTGGGTGGCTCAGTTGGTTAAGCGTCTGCCTTTGGCTCAGATCATGATTTCAGGGTCCTGGGACTGAGCCCCGCATCCAGCTCCCTGCTCAGTAGGAGAGTCTGCTTCTCTCTCTCCCTCTCCCTCTGCCCCTGCTTCTGTGCTCTCTCACTCTCTCTCTCTCTAATAAATAAAATCTTTGAATAAAAAGTACTTATCTGGGGCACCTGGGTGGCTCAGTGGGTTAAAGTCTCTGCCTTTGGCTCAGGTCATGATCCCAGGGTCCTGGGATCGAGCCCCACATCGGGCTCTCTGCTTAGCAGGGAGCCTGCTTCCTCCTCTCTCTCTGCCTACTTGTGATCTCTGTCTGTCAAATAAATAAATTTTTTAAAAAGTACTTGTCTGGCTGCATAGCAAAGTACATTTTTAAAAAATATATAACTTCCCCTATTCTTATGTTACATAGAATCATAATTCTACTTATGAGTCTTACTTGGGATTTCCTTGGGATTACATATATTTTTTATAAAATATTGGGTGTTGGGAAGAATTATAATCTTGTTTATATTACTAAAATCTGTGAATTTTTAACTTCACTTTCACCAATAAATGTGGCCTGCATAATTTCTGGTTTTCACTTCTGAGGTCAGAATTGAATCCATTCTGTAAATGTTTCATGGAGGCTTGAAAAGAAGATGAGTTCTTTCTCTGGGTGTGGATATAGGAGACCAAGTTTATTAATTAAGTTTTACCAATCCTCTGCTTCTTATTTACATTTGCTATTTAAACATTAGCGATGTAGGTTTAGGCTCTGTTCCTTCCATAAATTCCACCCGCCCTACATTCTGTCATGGTTAATTATATGGATCAGGAGTCAGGCTGCCTGTGTAAAATTCTGGTTCCATACTTACCAACTGTGACGCCTTGGTCAAATTAATGTCTCTATTAAGATCTCCATTTGTGAAATGAAAATAGTCATCCCCTATATCATCCGAACAGCTTTAGGTGAAAAGATATCATGGAGAAACATATAGCAATGGGCACAGTGTCTGCACATAAAATGAATTCTAAATATTAGTTTTATTATTATTGGTACTATGATTCTTATTTTGGTATTGCTAAGTTATTATTATTGGTATTATTACCATCATGCTCGGTTCACTTCTAATACTTTTAAAAATCTGTTAATTTTATTTTCCCTTTGACAGGTGTGCACTTGCAGAGACAGAATGATTGGCCTTTGCTCAAACTGATCAGAATGTGTTCTCTGTAAAGCACAATGGCGTGTCACCCAGTGATTCAAAAGCATCTGTTTTTCAGACTAAGCTGCTAGACCCATAGATCTGAAGAGAGATCCTCTCTCTCGCTGCATTGAAACCACCTGGAGAGGGGCACCTGGGTGGCTCAGTGGGTTAAGCCTCTGCCTTCAGCTCAGGTCATGGTCTCAGGGTCCTGGGATCAGGCCCCACATCGGGCTCTCTGCTCCTCGGGGAGCCTGCTTCCTCCTCTCTCTCTGCCTGCCTGTCTGCCTACCTGTGATCTCTGTCTGTCAAGTAAATAAATAAAATTAAAAACAAACAAACAAACAAAAACACCTGGAGAGGGGTGCCTGGGTGGCTCAGCCGGTTAAGCATCTGACTCTTGATTCTGGCTCAAGTTATGCTTTCAGGGTTCTGAGATGGAGACCCGTGTCAGTCTCCGGGCTCAGCATGGAGCCTGCTTAAGATTCTCTGTCCTTCTCCCGCTGCCCCTCCACCTGCCTACTCTCTCTCCCTCTCTGAAAGCATAAAAACAAAAAACCACCCGGAGAAACTTTAAAAATCATTCCTGCTTTAGTATATCTGATCTGCTGGTTCGACTGTCCGAGACAAGCATGTAAGTGGCAGAAAGAGCAAAGGCAGTTATCTGTGCTGAGAGGCAGGTGTGGGAGAGAGAGGGGGGCCTCAACATAACCACAGCTTGTGCAAACGTTCCTGAGCTGGTCCACGCCCATTCAGGTGCCACGGGTAGAAATCAGGCCTTACCATGGACTCCCCTAGTGCAGGAACAGGAAGTAAGGGCAGCTTCAGAAAATTAGACAAAAATGGAAATGGGCTTTGTCAGACAATGGATGGCATGTTTTGTCTGTTCCAGCTAAATCCAGCTTCTGTGGGAAAGATACACCCCCCACTAAAGCGGTTATTACCTGAATGAGAACCTCTAGAACCACCGAGGTGAGAGAATTAGCTAAGAAAGATGATGACTCAGGGAAAGGTTCACAGAGAATCCACGTTGCAAGTCTAAAGGATGAAAAGGCATTCACCATCGAGGAACACAGAGTTGATACAGTGAAGATAACAAGGGAAACAGACAACGCTGCAGAAAAGTAAAAACTCCTTAATTTTAAGTAGGATGAATAAAGATTGTAGGTTAGCAAACAAGTTAGAAGTATGCCTTGCAGCTGTTTAAACGTGGGCTCCTCAACCTCTAGAGCCTCCTTTTACTCACTCGTGGACCAGGCATCCCATGGCACCTGCCAGGGGCGAAAACAATCAAGTAACGAGAAAGCATTTAGTCCAGGACAAGCAAACCAAGATGAGGTTTTAGTATCTTGCTATTTTTGCAATGTTTTTTGGTTCATTGTTATTGTTGCTTCATCTTCAATACCTTTACATTAGAGGATACGAAATTAGCAAGTAACTTCTTGAATGATAATCTACAGAGCTAGTGGAGGCTGAGGTGAAAAGGACACCAGCCTTGCTGGGGGGCATGCTACTCAATTATTAAGGGGAAAAAATCAAAACCACAAATCAAGAGCCTTAACACTTAATGTGTTCCCACTTTTACTCAGTAATTCTGTTTCTAGGCATCTATCCTAAGTAAATATTCTGAAAAATGTAGAAAAATATTTATGCACAAACTTTCATTACAATATCATTTATGCATTTATGGTAGCAAAAAAAAAAAAAAAAACAAAACCCAAAACCTGGGAACAAAAATATTTCAAACAGGCAACTAGAAAAAGTGATGTTTACCAAGCATTGACAATTCCATAGAAAAGGTATACAAATACATGAAGACAGGAGAATTTAACAATTGTCTACGTTAAATTCACAACCCCACATTTGTTTATGTTATCTGCAAAATATACAAAAAATATACAAAATATATTTTGTATAAAAAATATACATATAATATACAAATATACAAATATATACAAATATACATACAGTATACAAATATATACCAAAAAATACAAAAAAATATACAAAATATAAGACTGCGTAAAAATGCTAATGGCTATTTTGGGCGGCGAGATTACAGGTAAATTTATCCTTTTACTTTGTTATATTTTTGAATTTTCCAAAATCAACCTTTATTACCTCCATTCTAATAATACTGTTTCTCCAAGCAGAGACTGGGGGGGATCCGGAGCCCAGCATAGTTCAGGGACTCTCTTGGTAGAGATGTGTGCTGGGAAAGATTTGGCATTCCCCCCACCACTACGCCTTTCCAGTGGATTTCCTCACGAACGTTTCTTCTCTACAGTGAGAGCATAAAACTTGACAACCATGCCCATGCCCTCCTGACCCTCAGCTGTTTACATGGGAGGTGACAATATCCACTGTGACCTGGAATGCATCCCAAGCAGTCCTTCAAGCCAGTAGTGATATTTCACAGGGTAGAGCAGGCTGGTGGAAGGAAAACACTCCCTGCTTCTTTGGAACTTCCCAAAGGTGATGACGCACGCCACCTGCCAGGCTGCTCGCTGCCACCCCTCCTATCTTCTCTGCCCGTCACAGCTCGTCTTTTTCATTTCAGCCCCGGGTGCACACTCCGGGCACTGCCTCTGTGTGGCGAAACACAACCTGACCCTCGGTGGGGATGTTCCCACCCCATGCTGTGCTTGTCCCTGCCTCGCTCTCCTCCAGAAATCAGGTGTCAAAAAATCCAAGTTCACGCAGAATTCTTTCGTGGACGAATTGAGCCTTCTCCCTAGTTATTGGAGAGGAGAGTCACTTGGTTGTCTTTTAAAAATATATTTGTTGGGTACCTGGGTGGCTCAGTTGGTTAAGCCTCTGCCTTCGTCTCAGGTCATAACCCTGGGGTCAAGTCCCGCATCCGGCTCCCTGCTCAGCGGAGAACCTGCTTCTCCCTCTGCCTGCCACTCCCCCTACTTGTGCTCTTTTTTTCTCTCTCTCTCCCCCTCTCTGACAAATAAATAAATAAAAATTTTAAATATGTATATATATTTGTTATTTATAATGGAATTGTTCTTCCAAATTTTCTTAGGAAAATAACTCTTATTGATGCTGTAATACACATACTACTTCATTACTGACACCATATCGTCTATATACGGTGAAGAATAATATTTGCAATAAAAAAAGAAAGCATTTAATCAGGGAAGTGATCAATTTTTTTTTTAATCAAATCATTTTTTGTCTCTCCAAGACAACATTTCCAGGGGTTCCATGTATAAGGCTTATTTCTGGAAGTACACAATTTTGAAAATAATGACAGAAAAATTTTAGGAGTAATGTTTTCAATCTTTTTCAGGAAATCCATAATTGCCAGACTTCTGAAAGAAAAAATCTAAATTGGAAGTTTCAATATTTTCCAGCTGCTTATTTACCAAGACCTGGAGAATTTAGAAACCAGGCACCAAACCATAAAATCCGTGGCACTTGTATGTTTATATTCTTAAGATGCGAGGCCTAGAAAGAAGCCTCCCAATATCTGTTGGATATTGTCATATTCTGCTGAAAAAAATTCTGTTGTGTTTCTTATGATATTGCTGATACCAGTTGGTGATTTTCTTACTTGTGGAATGATTTTTTTTTACTTTATTCATGTATTTTTAATTCTCTTCTGGGAGATAGACATGGCAATACTGAAAAAGTAAGCTAGCAATTTTCCACAGTTGCTGTGTTTTTTCTGCCATTCTAGAAATTTTCTGGAACAAATATTCTGTTACTCCATCCACTAAAATCTGAGTTTATTTTGGTTGTTGGTCCCAGGCAGGGCCAGCTCTGAATTCCTCCAGGGGACGTTTTTGCACGATCAGTTTCACACTGTGTGTCTGGAAGGGCAGATGTCCCATCCTTTTTGATACTAGCTTGCACTGCACTCTGGGAGAGATCCCAGGATGCTGAGGTCTGAGCACAGAAGTCAAGAGGAAAGCCGCGACCTTTCTAGCAGCTTCCAGAATAAAACCAACAGAATTTTCCATTTTTCAAGGTGGAGCCATCTCCCTGTGCAAACCCCAAACTGAGAGGCTACAAACTTACCCCTATCATTAATTGGTTTTCCCACTAACATCCTTGAGGGACACACCAGGGCTCACAACCACTGTTCTCGTTTTTATCTTCTTCCTCTTTTTCTTTTTTTCTGAGTACATGTTACCTTTACTTTTTTTTTTTTTTTTTTTTTTTTTAGGAATAGTATCTATACCATATAATTCACTCATTGTAATTTCACAATTCAGTGATTTTTAGTCAATTTATAGAGCCGAACAACCATCACCAGGCCATGATCCAAGCCGAGAACACTTTCGTTAGCCCTTCCAAAATTCCCTGGAGCATGTGTGTAGCCTGCCTCTGCTCCCGCCCCCAGCCACAGCAGCCACTCACCCACCTGCTGTCTTTGTAAATTTGCCTTTTCTGGATATTTCCTTAAACAGAAGCATGGGATATATCATCTTTCGTGCCTGTCACAATGGTTCTGAATTTCATCCATGTTGTGGTAGTATTTCAGTATTTCGCTCCTTTTAATGACTAAATCGTGTTCTATTGTGTGGGTACACCCCATTTCATTGATCTGTTCACTGCTTCATGATGTTTGGATGGTTTTCAGTTTTTGACTCATGAACAGCTGCTGTGAACAGTCATGCACAAGTCTGCCTGGGGACACCTGTCTTCACTTTTCCTACATATATTCTTTCCTTTTGTAAAGACTTCTTTTTTTGTTTATTTGCAGGGGTGGGTGGGGAAGGGCAGAAGGAAAGAACTGCAAGCAGACTCCCTACTGAGCATGGAGGCTGACTCAGGGTTCAATCTCATGACCTTGAGATCATGACCTGAGCTGAAACCCAGAGTGGGATGCTCAACCGATTGAGCCACCCAGGCGCCCATTCTTAGTTATATTCTTAATGACAGAATTGCTGCATCATCTGTTAAGTTTATATGCAAACTTCTCAAGAAATTGCCAAACTTTTCCAACGTGTTGGTCCATTTTACATTCCCACCAGTTTCTTTACATCTTTGCCAACACTCGGCTTTTGACTGTCTTTTTAATTAGGGTCATTTTTGCATATGTAAACTGATCTTTTATTATGGTTTTACTACGTCTTTCCTTACTAACGAATGATGTTGAGCACGCTTTCATGAACTTACTAGTAATTTGTATGTCTTCTTTGACGGGATGTCTGTTCCAATCTTTTGCTCACTTTTGGGTGAAAATTGGGTGGCCTTTCTTATTATTATTAACTTAGACTAAATGACAAAATGGACTCTACAGAATCTCGCTCATTCCTCTCCCTAGTCCTTTATTTTTATTTATTTTTATTTATTTATTTCTTTTTTTGATGCTTGGGTAATTTCGATTAAATAGCAAAAGAAAAAAAGAAAGAAAGAAAGAAAGAGAAAAGAAAAGAAAAAGGAAGGACAATAATCCCTGTATTTGACATGTATATTCTCGGTAACGATGCTCCATGCATTACTGTACATATGAAGTATGCGAGTTTTCAGGTTTTCATTCTCTCTCTTCTGGATTCTTTATTCTCCCTTCAAAGCACGCAGTCACCTCTGTACAAACTGAAATTGAGTTCAGTTCATGCTGAACTCTTCCCCATTGCCATACTGTATTATTGATTAAAATCTGTCCTTCCCGCTGCAACCAGTGTCTGGCTTGGTTTATCTCTGACACAAATGACCCGTGGTTTGCACATTTTCTAGCTGGGAAGAGGGATTAGCAGTGACTTGCTCCTCCCCCAGGGATTCTGTCGGGTATTTGGGCTTCAGAGAAACACCAACCAGACTTTCAGAGGAATTTGCACAATTCTTCAAAAAAGTGTGGTTGATTTTTGAAAAAAATGAAGAAAATATTTTTTTTCAGAAAGAACTTCCTTAAGTTAAAAATAACACCGTATGTCAAACAAAGAAAAGCAAATAGCACCAAGAGTATCATCGCCCCGAGAAAACCACTATTTTCACTTTAGAGTATTTTTTTTTCTGTATGTTTTACATAATTATAATAATACTGTTTATACAATTTGCCTACGTTTTTCACATAATACTTTGGCATCAGTATCTTTCCCTGTTATTACCAAAAATTATATGGCTGTGCAGTATCTCACCATTGGAAGAAAACACTCGTTTTAATAACTACCTATATTAGTATATTTAGATTTTTCCATTTTTTCAAAAAAGATTTTACTTATTTATGAGAGAGGGAGAGAGCACAAGCAGGGAGAGGGGCAGAGGGACAACCAGACTCGCCACTGAGCAGGAAACCCCACACGGGGCTTGGTCCCAGGACCTCAGGACTCTGACCTAAGCCAAAGGTAGATGCCATGGAGCATGTGCTATGGTGCTCCATAGATTTTTCCAATGTTTTTATACCATACATAATGCTATTGTGAATATGTTTTGGCATAGTTCTGATTTTTGTCATATTTAAAATTATTTGGTTAGGCTAGAGTCCTAAATATGGGTTATAGGGACACCTGGGTGGCTCAGTTGGTTGGGCTGCTGCCTTCGGCTCAGGTGATGATCCCGGGGTCCTGGGATGGAATCCCGCATTGGGCTCCTTGCTCAGCAGGGAGCCTGCTTCTCTCTCTGCCTCTGCCTGCCACTCTGCCTGCTTGTGTTCCCTCTCTCTGACAAATAAATAAATAAAATCTTTAAAAAATACATGAATAATTGGTTAAGTTGGGGAAAAAAAAATCAAGTCCAGTGTGCACAAAGCAGGGTGTCACAAGCTGAGACATTGCATCGAGGATAAATTATTCATTAAACTAGAGACATAATCTCTCAATCACTAGGAAAGACGAGTGGTCGTTTGGGGGACCAGGTGGGTGGGAAGTAAATCACACTAATGGCCACGGCTTAGTCTTCATCTGCTGTCACCAGAAATGGTTACATTAACTTGATATCGGAAAAAGGAGTAAGGACTTTCAAGTCTAAAACCGATGAAGTAACACAGATTTATTAGTTAATTCATAATCTAAACAAGTGGTGCATGGCCTAATACAATCAAACCCAGAAATATCTCCAAAGCGTGTAATCATTTTTATATTATTCAATCCATACCACGGGGCTCATTAATGCTAAAAAGACCAGGAGCGGGAAATGGTGTCATTAGTATGTAACAGCAATTGCCTTGTTAATGATTCAAAGCTCATTTTTTCTCAGGCAAGTGAGATTCGTGCTGAAGTTTTCCCATAATAATCCCTTCCCAGACTGCAGGTATCCAGAAAGGCGATATGATGGTGTGGTCCTGCGTTAGGGATGGGAAGCCATCTCCTGTGAAGACTGGGACCTGTGTTCTCCCTATCTTCCTACCTATTCTCCTGCCACCCCATGAGAGCTCCTAAATGCCTGGTCTCCTGTCCAGCTTTCTTCACTGTAAGGACTCTGTTTTGCATGACTTTCCATTTGCAATCTTTTGGTCTACCTTCTCCTACCTGCGATAACAATGATCATGGCTGTTTCCTGAGCTATAATTCTGATAACGCATCTGTCTTGCTCATGATGCATAGCAAGTGTGTAAGCCAAGACTGGTATATTGTGGGGCTCCAAAAAAGCTCACTCAATTAAATGAACGAAAGATGTGTATGATTCCTTCAGGAGTTTGCCCTGTGATAACTCGTCCTAAAAAATTACTGACATTGTGGGTTGTTCCTTCTGGGTAACTATGACATTTCACCAAAGCTGTTCTGTATACTGACTTAAGGGTATGAGAAATGTGGGAGTTGGGGGCAACTGTCAGCTCAGTCCGTTAAGTGTCCGACTCTTGATTTTGGCTCAAGTCATGATCTCAGAGTCATGAGATCGAGCCCTGTGTCAGACTCTGTGCTGGGTGTGGAGCCTGCTTAAGATTCTTTCTTTCTCTCTCCCTCTGCCCCTACCCCCTCCTCCCACTCTTTCTCTCTCTCTCAAATTAAAAAAAAAAAAAGGAAATGTGGGAGTTCCAAATATTAGAAAGGTCACATTAAGAGAGACGAAGGGATGGATGAGCGAAGTGAGCGATCTGTCACTTGCTCCAGCTTCATGCCTTAACGATCTTTTCAGTCCCCTCCTCAAACTTAAGGTTTTCTGTTGCCTTTAAGAGCCTGCCCATCTGGGTAGACAGGCTGTCCGCTCTGAGGTGCAAGAATCCAGAAGGCTCCTTGGGCCCAGGATAGCACAGGCTTTCCATTTCCACTTCCCTCACCATACTGCGGCTTTGCGCAACTCACGGAAGCACAGAGAGCATCAGAGTTCTCTGCTTCTTAGCGGAGAAAAATGATGTGTCTGGTGGACATCGTAAGGATAATTAATTGCTGTGGATATAGAAACCCAGACAGGGTCTGGCACACAGCGAAGGTTCAGCAGCTAGAGCTGCTCGCCGTCACCACCACTGCCCTTCAATACCCCGACCGTGCGCCATGCTGAATTACCGGCTTTGCTTCAGCTCATGCTGGGCCATAACCGTCTCCTTTACCAGTTTCCTTTGCTTCTCTGACTTGGGAGCCCGCCCTCCTCCTTTTCATTACTTCCTCCTCATCACTGACCACCTGTCTAAGAACTGCCTGCATGTCCAAGTCTCTTGGCTACATAGCAGCCACACGGTGATGAACAAGAGAAGACAAAAAGTCTCTGCCCCAATGGAGCGTAGATCCCAGCAGAGGACATACAATTACACAATGGGAGGAGCCATAAGAAGTCTTGCCCCCATTACTCTCAAACCTAGAAGTCTTCTGACGGGACTAATTTTTTCCATTAAAATGACTATTTTTACCATTTTTAAAGAGTGCCTATTCATGGTGGAAAATTTGAAAACTACATAAAAACATAGGGAAGAAAATAAGTATCACCCATAATTCTGTCATTCAGGAATACCCATTATGCTTGTTCTCAATGATTTTTAGCATATTTCTCTATGCATATATTACACACCTAAGGTTGGGAAGGATGTCACGTATACATTTTTCAATATTGAAATATTTGATATTAAAATCTTGTGTATTCTGAATATTAAATTTCTTGGCAGATGTGTAGGTTCATTACTTTATGATGTTTCTTGGTATCCTCCTCCAGTTGCTCAACACATAGGAAATTGTTTTTTACAGGATGTATCTTATTAACTTTATTTAATTAAATTAAGAAAATGTACTTAATAATTAATAATCATTAGCTTTACAGTCTTACTGTTAATTTTATTCTTTAGATATTAAAAACTGTAGTGCAAGGCAGTTAAATAACTTGCCAAGGTCACCCACTTCGTTAGTTGGAGAAAACTAGTGGTACAACTGAAATTTCAGGCCAGGTAGAGCTATGCTCTAACTCATGATTAGCTAGATAGCTTCACTCTATGCTACACTGAGTTCCAATCCTAGGAAAATTGTTATGGATATTTGGAGCCAACAACAGATGAAAAACTATGATGCTGTAAGTGAAAATTATTAAAGTGATATCAAAAAAGGAAAATATTTATGACAAATGAAAATATCAGAATGCAAAAGAAGACAAACTTTCCAAGAGGAAGTGTATAAAAAATAATATGAACAAGGTAATAGTAACATACAAATTTGAACCAATTCTACTTTTAGTGCTATTATTATGGATGCATTTTACGTGTCCTTACTGTTTGTAACTTTTACTAGTTTTAATTTTGCTTCTGTTGGTCCTTTTATATTGAACAAGTAGCAACATGGGGATAGTTGGAGACAAGCAGAGAAATTCATTTGTCTGTCTTTCAAATTAGGACAGGTCGACGACTGACTAGAAGTTTGCAATATTGCAAGGCTATCCTGTAGCTTCCTAATTTCCTTGCTAACAAACTCTCAAATTTCAATAAGAGGAAAACTGCCTCCAATCCCTCGGAATTGAACAGTTTTATCTAAGCCGGTTATGACTCATTCTTTTTTGCCATCTCCTTACTTTTCCCAATTCCCTTGGGCCCGGAGATTAGCTGATTGTAGCTAACTGGACATAAAGAGAGACTAGTGGGGGAATCTGAACAAGGATTTTACTTCTTTTTTTTAAATTAACATATAATGTATTATTTACCCCAAGGGTACAGGTCTGTGAATTGTCAGGGTTACACACTTCACAGCACTCACCGTAGCATGTACCCCTCACAGTGTCCATAGCCCAACCACCATCTCCATACGCCCCTACCCTGGCAACTCTCAGTTTCCTTTATGAGCTTAAGAGTCTCTTATGGTTTGTCTCCCTTCCAATCCCACCTGGTTTCATTATTTCCTTCCCTACCCCCTAAAACCCCCACTTTGCCTCTCAAATGTCTCATATCAGGGAGATCATATGGTAATTGTCTCTGATTGACTTATTTTTTTCTCTGACTTACTTCGTTCAGCATAATACCCTCTAGTTCCATCCATGTCATCACAAATGTCAAGATTTCATTTATTTTGATGGCTGCATAGTATTCCATTGTGTATATGTACCACTTCTTCTTTATCCACTCATCTGTTGATGGACATCTAGGTTCTTTCCATAGTTTGGCTATTGTGGACATTGCTGCTATAAACATTCGGGTGCGTGTGCCCCTTCGGATCACTAGATTTGTATCGTTAGGGTAAATACCCAGTAGTGCAATTGCTAGGTTGTAGGGTAGCTCTATTTTCAACTTTTTGAGCAACCTCCATGCTGTTTTCCAGAATGCCTGCACCAGCTTGCATTCCCACCAACAGTATAGGAGGTTTCCCCTTTCTATGCATCCTCGCCAGCATATGTCATTTCCTGACTTGTTAATTTTAGCCATTCTGACTGGTGTGAGGTGGTATCTCATTGTAGTTTTTGATTTGTATTTCCCTGATGCTGAGTGATGTGGAGTGCTTTTTCATGTGTCTGTTGGCCATCTGGATGTCTTCTTTGCAGAAATGTCTGTTCGTGTCCTCTGCCCATTTCTTGGTTGGATTATTTGTTCTTTGGGTGTTGAGTTTGATAAGTTCTTTATAGATTTAGATAATAGCCCTTTATCTGAAAGTCTTTTGCAAATTTCTTCTCCCATTCTATCAGTTGTCTTTTGGTTTTGTTGACTTTGTCCTTTGCTGTGCAAAAGCTTTTGTCTTGATAGAGTCCCAATAGTTCATTTTTGCCTTTGCTTCCCTTGCCTTTGGCAGTGTTTCTAGGAAGAAGTTGCTGCGGCTGAGGTCAAAGAGGTTGCTGCCTGTGTTCTCCTCAAGGATTTTGATGGATTCCTTTCTCACATTGAGGTCTTTCATCCATTTGAAGTCTGTTTTTGTGTGTGGTGTTACAAAATGGTTCAGTTTCATTTTTCTGCATGTGGCTGTCCAATTTTCCCAACACCATTTGTTAAAGAGACTATCTTTTTTCCATTGGACATTGTTTCCTGCTTTGTCAAAGATTATTTGACCATAGAGTTGAGGGTCCATTCCTGGGCTCTCTATTCTGTTCTATTGATCTATGTGTCTGTTTTTCTGCCAGTACCATACTGTCTTGATGATGACAGCTTTGTAATAGAGCTTGAAGTATGGAATTGTGATGCCATCAACTATGGCTTTCTTTTTCAACTTTCCTCTGACTATTCAAGGTCTTTTCTGGTTCCATATAAATTTTAGGATTATTTGTTCCATTTCTTTGAAAGAATGGATGGTATTTTGATAAGGATTGCATTAAACATGTAGATTGCTTTAGGTACCATAGACATTTTCACAAAATTTGTTCTTCTAATCCATGAGCATGGGGCATTTTTCCATTTCTTTGGGTCTTCCTCAATTTCTTTCATGAGTACTTTATAGTTTTGTGAGTACAGATTCTTTGCCTCTTTGGTTAGGTTTATTCCTAGGTATCTTACAGTTTTGGGTGCAATTGTAAATGGGATTGACTCCTTAATTTCTCTTTCTTCTATTTTGTTTTTGGTGTATAGAAATGTAGCTGATTTCTGCACATTGATTTTATATGCTGACACTTTACTAAATTCCTGTACAAGTTCTAGCAGATTTGGAGTGGAGTTTTTTGGGTTTTCCACATAAAGTATTATATCATCTGCAAAGAGTGATAGCTTGATTTCTTCTATACCGGTTTGGATGCCTTTAATTTTTTTGTTGTTGTCTGATTGCTGAGGCTAGGACTTCTAGTACTATGTTGAATAGCAGTGGTGATAATAGACAGCTCTGCCTTGTTCCTGACCTTAGCAGGAAAGCTCTCAGTTTTTCTCCATTGATAACAATATTCGCTATGGATTTCTCACAGATGTCTTTGATGATATTGAGGTATGTACCCTTTATCCCTACACTTTGAAGAGTTTTGATCAAGAAAGGATGCTGTATTTTGTCAAATGCTTTTCCAGCATCTATTGAGATTATCATGTGGTTCTTGTTCTTTCTTTTATTAATGTATTTTTTCACATTGATTGATGTGAAGATGTTGAACCAACCTTGCAGCCCAGGAATACATCCCACTTGGTTGTGGTGAATAATCCTTTTAATGTGCTGTTGGATCCTATTGGCTAGTATTTTGGTGAGAATTTTCGCATCTGTGTTCTTTAAGGATATCGGTCTGTAAGTCTCTTTTTTGGTGGGGTCCTTGTCTGGTTTTGGGATCAAGGTAATCCTGGCCTCATAACATGAGTTTGGAAGTTTTCCTTCCATTTCTATTTTTTGGAACATTTTCAGGAGAATAGATATTAATTCTTTAAATGTTTGGTAGAGGGGCGTCTGTGTGGCTCAGTGGGTTAAGACCTCTACCTTCGGCTAAGGTCATGATCCTCGAGTCCTGATATCGAGCCCCACATCAGCTCTCTGCTTGGCGGGGGACCTGCTTCCCCCACTGCTGCGCCTGCCTCTCTGCCTACTTGTGATCTCTGTCTGTCAAATAAATGAATAAAATCTTAATAAATAAATAAATATTTGGTAGAATTCCCCTGGGAAGCCATCTGGCCCTGGACTCTTATTTGTTGGGAGATTTTTGGTGACTGCTTCAGTTTCCTTACTGGTTATAAGTCTGTTCAGGGGGACGCCTGGGTGGCTCAGTTGGTTAAGCAGTTGCCTTCAGCTCAGGTCATGATCCCAGAGTCCTGGGATCAAGTCCCACATCGGGCTCCTTGCTTGGCGGGAAGCCTGCTTCCCCCTCTGCCTCGGCCTGCCACTCTGCCTGTGCTAACTCTCGCTCCTCTCTCTCTGACGAATAAATAAATAAAATCTTAAAAAAAAAAAAAAAGTCTGTTCAGGTTTTCTATTTCTTTCCAGTTCAGATGTGGTAGTTTAATATGTCTCTAGCAATGCATCCATTTCTTCCAGATTGTCAAATTTGCTGGTATACAGTTGCTCATAATATGTTCTTACAATTGTATTTCTTTGGTGTTGGTTGTGATCTCTCCTTTCATTCATGATTTTATTGATTTTGGTCCTTTCTTTTTTCTTTTTGGTAAGTCTGGCCAGGGGTTTATCAATCTTATTCTTTCAAAGAACCAGCTCTTAGTTTCGTTGATTTGCTCTACTGTTTTTTTAGTTTCTATTTCAATGATTTCTGCTCTAATTTTTATTATTTCTCTTCTCCTGCTGGTTTTAGGCTTTCTTTGGTGTTCTTTCTCCAACTTCTTCAGGTGTAGGGTTAGGTTGTGTACTTGAGAACTTTCTTGTTTCTTGAGAAAGGCTTGTATTGCTATATACTTTCTTCTCAGGACTGCCTTTGCTGTGTCCCAAAGTTATGTTTTCATTATCATTTGTTTCCATGAATTTTTTAAATTCTTCTTTAATTTCCTGGTTGACCCATTCATTCTTTAGAAGGATGCTGTTTAGTCTCCATGTATTTGGGTTCTTTCCAAATTTCCTCTTGTGATTGAGTTCTAGCTTCAGAGTATTGTGGTCTGAAAATATGCAGGGAATGATCCCAATCTTTTGATACCAGCTGAGACCTGATTTATGACCCAGGATGTGATCTTTTCTGGAGAATGTTCCATGTGCACTAGAGAAGAATGTGTATTCTCTTGCTTTGGGATGGAATGTTCTGAGTATATCTGTGATGTCTGTCTGGTCCAGGGTGTCATTTAAGGCCTTTATTTCCTTGTTGATCTTTTGCTTGGATGATCTGTCCATTTCAGTGAGGGGAGTGTTAAATTCCCCTACTATTATTGTATTATTGTTGAAGTGTTTCTTTGATTTTGTTATTAATTGGTTTATATAGTTGGCTGCTCCCATGTTAGGGGCATAGATATTCTTGTTGGACAGACCCTTTGAGTGTGATATAGTGTCCTTTCTCATCTCTTTTTATAGTTTTTGGCTTAAAATCTAATTTATCTGATATAACGATTGCCAACCCACCTTTCTTTTGATGTCCATTAGCATGGTAAATTGTTTTCCACCCCCTCACTTTAAATCTGGAGGTGTCTTTGAGTCTAAAATGAGTTTCTTGTAGACAGCATAATGATGGGTTTTGTTTTTTTATCCATTCTGATATCTTTTTTTTTTTTTTTGATTGGGACATCTTTTATTGCACCTCATTAATAGCTTTTTTGATTTCAGCTTGGTTAGATTTTAGTTCTTTTATTTCTCCAGAAATGGCTTTTATTTCTCCAGACAGTGTTTCTCTAATATATTTCATGCCTTTTCAAGCCCAGCTAGCACCTTGAGGATCATCATTCTGAACTCTAGATTAGACATATTACCAATGTCTGTATTAATTAGGTCCCTAGCCTTTGGTATTGCCTCTTGTTCTTTTTTTTTTTTTTTTTTTTTTTTTTTTTTTTTTTTTTTTTTTTTTTTTTTTTTTTTTGTGGTGAATTTTTCTGCCTTGCCATTTTACCCAGATAAGAATATATGAATGAGAGAATAAAATACTAAAAGAATGGCAAAGAACCCAGAAAAATGTATGCTAACCAAATCAGTAGAGATCCCAAATTGGGGAGAAAAGAAAGGGGGTAAAAAGAAATTTTTTAAAAAACAATAACAAAAATTATATATATATATACATATATATGTATATATATATATTAGACTGGTGAATATAACAGAGCCAGCCACTTGATTTTGGGTGTATTTAGGTATCTTAGAAGAAACTACCTCCCAACATTTTAAAGAAAGAAAAACTATATATATACAAATATATGGGTAGACATGATGAAGGGATGGAATATGACTGTAAGGATGAAAATTTTTTTAAAAGTTCTAAAAAAGGAATTGATAAGTTGGTTGGAAAAAAAAGAAAAAGAAAGTGGAGAGAATTTGCTCAGGCTGGAGACTAGGACAAAGCCCTGTGCTAGATTTAGGGTATATTTTGATCTATTAGAAGAAACTGTATCTCAAAAATTTTTAGAAGAAAAAACCCTATATATATATATACACAAAAAATAAAGTTAGATACAATGAAAGATAAAACACAACTATAATAATGAAGGTTTAAAAAAGATTTTTTAGAAAGGTATTGTTAAGATAAACTAGATAAAAAACGTTAAAAGAGGAAAAGTTAAAAACATTAGAAGAAGAAAAAAATAAAATTTAAAAAATGTAGTTAACTTTGCAAGACTAAAGAACCATAGTGAGAAAGCCATGAATTCCATGCTTTGCTTTCCCCTCCTCTGGATTCCACTCTTCTACTTGATCAGTGAGCTTGGTCTGGGCGGGGTTTTTTGTTGATCTTCTGTGGGAGGAGCCTGTTGTAGTGATTCTCAAGTGTCCGCCTGCGGCAGAATTAAGCGGCTCTTGCCCAGGGCAGGCTATGTAATCTGCTTGTGTTCGCTCTCAGCTTTTGTTCCCTGAACGCTTTCCGTAGAGTTCCGGAGGCCGAATGAAGATGGCGGCCTCCCAATCTCAGGGGTGGAGGAGCTGAGGGCTCCGTCGGGCTCCACTTCTCAGTGCGCCCTCGGAGAAAAGCAGTGAATCACTCCCTCACTCCCGTCTCCCTGGTCTCCGGCCACCCTCGGTGCTCACCCGGCCTGTGACCGAGCATTTCTGTCTCTGGCACGCCGCCCCGTTTGGAGTCTCCAAACCCAACAGATTCCTGTAGCACTCCTGTGCCGCTCCTCCTAGAAGGTGAGTCTCCCCGGATCTGCCACATGTGCAGTCCCTGCTCGAATAATTGTGGCCTGACTCTGCTTCAGACAGTTCAAGGTAACCCTGAGCTGAAAGTCCCTCCTCGGCTCTGTCTCTGCAGCAACCCACTGTGATACGTGGGAGCTCTGCCGCTCTCAGGCGGTCTTTCAGTGACCCCACAGGTCCTGAGACCACACTGTCCCCACAAGGGCTCCACCCCCGCTTAGTCTCTGAAGCGACGTCCCTCATTGGAACAGATTTCTAAAAGTTCAGATTTCGTGCTCTGTTGCTCTGCCAATTGCCGGAAGTCGGCCCCTCCCCCCCGCGGTCTATCTTCCCGTGGCTTCGGATTCACTTCTCTGCAGGTCCTACCTTTCCGAAAGTGGTTGATTTTCTGTTTCTAGAATTGCTGCTCTTCTCTTCAATCTCCTGTTGGGTTAGTAGGTGTTTGGAATGGTTTGATAAGCTACCTAGCTGAACTCCTGTAACCTAATGTCATCTCAGTCTGATACTTCTCCGCCATCTTTCAAGGATTTTTCCATAGGAAATATTTTTATGAGAGTAGTCGTATTTTAATAGAACTGAATCCCCCCCCCCCATTTTTTCCATTTCCGTGATGAACCAGTAATTCTTTCATTGTCTCCTCGTTGATTTGTAATCAAAGATGAATTGGAAAACACATTTGGGGAGGTGGTAACAATTCACTAGATTGACTAAAATAAGGAAAACTGCATTTGCTTCTCAGAAAACAAGATAATTTAGAATTATTGGATTGAAATAATTTTTTGCCTGGAGATTCTCTCAGTATTAACCAGGAATAAGAATATTGTTAGTGAACCTGTAGTTCAACAAAGGGTTTTAGTGTTAAAACTACTACTCTGGATTAACTTCCTAATAGTAATATATTTGAATCATTATTCTTTTTAAAAAAAAAAAGATTTTATTTATTGGGGTGCCTGGGTGGCTCTTTTGGTTAAGGGTCTGCTTTCATATCAGTTCATGATCCCAGGGTCCTGGGATTAAGCCCTGGGTGGTGCTTTGTGCTCAGTGCTCAGTGCTCAGTGGGGAGCTTGCTTCTCCCTTCCCTACTCCCCCTGCTTGTGCTGTGCCTCACTGTCAAATAAATATTTCAAATTTGAGAGAGAGAAAGAGAAAGAGAGAGCGTGCGCCCGCGGGCGACCTGAGACCCCAAGAGACCTTGTTTTAGAAACTCGGACCTGGAAGGCTCTCCTGTCTGTCTCCCTTCTCTCTCTCTCTCTCTTTCTCTTGTGTGTGTGCCTGTTCTCTTCCGCAATCAGTAGCTGTTTGCCTTCAGCTGGCTTCCCAGGCCGTACTCAGGCCCTGATGTGAATTACAAAGGTCCAGGTGCTGACCAGGCCAAATAGAAAGCACATGATGTCACAGGAGAGAAGGAAGGCCTGTGAGAGCATTTGCCGCACTGTGGGGCAAGAAAGGTACTGGGAGCGTTCCTGTCACCTTGTCAGGCCTGCCTTCCAGATTGCCCTTAATGCATTCCCATGAGCCACTGGGGCTCTAGGCAGTGAACACACTCAAAGGCCCCGGGGTCATTCACGGCTAAATGAGCCCTGAGAAATCCTCCTCCAAAGCCGTTCTTGTGAGAGTATGATTGTGTTCCCCTGCTAGCGAGACATCTGGGTCAGATTTACTTTTCTCATGACTTTATTTAGAGGTAAATTATGATGAACATCTACAGTATGGTGTGACCTCAGGGGTTCTCTGCAGGGCTCCCCAGACCCACAAATTTTCTCATTTGACCTTGTGGCTAAAAATATTCTGATAGAGCCCTCCCCCCAAAATACAAAAAATCAACCTTGGCAGTAAACCTGGCAAAGGCTTTCTGGAGCAGAGCCTTGAGAGGTGCGGTATAATAGGGACAGGAGTTTTTGGGGAGAGACACACATCGTGATTGCGGAAAAGGAAGGAAGCAGAAATGGGAGGTTGAGGGGCTCCTGGGTGGCTCAGTTGGTTCAGCGTCTGCCTTTGGCTCAGGTCATGATCTCAGGGTCCAGGGATTGAGTCCAGCTTCAGGCTCCCTGCTCAGCAGGAAGCCCACTTCTCCCTCTCCCTCTGCCCCACTCTCCACTCATGCATTTGCTCTCTCTCTCTCAAATAAATAAAGTCTTTAAAAAAAAAAAAAGAAAAGAAAGAAAAGGGAAGTTGAGGTGTTCAAGTTCAATTTTACTTGTGTCAAAGCTTTGCCTAGAAATGCTTACTCCTTACTTTCCCCTCCCTCCATTTCTGGATTGGTATCACAAGGCCAACGCTAGCTAAGTCACATATGTATTGTGAGCTTATTTTGTAAGCAAGCGTTAGAAGCCGTGGTCTGATGGTCAGTTTTTCTTTTCTCCAGCTTTATTAAGATATAATTGACATAAGACATTATATAAGCATAAAGCATATAACTTTATATATATAAACATTGTTTATAAACATATACACGTATATAAAGGATTACCACAGTAAGGTTAATGAACACCTCCATCACCTCACATAGTTACCATTTTCTGTGCAGGACGAGAACATTGAAGTCTACCCTCTTAGCAGCTTTCAAGGATACAATATGGAGTTGTTAACTGTAATTGCCATGTTGCATATTAAATCCCCAGGACATCTTCATCTCATAACTGGGACAGTTTTTCTTTAAAAAAAAAATGTCTCTTATCATATGCATTTTGAAAAATAAATATAAATTTGTTGTAAGGAGTAGTTTCCCTATGGCCTTATGTAAAGAAAGGGATTGTCATTACTTTTTACCAACCCATACATTTATCTGGAACCTTAGTGCTGCTGGCTACTGAAACAGGCAGCATCCTTGCCCTCACCTCTGCAAGCCTCTACTGGCACCCTGTATTAGTATAAGAGACTGAGGATTTCCCTGGAGAAACACGAAATCATATAGTGAGCCCAAACGTGTTCGAAGATTAAAGGGCTCAGTGGGTGCAATGGTTTCCCATCAGCCCTCTGCAGAGCGCCACTTTGTCACTCTGCTGCTACGTACCAGATGCAGTTATATCCCCATGGGTCTCATGTGGAAACTACCACATCCTACAGGTACCGATTCGTAATGCTTCACGGGGTGTCAAAGTCTTCCCCTGGTTCTGTCGTTGCCCTGCCATGCACTATAATGAATGCTTTGATGGCACATCCAGACCCCAACTGATTTTTAGTAAGAAAGGGGAATTGTCTCCTCAGATGGATTCTGAGAGAGTAAATGGATTCTGAGAGGAGGTTTCAGAATCCCTGTCGTGTAGTCCGATATTTGAAAAGGATATTAGTAAAGCAGGTTTATCTTTCTCTACTTTGTCTGTTCAGACTCCCCAAGCCCCGTGGCACTTAGGTGTACATTCATGGTATCAGCTGGAGGGTGGCTCTAGATGACACTGTCCTCAGGCTTCCCTGCCTCCTCTGTTGGGTGAGTCTGTCTTCATGGGTCAAACTCTTGTTGCCAGGCAACTTCTGTCTTCAGAATGAGAACTCTCCCAAGGGGACCCTCAATCCATATGCAAACAGGCTTCTGGCAGCTGCTCCCACCAATTCAGTGGACAGGCCCAGGCATGTTGGGCTGAGAGCTAAATGGAGATCTCCATTACATTAATTGAAAGGATCACAGGTTCCTCTTTCTACTCTTTCTTCTTCTAAATTTTTTTTTCTTTTATGATATATTAGATACATAAGAAACCCTCTCCCAACCAAAATAGTCCTTTGCCATACATCTTGGGTAAGACTAGTACAGAGAAGAGTCTTGAGTGAACTAAATGACTTCCTACTATAGAGCTCTGTGATCATCCCTGTTGACGATTATGCCTAGAGCAGCAGCCCTGAACAATATTTATTAAGGATTTCCCATGTTTCAGGTGCTATGCTACGCATTAGGGCTTTAAGGTGAGTTCCACACAATCCCTAATATCTGGGAGCTCACACCTAGTTGGAGGTTAGCCATAAATGTGAAGTCTAAATGATGCAGCCCATGATAAAGTTGATAATTTAAAAACCAAAGCAAAAGCAGTGATCCAGTCTTTCTAGAAGAAGTTGCACTAATTTGTAGAGAAACAAAGTCAAGCTGTCTCTCGAGGCTTGGAATTTTCATCCATGGTAGCCAGGCTTACTCTATTATCTATAGTACTGACTGCAGGTGGATAGTCCTATAATCTGCTTTCCATTGCTATATTCACATTGAGACCAGATCCCTTTGTTTTCAAAACAAGCATGAATATCAGGTGACTGGAGTCATCCAACAGCACTGATTCTGCAAACCCTAATGTTCCATAGAAGAAAGTCACACTTTGGCATTCTGACCCGCTGACTGGCCAGCCCAGTCCTCCCTGACATGGAAGGTTTGCCACTGTCTGGGAAGACAGAGTTGAACTAGTTGAATTAATTAAAATAATTTATTTCCTGGAAAGCCAATGGGGCAGATCCCAACATAGTTCCTCAAATGTGAAGTTAAATATCATTTGTAGCATTTTTAGCAATTCCAGAAGTGAGAGAGTCACATTTGTTTCTCTATGAACTATCTGAATGCCAAAGGGGGAACACTTTTTCCATGGAAGACGGCAAGATGAAGACAAGCAGCAGGAGAGGTTCCAAAACCATCCTAGACACCTTCAAACAAGCGACAAGGTGCTGGGTACAGGATGGCCAAAAACAGTGGAAGGATGCTCCCAATAGGTGGGGGTGGGTTGAGTGGTAAGTGAATGAATAGATGTAGATATTGGGGAGAGTGTCAGTTTCACACCTAGTGTATTTGAATGTTGCTTTTATAATGATAAAGAGCTTGAAAATGGACAAGCTGGCTTCAGTCAGAATTGCCTCTCCATCATGGTAAACTCAGAAATGTGATCTATTTCTGTGGAGAGACACTATCTTCACAGAAAGAGGGTGATCTTCTTAAGTGGCTTTCCAGTACGAACCTAGGAGGTAGGCATCTCCATCAGAGGCCCAGAAAGGGGGAAGTGGGTAAGAACTGGAGCTTTGCCATTGGCCAAATCTTGGTTGATTTCCACCTCCAACTTTGCAGGCTGTATGACGTTAGGCAAGATTCTTCACATAGCGGAGCCTTGGTTTTCCCATCTGTAGCACGCCTGCCTCATAGAGTTGCTGGGAAAATTAAGTGAGGATACCCACGTGGATGGTAGCGCAGCATGGCTCTGGGAGCCCCCCGCTCCCGTCAGGGTCTGACCACACCGATGAAAAGTGCTGGCCTTATCTCAGCCCTTGCCTCTTGGGCTTCTGTGAGTGAGTGAAGAATGTTTCATCAAACTTCTCAGAACAGAATGTTGGCGACTGTTCCAGAGCCAAAGCTCAGTGACATCCTTGGATCCTTTCCCACCTCCCATCCCACATCCATTTAGCCATTAAGTCTCTTTCCCTCCACCTCATAAATTGCCCCGGACTCTGTCTCCTAGCGGCCATCTTCCTGGCCACTAATCCAGATGAGGTCCTGATCGTTGTCCCTCCTTTACAACATTACCTTCCCCTCCTAAATTCTCTTTCTCCACTCCCTTGCCCTGGTGCCCTTGTCGCCAGGATTAATGTTACAAATCCCATTTCTGAACTTGTCAACCTCCTTCTTAATTGGCTCTACTGCTGACATAATGATATTATCCCCAAATTTAGTCGCTACTAGCTACACCAGTCTTACATTGGAATCTACCTCCAATTACCTCCATCTACCACTTCCATCGTCTGGACCAATTTGAAAAGACCCTGCTTTTCTTTTTTTTTTTCTTTTTTCATTTCTTTGGGCATTTTCTCAAGAAAATTAAATTGCGATGATCTTTACCCAATTCTCTGGTGGGTGAGCTACCCCTTTTCTAAAACCCAGCTGAATTAGAACCATCAGGGAGGAGTTACCTTTTCTGTGCTGTCATAGTACTTGGTGATGTCATCACAGCATCTTTAAATTCCCATCAAAACTATTACTGAGCAGTTTCTCTGTGCCAGATGATAATTTGGAGGTATCCCTGATGATATCCTACTATCCTTTTAAGATTATTCAACTCTCACTAGTCATTAAGCTAAGCTCTATGAGTAGTGATACACCAGAGTTCCCATAGTACTGATGTGGCAGAGTTGGCAGTGAGCGTGTGACACGGAGATCCCAAGTCCTGTGTTCTTGTCACTCAAACAACCTCCTTGACCCGTCATATTGCAGCTGCCTCTGTATTAATCTCCAGAACTAGGGTGTGCTTTCTTGGAAGGATTAGATGTGTTCAAATGAGGTGTGTTTTATTCTTTGCATTACCCGCTCTTAGCCAGCGTCATTCATATTGCATATACTCATTCGTTGAACGAAAGAATGAGCTTTGTGTACATGAATGAGGTTGGAGTCTGGCTCCTTTGAGGATTGATTCTGGAAGGGTTGCAGGATGGTGCTGGAGACTGATTTTCAAGCATTTAGTGGGCAAGCAGTGTAGCCATGGCAGGGGACTGGAGGAAGAGCAGAAAGTGACTCCTCTCTAACCTTGAGAGGGGGAAATGGTTGTACCAACTGACCATATCAACAAGCCTTGTTTTCTGGGCCATCTCTGGCACCATGTCTTAGGCTGCTGTCCTGTTCATAAGTTGGATGACTAGTTAGAGGTCTCCTGGGAGGCCACTTGTCTAAAGCCTTCCTCCTCTCCATCTTCACAGACAATCCCTATCACATGGCTCCCACTCAACCAGTTATCTCTCCATCTTTGCTTGCTGAAGATAGCAAGTGAAATGGAACCCGAGAAAAGCTATGCTCCCACAGGGATGCCTTTCTATCCAGCCTGAACATAGCCGCCAAGACATCCTGTGACTTCAGGGCCTCGATTTGCTTCATGTCTGAAAAACAAACTGTGAAGCTTATTTTATTTATATATATATATATATATATATATAAAATGATAAAATATATATAAAATATATATATATTTTACCCAATAAGGGTAATATCAGAAACTGTGCATATCTCTGGGCATTATACATAAACAAGGAATCATGGAACACTACATCAAAAACTAACGATATACTGTACAATGATTAACGTAACAGAAAAAATTATACAAAAATAAATAAAAATAAACATAAGGAAATGAGTTAAAGGAAGATTTTTTTAAAAAAGAAATTGTATACATCTGAAATCTTGCAAAAGCATGAGGGCAGTTTGGTGTCTGTAGGAATAAGCAACAGCATCATGGTCTCCTCACTGCTCTGTTTGGGGCTCATGCCTTAGAGAATCTTCCTGCTCATTGAGGTCCTGCCTGTTCTGAGGGGATGGGGGATTTAGGGGGATCAAGGTCAAATCCAGGTAGCTGGATTTAGCTGTCTCCATCAGTGTCTTCAAGGTCCAGCGGCCACAGAATAATTTCAAGTTCAGACAGTGGTTTTGCTGATTACTTCACTGCAAGCATATTTTAAAATGAACTTGTAGATGTAGAATTACCAGGTGTGTATTCCCAGGGAAGCTTTGTCAGTCACCTTGCCTGATCCTGTTGAAAGAGAGAAAGTTTCACTGCATTTTCCATCAGCTGATGAGTCATGCAGCATATTTCATATTTGCTGAGCTCTCGAGGTTGCCTGTGGGCAAATTGGAGCCCATTCTGCAGTGCAATCCTGCCGCTGAGCTATTATGGGATATCTAATTAAATTAAGCCATAAGGCAGGAGAAATCTGTGCCATAACCTTCATAATCTGTGAAGCCTTTCATCTTTGGCCAAACATCAATTTCCTAAAAACGGGAACAGCAACACATCACCAGGTGACGAAATCCTAAAATGGAAATTGTTATTGTTTACAATGAACGTGTGCAGGGACGCTGAGCCACAAAAACCAGAGAGGGAGTGGCGCCCAAGCACCAGGCATGGGAAGGAGGGAGTATACCATACACAGTGACCTTGAAATCCAAATTAGCTCTTGCTAATTGGATAGAGAGAATTATCATTTCCATTTCTGCATTTGTAAAATTGTTTTCTTCTCAGGGAAAAAGAAACATCTGCTCTTTGGGGCTAACTCAGTTCTGAGTAAGTTTGTCTTCCTGTGTTTTGGTGTAGCCTGGTGAACGAAAGAGGGCTCCATCCTAGCAGCAAAGCCCAGAATCCAGCGTTCTGGTGACACATCCTCAACTAGCATCCCCGGGGTGCTCTCCACAGGCAGGGCAGGACAACCAAAGCCAGCAAGGTTGCTAAGCTTGGGAGTACTGTCCCCTTCTCCCTGTCAGACAAACCAGTTTTCCTATGCAAGAAATCTGCAAACAGTGAAGATTTGATGTTTATTGAGCACCTACTACTGGCAAAGCACCAGGCTTAAGCTTGCACAGATAATAAATATTTCATTTAATCTGCATAATGAATCTGAAACTCAGGGATATTCACTTGCCCAAATTGCCTGAGTAAGAGAGGAAGAACTCATACCTGGATCTCACTGTTTCTGAGTTCACGTTCTTTACACTGTGTGATTCCTGTGCTGTGAGGTAGGCAGACTCTAGGAAAAGCTACTTAATATTTCTCAGCTGTGAAAATGGAAGAAGATGGACATACAAAGATGGGTAAGGAAAAGCAGAAGTTTTCTAAACCTTAAATTTTCTTCAAAGGCTTTAAAGTCTGCCTATGGGGAGGGCCTAATGACAGCTGAAGAGTTCTCAGTTCCTCTTTTTAGGTCTTCATCTGATTGGCTGGGTGACTGTGGGCAAGCTCGATCCTTTGACATACCCAAGTTGTGAATTCAAAGGGAGGAATTATAATCATCTAAGTGGCTTATTCCAAACCTCTTGGACTTTGCTTTTTTTTTTTTTAAGGATTTTATTTATTTGACAGAAAGAAAGAGATTACAAATAGGCAGAGAGGTAGGCAGAGAGGAGGAAGCAGGCTCCCTTCTCAGCAGAGAGCCCAATGCAGGCCTCAATCCCAGGACCCAGAGATCATGACCTGAGCCAGAGGAAGAGGCTTAACCTACTGAGTACCCAGGCACTCTTGGCCTTTGCCTTCATACAAAAAAATAGAAAAAGCGCTAACTTTGTCTTGGAGCAAGGATTTGATTTGATCCTAGGACTTGATCAATTTGATCAAGTGCCAGCGACTGAGTTACTCATATTTTGACCTCTACTTGTCCAGCTGGTGCATTTTAGTGGAAAATGACCATATCAAGAGCAATGTGCTATCTGCCGTCCTGCATGCTGTCTACAATGCTGGTGCCTTCAGAGTCACTGGAGAGTCCACGCTGGAGACTAGTTCTGTGTCTGACAAGCATGGAGTCTGGCAGGGGCTGCAGCTATGATCACCTCAATGGTCATGTGGATATGCCTTGCACTGACATTTCCAACACTCTCTCTCTCTCTCTCTTTTTTTTTTTTTTAAGATTTTATTTATTTATTAGAGAGAGAGAGAGACAGCACAAGCAGGGGGATCCGCAGAGGGAGAAGCAGACTCCCCACTGAGCAGGGAGCCTGATATGGGACTTGATCTCAGGACCCTGGAATCAGGACCTGAGCTGAAGGCGGGTGCTTAACAGACTAAGCCACTCAGGTGCCCCTCCAAAACTCTTGGTATGCATTGCCAATCCAACTGTCTTTCCTCTGAAGTTTAAAATTGCATACAATTCTGAAATTGACCAGCAGGTAGCTATATTATTAGCCTAATACATCAGTCACGAAGTTCAAATAACTACACGATTAGATTCTTTTTTGTAAGAATAATTAAATTTGGAGTCTGCTTTACACTCTCTTGGCTAAACACAACAATAAAGTTTTACTTTTAAATAGACAATTTGAGGGGCACCTGGATGGCTCAGTCATTAAGCGTCTACCTTTGCCTGAGGTCATGATCTCAGTGTCCTGGGATTGAGCCCTGCACTGGGCTCCCTGCTCAGGGTGGAGCCTGCTTCTCCCTCTCCTGCTTCCTGTGCTTGTGTTCCCTCTCTTACTGTGTCTCTGTCTGTCAAATAAATAAAATAAAAATTTAAAAAAATAGACAATTTGACAGATCTTTCTTTTAATCAATAAAGGAGACTGTATTTCTAGGCTTGACAAACTCTGAGCGAAGGAAGTCCAATGTAGCAAAAAGGTAGATGTCCTTCCTCTCCCTCAAGATGGTCATACTATACCTAACTATGCAATAGAGCCATCCAGAAAATATCACCCAATACTCTGTCTTGCAAATCACTGTTCTAATTAGAATGACAAATTATTTATTCCATTGACTTAAATAGCATGCCGATTGTATATGTTTCACTCAACTTGTGCATTTTAAAAGTGTTTGAAAGCTTGCTATGTGCAAGGCTCCCCTTGTAAGTTTTTGGAGGTTTGGAGACTTAGGTTGGTTTTAATGCAATGGTCAGTACAGAAGTCTTCTTTATAAGAATGACCAGGTGGAACAACGCCTAGTTAAAAGGCTTTATTTTCAGGACCTTGCTAATAAGTGAGAGGAATGAAGGGAGAATAGACATGAAAGGTTAATTTTAAGCCAGAGTTCTTAAGTAGAGAGGGAACTAAGACCAAATACAAAGGGTATAGGACATAGTCACATGTTTGTTATCAAATCTAGTTTGAGCCGTGGAACTTCTATCCCTTAGATTCTGTGTGTGTGTATTTTTTTTTTTAAACCATGATTTAGCAAACTTGGTTCCATCGTATGTTTCTGATTTTGTCTTAGCAACTTACAAATAACTCTTTTTCTTTTTCCTTTATAATTTTTGTTGTTATATGGAAACAACCCAGATGTCTACCATAGATAAATGGATAAAGAAGATATGAGATACATGGGGCGCCTGGGTGGCTCAGTGGGTTAAAGCCTTTACCTTTGGCTCAGGTCATGATCCCAGCGTCCTGGGATGGAGCCCCGCATCGGGCTCTCTGCTCAGGGGGGAGCCTGTTTCCTCCTCTCTCTCTGCCTCCTCTCTCTGCCTGCCTCTCTGCCTGCTTGTGATCTGTCTGTCAAATAAATAAATAAAATCTTTTTAAAAAATGAGATACATATATGTATATATATATATATATATATATACACATACACACACATATACATGAATATATTTGTATATTGATAGGTCTATGTAATATATATATAATGTATGTATTTTGTGTGTATACAAATTATATATAATGCGTTTTGTGAAATATATATTCCATATATATACATATATTCTATTATATATATCATGAAATAAATTATGTATATATAAATGGAATATTAGTCATAAAAATGAATGAAATCTTTCAAGTCACAATGACATGTATGCTAAGTGAAATAAGTCAGTCAGCTTACTCTTTCCTTGCTCCTGGTGTTTAAAAATGCCTATGATAACTATGAGTTTCCTCACATGCTTGCCAACCTATGTAAATAGCCCGAGTCTTCAGTTAAACACCCAGTATCTGCCATGTTCCAGGCATTGTGTAAGGCATGGAAATACACAGAGAGGACAGTGTCTCTGCCCTCAGAGAGTACATGGTCTACTAAGGGGAGAATTTCAGTTTAGCAGAAGTTGTGAGCTGGATGGAAAATTTGCATAAAAGTTTGCCCAGAATGGCATACCATGAAACAGCAAAGGAAAAGCACTTTTCACGTAGAAAAGGCATGTATTTGTCAGGGAAGGACTCCTAGACAAAGACACTCTCTCCATCCACAGAAGGGGTAGTGGAAGTTTGTCAAGAAGATAAAGGGAGAAAATAGTTCCTGTGGAACAAAATGGTGCGCCCACAGGCAGGGCCATATGACAAGCACAATGCTACAGGTTGTGTAAGGTATGAGTGTGACCAAATATTGCATCCAAAATGATTTTAGGATCTAGTATATTAAATAATATTGACTAAAACCGTAGAAGTGACTTCCTGTCGACTCCTTCTTAATTCCAGTTAAGTCAGGGAATAAATCTTTCTGTTTCTGAATATATTTCCAACTTCACCAACACTTGCTGATCTCCCCTTTTGTTAGAGAATAGGCTTCAGCTCAGCTACTTTGCAGGCAACAATACCCTGTTAGAATTTAATTATATTGTTTCATTTTTGTTATATTGACTTTTGCAGTTTTATTTTGATTATGGCAACTAGTTGAAGTTTTCCATTCATAGCATCAATACAGAGTTTCATTTCAAATGACTTTATTTTAGTTAAAAATGCAATCAGTTGGAAAAAAACAATATGCAAAAAATAATACAGGTGGTACATGAATATGGTAATAGTCATGAAGTCGGTACGCCGATGAGTAGGGTTGGATGAACACTGGTGTGGTATACTTGGAAAACAGAAAATCATAAGGTGGAGTGAAGGGTGAGCTGAGAGATGCTACAAGAGTTTGGCAGAAGCCAGCCTGTGGAGAACAGCCAATGTCAAGCCAAGGAGACAAGCTTTGTGAGGAGCTGTGGAAGGGTTATAGCCAGGAGAATGCACGACAAGTTTTGTGAGTTAGAGAGAAGCTTCCAGCAAAATGTGAAGGATGTCTCAGAGGAACTGAAAGAAGCAGATCAGTTAGGAGGCGAATGGGACCCAGTGAGCGAAGAAGACGGCGCCAGTGGTACAAGGCAGGAGGTGGGGGTGCTTGACATGTCAAGCCATTGTCACCAGTTAGATGTGGAGGAAGAAATCTAGAATATTGCTCAGGTTCTGGCTTGCTTGGTGGGTAATGTGTGGCTTTCCTAATTAGACGAGGGCATATTTTCCCTTAGCTGTTCCTTTGCTGGATAACTGACATGAGTTTGACCCTGAGTGGTACCCTAAGTCCCATTAACTCTGCATCAACAGCTTAATGGGAAGGGCCCACAGTTCTTTTCCTCACACTCATGGCTAGAGATCTAACTCCTCAGACAAACAGGGCAGACCTCAAAATGCGGAGGGAATCAGCATCTTTTCACATTGTGAAAGAGCTTTTAGTCAAGCAAATACTGACAAAGATATAATGCTTTCTGACTCTGCCCTAACATTTTCTAAAGGGCCTGCAACAATTCAAGGAAAGCTTCTCATTTTTAGAGAGTCCTTCAGTCCCAAACGCCATGATTTCTGTTCCAAATGTGAAGTTATATTGTCCTACAGTTTCAGATCTTTCGAAATCGGAGGTATCAGATCAGGGATGAGCAGGGCTCAAAAGTAAGAAGTTACTAAGGGAGGTCTCTGTTTTGCAAAAATAAGGTTTCTCTGAAGGAAGGTTGGGGTGGATCTTTGCAGAGAGATTCTTTCAGGAGGGCAGAATCATTTCATCATCGGCAGGAAGTTGGGTACTGGGAATTGGCTCTGACACACAGCATTTTCTGGGTTTCCTTTTCATAGTGGAGAGGGTCTAGGATAAAAGGGAAAATGCTTTTGTTACATTATTACCTCCTCAAGGGAATACTGATAAAGACCCTTCATCTGAAGAAGATGGAAAGTATACTTCAGGCTGACTGTGAGAAACCAGAAAGGCTCTAGAAACTTGCCCAGAGTCCCCCCACCCCAACCCTATTCAAGAGAAAGGCTCAAGTTTGGGCAAGAAGGTACCACCAAATGAAAGCCAAAGAATGGAAGACAAGTGTTTGCTTACGTATGATGATAACTAATAACACGATACAAAGTTTACATCTAGCTTATTTCTTTAAAAAAACAAACAAACTAGGAAGTGTCCTTACTTATTATTTTTAAAGGGAGCTAGAGTTAGGAATATTTTCAACAAAATACATTCTTATTTAAATGAAGGATAATGTATGGGCAATTATATTAGACTCTCTTGCCATTAGCAACAGAACTATATTAACTACATCACAAGCCTGGTGATGAATATCATGAGGCCGAGTCACCCACCACTCTTAATGTAGGATGACATTTTAAGGTATTGAATCCAAAAGCTTCAGTCTATAAATTATTCATAAAAAGAATCCTGTTTTATGCATGAAGAGTGAGTAGAACCTGAAAAATTGCTTATTGGATAGATCATGGGAAGAGACGAGGAACATCCATAACCAATGTGGTTTCTTCCATTTAGAAATTAATCTGAGACCTGACTCCTCTAACTTTGTCACTATACGGACTTTGCCTAGATTGTATTGTTTTGGGGAAAAAAAAAATGAAACATGTCAGGGCCTCCTGGGTGCAAGAGAAGGAAAATGGGTGTGCACAGATATCCTATCAATTTAAGATCATGTTTTGCTCATCTTACTACACATTTGCAACGAAGTTTGAAAATGGTATTCTGAAAACTCTACAAAGAGTTATGTTTCAGTAAATTTCTGTGAAATTATAATGAAACACTCATGAAATAAGCCCTTAAAAATTACAGGCTTTTTGTGAAACAGTGTGACTACACAAGAAGCAAACATAAAATAAAGAAGTTATTTAAGTTACAACTTTAAATGCTATTTAGTGATTTTGCTGCTTAATATACAGTTGTCATTAAAAAGGAATTTGCCTATTGGCATGAGATTGGAGAAATACTCAAATGTATTTATGCGATGAGTTTGTGCAATGTAGAGTGTATTATTTGGAACTGAGAAGCACAGGCTCCAAAACTTAAAAACCTGGAGCTGGGGGCTGGAGGGGAGGAGCCAAGAGAAGGTAACCTCTGAACACTCCCTATGTGCTAGACATGTATGGCTTCCTTACATGTATTCAAGTGTAAGCCTCGTTACACACCACATCCTTGTAAAGTCACTTGGATTCCCGTATTAGTGATCAAGAAATAAGCTCGGAGAGGGGACATTGCTCCAACGGGCCGAGCTACTAAGTGCTGGGGACAGTGCTGGCCACAAGCCCCTCCTCGTTTCACTGCAGTATGCTACCCACACAGGAGAATTCATTCCCATGGTTACACTTCATATTCTTAGAAAGCTGTGTTTAGGAAAAAAGTGCATAGTCACTAAGTCAAGCAAATTGGGTTCGGAGGTAACCTGAACCAAAGTCAAAGGAGCTCATATTCTTTGAAATAGAAACTTGGTTTTCGATGTAATTTGCCTCGAGGCAATGAAAGGCTGAAAACAGCAGCCTTTGTTGAATCTGGAGTGCGGAGGGAAGGAGTGCAATGGGCACAAGTAGGAGTTGTAGTCAGAGAACCTGGGTACAAGTGCTATCTCTGTAACTTACTAGATGGGTAGCTCTAGGAAACACTTTCAACTTTCCTGCACCTAAAATTTCCTCATTATTTATCATATCAACAGCCCATGGGTTTAAGAGGATTATAAATGAAAAGGATATTTTAAACCATAAAATATTATAAAATATTATTTATGCATAATAGATTATTTCTCCACATATGCGCAAACCTGTACATAAGCAATGAATGATTTTGTATCTGTGATGGTAATTCTCTAGCCTCTTTGGCATGTTGTGGGGTGGGAAGAGAGTCGCTTCCTCCATCAAATTCTGTCCAGTAAATACATTTGATGGGAGCAAACGATAGAACTCCTACCCTATTCTATGTCTCCTTTTATGAATTACTGGTCTCTTCTGGTTTGTTTTTAAAAAGATCAGGTGGATCATGATGGGTTTCCTCCAAGTAACAAAATCCCTTTGCAACCCCCATGCCAAGCAATGTTCTGAAGTTCACAGGAGCTCGAACCCAACAGCTCACCAGAGAGGTCTAGCAATGACAGCCGCAGTTTGTGCACAGGAGCCCACAGGGACATGCGGGATTGGGTCTGGCTTCTCTGTCCAACCACAGCCTTAAAGAGAGGAATATGGTGGCTTACTGTAGCAGCAGGAGGGTCCTGTCTTACATAAACTGAAAGCATTTCTATTGCCTACCAGATCAGTCTTTTGGAGTAATGGTTTCCATAAATTTATTTTATTCTGCTTCAGAAAGGGCAAGCCCAAGATAGACTACAAAGTGATTCACATGAAGTCATCAAAATTTTCCACTCCCTCCAGCATCCTAAATCTCTAGACTTCAGAATTGCCTCACTTAACCCCCAATCCCTGGCATCAGGCCCTTTTGCCATTCATCATCAGGGGAGAGAGCAGGGTAGTCTAAGGATGTCCTCCCCAGACATTAGGCTACAAGGTGGTGTTGGCCTGGGTTTGACATTCCAGTCTACAGCATTGAAGTGAATAGAGAATTGCGGTAATAATCTAGATATTCGGATAATCTTCATTCTCTCTGTACCACGGTCCACTCCATAAGCTTCTGCCTCAAATATCAATATATGTTAGGTATCCGATTTTAACGTACGTTACTAAGACAGCTGCTTGTAGTTTTCAGTTTGAGGGGGTGGGCAAAGCCTCAGCTTCAACTTGAAGATACAGGAAGTATCTCAGTCTTTAATTTTTCAATATTCTGTGCACTCCTTGATTTGCCAAATGGCTGGTTGGCTAGAGTGGACAAGGGAGACGGATGTGGCGGCTTCAGGATGGTGTGTGTGAGGAATTGTGTGTGTGCGCGCGTATGTCTATGTAAGCCAAAGTTGACACATATCACAGATATGAGGATTCTGGATTGTTTTGAAAAGTTCATAATGTAAATAATAAGAACTAGTACAGTCAAAGGCCACTATTGGAATCTCTTAGACATCCAGACTGTTTGGGAAATGACACCAGTGGAGCTCTTACTAGGTATTAGGGATCATGTACGTATATGAAGGTGGCCTTTGATGGCACGCATCGGGGACCCTCAAACTCCAGCGGAGGCCCCTGTGTACCCCCACAGGATTGCTGAGCTCTATTTCACATACTTTAGAAGCCCTAATCTTATCTAGAATAATGAGTAAATTGCTTGAAATATATAAAAAGTATTACCCATGCAAATATCTATTTGCTAAAATATGGCTTTTGTTTCGGCTAATTTCAACAAGAAAAGTTATCTCCTCATTTCTATGACTAAATCTTTGAATGTGGGAAATTTCTCATGCATAGGCCCTGCCCTGAGCAGTAAGGTGGGCATTTCGTTTGATTTATTGATACCACAAGGGGAAAGAATCCAACTTAGCCTTATCTTCTCTCAAAACTGAATCAATAAATCGTGGGCCTGAATCCATAAATCATAGGCCTGATGGAAAATAAATTTACCAGAGCTACAGGAAAGCTGAGCATGGCCAGGTTCTGATGGCTGCTTCTTGGGCCCTGTTGGCCGTTGGATTACTTGAACCCAGGTAACAGGTTCCCCTGTCACGATTGCAAGGGATTGTCACTTTGACATTACCGTTGGTCTGAAGAAGTCTCTTGCAGTCCCTACAAAATAACAACTGGGATCCAGGCAATCAGGCCCTAAGACATCCTCTCTGATACGTTATTGGGGGGTGAGGAGAAGGGGAAGAAGACATCGTATTGCTTGCTTGTGGCCCCTTGGACATGGAAGACGGTGGTGAGCAGAACCAACAGGCAGAAGGTGAGAGAAGAAAAGGCAGTTTGGCAAAAGCAAGAGACAGAGGAGATGGTCATGGGGTCCATCAGACATGTTCCTACATTAATACAACTATCACAGCGGCAAGGTGCTGGTCTAACAGACTGAAACGTTAGTCTGCTGAGCAACACTCCCACGCCTCCACAGAGTAGCATTTTTATTGCAGTATGTCTTTCATGGAAAATGAACAAAACTTTAAATAAATCACAATTACTTATTGCTTAGTATTTTGGATAATAAATTCTTTAGTTTATCAGTACCTCAGGGCCTTCAAATGTGCATTCTTCAAATAGTTTCAATTACATATACATTCTTTCTCCTGAACAATAAATTATTCTTAAAAAAAAAAAAAAAGGAAAAGGAAAAGATACATAATTTTAAAGCAAAGAAAAATGAAAAAAAAAACCCATATATTTTTGACATTTATCTTAAACTTATATGAAAACAACTCTATGTTAGATGCTTAAATATAAATAATAAAGGACATTATGTTATTTACAATGTTACACAGTCAGTCAAGAGAGTAAGAAATGGACATTAACTCATAAAGACAGTAAAATGATTTAGGAAAACATCCAAGTAACGTACGATGTGTATTTACAAAAGAATATATAATAGAACTCGTGAAATGTGGCCGTTTCCTTTTGCCTGCATTTCTCTGCAGTGTTTGACGGGTCTCTGCAGATAGAAATCTTTGTGGGTGGTGGAATGGAGCTAGTACTAAAAGATAAAACCAGGCCTTCCTGATTTTCATCCCTATGATCCATGCACCTTTTAACTCAGGCCAAAAAAAGGAATACTCATGAGCAAGTTACCCTGGATAGACTCCATCTCTATCAAGACAGTCACACTTAAACAAGGAAGATACGGTCTGTTGGTGTTTGGGACACATTCACATATACTCGGGCAGAGTGCCATTTGGTGGAAAGCCTGAGGCTGTCCAGGCACTCTTGCAAAAAATAAACAAAACAAGTCATACCAGGCAAGAAGGGCGAATAGGATGGAAAAGGAATCTTGAGTGAGAAAAGAAGTTTCGCCTGTACTGCACTACCCCTTGGTGGGATACGATTTCAGACCCAGGAAACACAGTTGCTGTCAAACTTCTGGGTGATTTCCACCCCTGAAAACCCCCGAAAGCTGGCCACAGGCTGAGAGCATGGGTCTACACCCCTTCTTGGGATTACCACCACACCACCTGAGTTTCTAGACAGGTATGGTTGAGAGCCATGTGGTGACTAAACATCACAGAGCGGTCCCTTGGAACACAAAGCTGGTGGTGGCAGCAGGTAGCCCTGAGGAGACAGCTGGCCTTTCTTACCAGGGGAAACTCTTCTTCTACAGAAGGAAAGGCTATCCCAGCAAATATGCCACCTCTCTGAGTGACCAGAATCAAGCTGGAAAGAAAACGTCCTCTTGTCCTAAATGTCCCTATATATTTGTGACCTGAAAAGGTATACAGAAATTTTCATAGTGAGGAAAATGTTGGTTCCTCTCAGCAGAAGATTTCATTTATTCCAGAAATTCTCCACAATGGGCCATTGGATGACTCCAATGCCCTAAGATTTTTGCAACAGAAATTTTAGACTTTCCATTAAAGGTAGAAATTTCTTTATTGACATAGTCTCTGAATAAGCCAAGGCCTTCAAAGGCAATATTAGCATAATTTAAAGGACCTCTTCGGGTGGACTGTCCTCTTCCCCCTGCCAGGAGCTTACTCATTTCTACAGAACGGGGAAATCGGAGCAACTCGGGCAGCCCGACAGAGCACAGAGAAAGTGGCATGTGAGTAACGAAGGACGGTTCAGGCCACCAGATACTCAGAGTAACTTCACGGACCTGCAGACCGACATCTCTGTGGGTTGTAGAAACATGAAAGGAGCTTAATGACATGACTCGTGTCCAACCCACATTTTCCCAAGACCTCCTTGCACGTCCCTTCTTCCCGAGAATTCGAACACAGACATTTGATGAAGATCTAATTCGATGAAGATCTAAATCCAGTTCACCTGCAAACGTTGCTCTCGGTGACTTCACGCCTGGTATTTGCAACCCCCTGCCAACCTTTTTCCCATTTGCCCCATGGACCCCAGGAGGCCACTGGGAATCTAAGTAAAGCTCTAGCCTGATTTGACAGATGTCGGGCAGGGTGTAAAATGGGGGCTGCGTTTTTTAAAAATCCCCTTATTTTCCTGAATTAGCATTTATTCCAAATGTTAACGCCTATAGGCCTTCCTTGGACTTACAATCAGAGAGAACAGGTGAAGCCCAGACCCATCTTCATACCTGTTTCGTGACAGTAAAGCAAAAGATAAGAAAGGGGGTGGGGAACGGATGATACAGGCTGCAGATGGAGAGGCCAGGACACAGGTGGGGGTCACTTCTGCAAGGAAAGGTGCAATTTCCCAACACCGTCCACATTCCCTGATGACTCATCACTTGTGGAAGGCTCTTGCCAATCACAAATCACATGCAAGTTGGCCATTCCTGACAAAAATGTTCATGCATAGTTATGACCTGATCGAGGCAACATTGAAAAAACAAGAGGAAAATCATGAGGAGAAAGGCGTGGGCAACACAACTATTTAAGACCACACCCAAGTCACACTGGTGCCTTCTAGACACACTCACTCCTTCTAAACACTCTACAACAGACCTATTTCTCTAGGATGTCTAGTCACCACCGCATACGGCAGGCGTATTTCACGGCAGAAGTATTTCACACAAAACGCTGAGTGTGCCATCATTTCATGGTCATTTTGTGCCGTAACACATCTGTTCATGAGCTGATAAGACACAACCAATGGCCAGCTCCCGAGTCAGCGAGAAACCCAAGTCAGGAACGATTGCACCTTTCTCCGCCACGGTTTGATTTTCAACTAGATGACCTGCTGTGTCATTCCCCCAGAAACTGAGGTGGAGTCCTCTGCTAAGGTAATGGGCTTACCCCAAAAAGCAGGCCAGAACCCATTTTCTATGCTAGTCCCCCAAACTGTTGCTCTTTGTCAAGAAAAATAAACCCAAATAAAGCAAATGGTAGCTCATTTTCGCGAGAGCGAGCTGTCTTCTGATTAAGAATATAGTTTTTTTAAAATCACAATATTACTTTCTTCCTAATATTTAACATTACTTAGTGCAGTTTCCTGCTGTAATTAATAGTAGCATGCTGTTGGATCTACTATTATCTCAGAGCCCAGTGAAGCGAACCTTTGGCTGGCAGAGGAGACACAACTCGTTTCATATACTGAAAGCAAAAGAAAACTTCATACAAAAGAGAAGAGTATTTCGATGGATGTGCCATTACAAGACGTACTGATCGGGCGCTACTAGAAGCAAACGGAGGGACAGTTGCAAGTCTTGCAAATCATACATCCCATCAACATCAGAATGCAATGCACGAGAAGCCAGCGAAAACTGAATATATGGGAGGTTTTGCTGAAATACTGTGGAAAAGCAATCACAGTAACTGTACAAAACTTGCTCTCAACATAACAGAACATAAAGGCACCATTGATATCTTTCTCGTTTTGAAATACTGTAAAAAATTGCTACATATGGCACATAACACATTTTTACATACATATATTTAATTTATAAAAGTTTTTTTTTCCTGTTTTCTATTTGCAGAACTGCTAAAATAAAATAAATTGTTTAATTTAAGGTGGAATACTTTATTATATAAAATAAAGTTTTACAGGTGAATCTATGTGTTTATTTCGGTTTTATACAGCGATAGGGTCTTGATTAGCGATTACACTAGACAGCCTGGCCTGCAATTCCTCCTGCGTCGAGAAGCGGGCTGCTGGGTTAGTCCTGCTGTCCGCCAGGCGGAAGGCAGGTGCTGCCTCAAGACTGGCTGCCAGGGGGTTCTGAATGCCCAGGAAGGGTGTATCCTCCCCTACTCTCTCATCTTCTGTTTCACTCTCTGAGTTAGTGCCCTCAGCGCTTGCGTTGCTGTCCATTTCCAACCTGTTGGTGATGTGGCCATTGGGCTTGGTTCTTTTGGCCCGCCGGCTACTGGTGAGTTTCTTAACAGGTTCTTGAGCTGGCTCGTACTCCTGGGTGGTTTCGTACTCCTCATCCTCCACTATCCTCAAGGGGCTAGGGGGCAGGCTGTTGCTCTCATGGGCGGGGTTGTGGTGGAAGGAGTTGAACTGCTGAGGGTGATGGTCATACTTCTCCCGCAGCCTTGGTGGTGTCACCAGAAGCAGAGGTCTCTCTTCTTCCACGAAGGGGCTGACTGCCATGACGGGCATGGATACTGTCGTGCTGGACGCAGGTGGAGACATTTCCGAAGGGGGCGATTTGGGGGAGCTTGGCGTGTGGAAATCTACAGGTGACATACGAGCCGGGGTGGTCATTGCTGACACATACCTGTGTGAGCACAGAATACCCCGCATGAGTGTGACATAAGAAAAGGCAGAGAGTAGGGAAGGTAAGGGGACAGAAGGCATGATATCATAGATTTAGAAAGCAAAGAATTTCTATGCATTATATACACTTCTGGATTTTTAACACTAAGGACATTCGGCACCCTTGGAATCTAGAATTATGTAGCCAAGAGTTTCCTCACGGGAGTACATGCAAAGATCAGCTAGATTGCCTAACTCATCCAAGCTCTGGGGATTTGCAAGTTCATCGTGATTTTAAATAAAAGCATCAGAGTCAGGACAAGAGGGCACTGGGTCCTGGAAACCTTTCAGTGTACAAGGACCAAGGCACAGGGATTTGGAAGGGAAAGAAGTATTACTTAAATACTATACCTTCCTAAAGGCCAAGGGGTCTTAGAGAATGAAGCCCAAATGGGGAATGGAGGAAGATCTAAGATGAGTTGCTGATAGCTGGGTCTGCGTGCATTTGGATCTGTGTGCCTTGTTTCTCCTTAGCTCAGCTATAAGGTTATGTCTTATGAAAAAAAAAGAGCATAGTAACTTAGATTTATTCCTGGTAACAGTGTAACACATTTGAGTGCTTTCAGTTTTTCCATGAAATGCTACTACTTTTAACATTCTATTTGCAACTCTCCATCCCAGTGACCAAGACATTTAGAAACAAGTCAGAGAGAACCTTATGTTGGCGCCCTAGGCACTTCCAAGCTCCAGTCTACCTCTCGTCAAAAACCCATGGCTTCATCAGTCTTTGGCTTAGCTTTTGTGACTGCTCAGGGTTGGCTGTACCATGTTACCTCACGTCACGTTATATCCAGTAGTGCTCCGTAAATCTCATTGTCAAGACATCGAATGCATTTTTTTTTTTAAAAACCATGTCATGATTTCTTTCTCCAGAACAAGAAGGCCTGAGTTAGCACTGAAGAAGATGTGGCTTACTCAGAGTCACATTTCTCAACTTTGATAAAAATGTTGCCAATGCATAGCACCAAAACACTCTTTTCTTCACGTTGGCATTCACAGAGTCTAATTTGACAAGACCTGTGATGACACAGGACACCGTTATTCGAACTCTAGCTAACAGGAACAGAAATCCTATTAACTTTCCTGCTCTTCTGCCATGATTCAGAGTCATACGGATGTGAGGTCTAGCTGTGTCTAAAACAGGAAGGTGTTTAGAGATGGAAATACTTGGGGCTCGAGGCTCCAACTTCTGTTCTGGGGATACTTAAATTAAGCTCTCTGAGAAGTGCTAATCCAGATTCAGCCAATACATAAAGGTGATTCATCTTTTCTCTCCAAGCTCTCAAGGTTCAGGTGGATTCTGCGGTCCTAGATAGTATTTGTGGTGTGCACGGAAGCCTACCACAGCAGGAAAACGTCAGCCTTTCGAGAGAAATACCACATGGAGTGATGAAGACAGAATTGATCCCTCGCCTCTTTCTCCGGTCCCAAAAAAGACTGGATTAAGATAGAGTTTCTTAATACATAAAGATACAATTATATGAATTTAAGACTGAGGTTTTTAAACCAGTTTGGGACCATGCCTACATTTTCACAGATGAATGACAGAGCAACCTCTCATTCCAAAAAGCTCTGAAATCCCATTTTGGGGTAAAGACCCTCGAAGAAGAGATCAGCAAGCTCTCCAGGACCTGCTGGCCCAGAACCAGTCATCCTTCATTACTTCCTTACTTCAAGGACTTCCCAGCCAGTCCATGAGTGGCACGGGTCCATTAGCATTATCCCTACCCACGTGACTAGGTATGGAATGGACATCACGTAAACCTTTCAGCAAGTGGCCAAGGATTACACTGAGATCATCATACAGTAAACAAACAGGCAGTATCCCTCTGGATTTGAAAACAAACAAGTAACAACTTACTGATCCTGCTGGTTGGCAAATGCTGGTTGGCTGTAACTCTCTCCCAATTTAAGTGAAAATGAATAAAGAGAATCTATGAATTCAGTATTCCTATGAAGCGTCTCTTACTTTCCTTCCCTCTGTTTTTGATTTTACCTTGTCTATAACCCTTGCGCCGCCACCCCCCCACCCCCCCGCAACCCAGTGCGGTATCCCCAGAAGAAAGCCAGAACATTCTGGAATAGAGCAAAATCTGCTTTGAAACCCCCCTGCGAAGACTGCGTCGGCAGCATACAAAAGATTTACTCGTCCCTTCTTTTTGAATTTTGTAAAAGGGATATTATATGGTGGAATGCAAGCAGTTCCCCATGAGAGTCAGCAATGGCACAGCCCTTGATCTGATTTAACAGAGGCTGGAAGGTAAGAAAAACTTAGCACCCAAGTTCACGAGACCAGCTAGACCGGAATTCGGATAACTCGGCAAATTCGAATTATAGAAGGGTCCTTCTTGAACACTGGTGCCATCTCTCTAAAGTTACAACGGAGAAAACAGAGGCTCAGAGTGGGTGTGAGCCTCAGGTCAGAGCTGCCACCTCTGGGTTAGCTGCCCCGGACACGTCAAATCAGTCCTGCTCCTTAAGAATCTGTCGCCTGTCAGGGACAATGCACGCAGCTCAGAAGAAATGAGTTCAGTCAAACAAAAAGATGAGTTCATCAACTAGGGAACTGGAAGGGGCAACTGCCGCCCCTTAGTCTCGTTGGAGCAGAGTTCTGTAGGTGAGACCACAGGTGCTCATGGGGATTCTGCTACTGGGGTGCTCTCTCCTCTGTGGTAGTTTTCCCCTCCGGTTTTACCTTTCACTATGAGGAGAGTCTCGGTAGGAGTCAGGGGTTTCTCTAGCATGCCTGAGGAAGCTGTTACATTCGCGAGGGCCTCCCAAGCCATTAAGTCGTCCTCGTGGGCCCCCGGTTGGGCTGGTGTGTCTGCTGTTTTCTACTGACGACATCATGATTACAGAGTGACTTTCCGAAAGGATGCTTTCAGTGTGCCCATTGCTCCAGCTGGAGGGGAAACGGGAGAGGCAAAGAGAGATACATATGTATTTTTTAAGGATCTGCAAAAGTGGAAATGAAAGGAAGTGACCTGGTAACTATTCCACTTCGGTCTATCAGTATTTGATGACAACGTTACTCATCTCAGAATAGAATTAGTCTTACTTGCTCTAGAGAGGATCTTGATTTTGTTTGGCTTTGTAAGGATAGAGTTTATTTACTTGTTCATCCATTCAACACATATTTACCAAATGTCAGTGTGTACTAAGTGTTCTTACAATCTCTCTGTTCTCGAGTGGCTTAGGTTAAGGAGACACTTGGCCCATGAGCTACACTGGGCAGCCCCGTGTTGCCCTTGGTAGCATGCTCTCACACGGGAATCCCCGATGTTAAGTTCAGCTGTCGGACATTTCCAAGGGCAGCCCAGTCACAGGAAGGGGTGAACTTCTAATTACTATAGAGCATCTAGGACAGACATTTTCTATTGTAGCAATTCAATGAGTAGTCAGGCATGAATAAAGACAATCTCTAAAATGGGGAACAACAATCCTGTGAGTAGGTATTATTTTTACTTTCAGCACTGAAAAAATGGGAGGCTGCAATTTAAACAGCAATTAAATGGCAGAGTCACTTGATGTCCGAAGTCCGTTTTTGTCCCAAATTATACATTTTGCTATACGTCCTTGCCTCCTATGTGTCTCCTGTTCCTTTCTGAGGCAGTGAGAGCAAAAGGCAAGGTCTAGAAGTTCTCTCGTGGAGTAGTGCCCTGCAATGGTTTTCATTCTCATACCTGTGGCTTGGAGTCTGGGTAACGGTGGTGGAGTGGTGAGCTGTTGAGGTGTAGTGACTGGTGGAAAACGATGTCTCCGCTTCTCGCTCAACAATATGCTCACTAGAGATGACATTTTTAGATACGTATTGCTGGATAAACAAAGAGACACAACTTGAAGATTCCTATTAATCAGGAACATCATCATCATCACACACAAAACCTGCTCTTCGACATATACTTCATGATACATTCTATTTCGCCAATGGTCAGATGGCAAATCCCCTCCTGGCTATATGGCCTTTCAATTCAGTAAATGAAATTAATGAAGCATCCTTTGGAGGCACACATCGTGTGGGTTCTGCGATCTTAACTGCATCCTATCAGAAACAGACCTAGGTCTTTTATCTTATTTCCAACCAATAATGCAGGTGGAATTCAAGATAAATCTCTGCCCCATGTTCGTTTTTGTCATAGTTGTTGTGGGTGAAGAAGATTAACAGACGGCTGAAGGAAACAAAAGCATAGAGATCCCAAATTTCAAGTCAGGAGAGGATATATTTTTTTTAATTAAAAATTTTTTTTTTTTACAATCTCTGTAGTTTTAATCTACTTTTCTTTTTCAGTTTCCAAGGGCCCATGCTGCCCTGATGATAGCACTGAAATTTTCAATTGTTGTCCATGGTAAGGCTAACGAGGCCACTGAGAGAACTGAAGGACTTAGAGAAGCTGTTAAGGTCACACATCCTGACAAAGCACACAATATACAGAAGGCCTATATGTAGCGCAAGTAGACTCTACTTATTTTCATCACCAAATCGCACAAGCTACTGAAGGCACAAGCCTTCAATCAGTGAAAGAGATACATTTCGAAGTTGTGTTTGAAATGCTGTTCGTTTTACACCAGACTGAATTGAGAAACGGAAACAGGCATGGAAAGGAGTACTCTCGGGTGAAGTGGGCACTTTATAAGCAAGGGGCCGTGGGCTGTAAAAGAACCTGATGTATTTATGGAAACCCCAAAAATATAGAACTTGAATTTTGCTTCAAACTCTTGTTGGTTCTCTTAGTGGAAAGGCTAGCCCATGTAGCTCTTTCTGGGACGTGCGGTTCACTTGCTTTAAGGAAAAGTTGGGGAGGTCATGATTCATGAGCTCTTTCTAGACTGTGGACTGTCTCCCTCTTGGTCCTTGAAAGACAATGGAAGCTTGGTGAGTCTAATGAAAATAATACTTAACAATTATCGACCACACACTGCATGTCACTGGGCTAAGTGTTTTATATGGATTGCCTTGTTCAATGCTCATAGGACTTTTTGGAGTAGGTGTTATTTTTTAGGCCTGCTGTCCTAATGAAGAAATGGGGTTTAGACAGATTAAATAAAGCCCAAAGTAACACAGCCTGCGAGATAATTGGAATGCGAACAGCCATTCTGCTTCCTATATATTATAACAGACATAGTGACAGATTGTAGGTGTGTCTGCATGGACTGAATGCATTTATCAACTGTGCAGAACATTCTAATGAACACTGGTAAGGGGAGGGAAGCAGCCCAAGGAACTAATGTATCAGCATGTTATTCCTCTCTGGAAGGTCCTTGCTACAAGGCTGGCTGCCAGCTGACTAACCAGCAACTCTGAACTTGGGTCTAAGATACATTTGCTCCACAAATATATATATTTTTTATAGGATACAAAAAAAAGTAATGCAATGTAACCTTCAAGCTTTGCCTATAAAAAGCCAAACACCTGGGGGAAATGCAGAGAGCAGGAAAAATTACAGTGGAATAGGAAGAATGATAACTTTAAAAGCCAGGGAAGCTGAGTCCAGCTCCGGCCCTCATCTGTAAAAAAGGGGAGGTTTGAAAGATCACATCCAAAGACTCTCCAGAATGTCATATTCTATGACCTAGTTATATTTAAAAGCCAAGTGCTTGGTAAATTTTAAACAGAATATTTGAGTCATTAAAGATACATTTAATCTGGAGAGTTTGACTTCAGGTAGAAAGAGTCAGGGAACAAGAAAGCATTATGTTCTCCCACTTTTGCTACTGAGAAGGGAGTTCGATAAGTCACTTGGCCCTTGCATGCCCTAACTGCTTCCTTTGTAAATCAGAATCAGTAAATCATCAGGTCCTGGGAGATGCCTCTAATAAAAGTCACTCTGAAGCCCTGAGCTCGGTTATCAGTACTTGGTTGTCAGACCCTGGAGGAGCCTTCATTTTCAAATCATGAAAAAAAAAAAATTCCTTCTGGTTCTTGGATCATTAATTTCATTATTCTTCTCTGTGTTTTTCTTCTCTTTCTTCCAGTTAGGCCCTCCCTGTATTATTATTATTCCAACCCCTTAATGAACACTTTATGAGAGGAAATGTGCTGGTCTTACAGTAACCAAATCCACTTTAAAAAATGTTCCCATTATTTTGTCCTGGTGAAACCCTGGATTCCTGGAAGCCATGGTGATTAATGACAGTAGCTAAGAGCCTAAGAGCTTTAGAAAATAAACGTCAAGGTGCCTGAACGGAGGAGAGATGCTGAGCTTTTCCACTGGCCAGACTCAACATACATTCACCAGCTGGACGTTCTCAGGGGGCGGGTTGGGGTGGTGAGGCCCGTTTGCTATGTTCACCATGTTGTTGCGTTCAGACCGCAGACTCTGCCGAAGACGGTCATGTAGCTTTTTCCGTTGTTTCCTGGATATGAAAAAGGGAAGATTTATTTTTTTTCTATCATTTACATTTCTTGGTACAGTCCATTCTTGATTCTACCAACACGGAAGCCAGGTAGGAGATTGAAGGAGGATATGCCACTCCGTCTTGGAATCTGCCTATGGACAGAGATGGAGTCATACAGTCTTAGTGAATACGTTTAAGGAGCCGGGGTGGGGATTCTTACAGAAATCTAACTGGACTGCTGAGAGATAGGGGGGAAAAAAAAGAAGACAAGATAAATCAAGTTGACATTTGGCTTAAACGCCAACTTTCGCGATCAATCCATCTTTGTCCGAGTCTTACAGATGGCCATTTGTCTTAGGTACCAATTTTTGCCCTGCGATTGATAAGGCTGATTTCGTTCATAATTTTGTCTGTGTGTCTCTTAAGGAGATGAGGTTAATTTTGAATCTGTACCTTCTACGGTGGGTGTGCATGAATGGCATTGTACATGAATGAGAGCAGCTAGGTCATAATTTGCCCGTAGATTTAGCACAGTTATAACATGATCTTACCCTAGTATCACTTTTTTTGGTAGAACTAGGTAATGGATATTCAAATACTGAGATTGAATCTAATAAGACTCAGAAGGTAGATTCCAGGAAGGCTTATCTCTATCGCTTATGCAATCCTGGCAACCCATGAAATCAGGGGTATTAAGAAAATGCCATCCGTCCCCTTAATTTTAGGGTCTAAAAACATATTGTCTTTGTTCCTCAAGCAACATTCAGATCATGATAATATCCGCCCCCCACGACTGGTCAGAGTTTATGTGATGAGGCAACAAAATGAAACAAAACTGTTAACATTATTTCCTATTTGAAGCAGAAGTTCTATGTAAGAGAGAAAAGTGAAGGGAATTTGGGTCACACGGTAATTGTGTTTGTATTATGTTTGTGTTATGGACCCAGCTTAAGGGACCAGACACACTGAACACAAATCTGCTTTAATGTTTTCTTTTCTTTCAAACCAAGATTTGCTTGATTCTCCTCCCATGAGATTCCTTTTGTACATCCCGCACTTTGAGAGCATTTGAACTGGTAAGCTCATTAGAGGGAACAGGCAAATCATCGCAGTAATGTTTTAAAAACCTTCACTGCCACCATTGCCAAGTGTTTCCTTTAGCTCCTAAGTCTGAGTGCAGAGTGGGACACGATTTCAGCGGTGACATGACAGGCACACCTTGGGTGCCTACCATTGTCCTCTCGGGATGTGGTGGGCCCACCTTGTCCACAGATACCTGCCCCACAAGCCCATCCCTCCAACACTTTCCCTGGTCACAGGTCATAGCCAATGACCACGGGTCTTCTGAACCCTTTCACAGAAATAGGCAAAGCTTTCTAGTTACAGAAAAAGTCCTCAAAAGAGCTTACTTAGAGGAAAAAATGGGGAGAAATGCCCCCCTGCCTCCCCACTCCTGCTTTTCAAGACTAGGCTATTGCAAATGCTCTCTGCAGAGCCCTGGGCTGGCTAAGCCGTCTTCTCTGTGCTAAGGAGAGAGAGGCACGGAGGAGGAAGGTTTACTTGGTTTTGCAGTAGGCCACCACACACATGATGCCGACCACAAGCAGGGCGATGCAGATGCCGGTGATGGTCAGCACTCTCTTCTGGTAGAGTTCCTCCGCTTCTGGAAAGGGATGAGAGCAGACGTCACCAAAGCCCCCTTACACTCGCCAGGACTTAACAACTGAATAGTTGGCATGCGGCATGGCACTGTCCATGTTCATAAGAAAGTAAATATGTGACAATTCATCACTTTTGCAGACATACTTAAGGTACAGCATACTCTGCGTTATACTCTGAGCTTAAACAGCTAAGGCAGCTGGGGCCATTTGCAATAAAAAATTACACTATTAAATTACTTTACTTAAAAGCTACAAATATATATATATATATATGCATTAAACTAGCAAATCATAAACATTAATTAGAAAATAATTATTTAGTTAAAACTGTAGTTTTTAATTAAAAAAAACCAAAACTCTTGCAAAGGCAACAGGAATCAAAGCCAATAAAAGGAGCTGGGATTGGAACCACGGGGGCAGTCCTCACCCTCGACTCTCCCCTGTTCCCCCCTCCCAAATCCCTTTTGATTTCCCAGCCAGTTTATATTCCGGTGGTCTTTACAAGGAGCCATTTCTAACTTAAGAAATAAAGTCAAAAACATTTGCAAACATGAGCTTGACTTGTAGTTAGCAACAATACCGAGGCGGGATCCCTACGATTTAAAGGTAACATGTGAACACGTTATAAGCGCCACGGTGGGGAGAGCAGGGCACTGTATCAGAGAAAATCCAATATGGTGGGTAGGATAGTCCAGGGCCAAGATGGAGATTTGTCCTTTGAAGGACAATTATTATCAATTCACCGACTGTACTTAGAAACCTAATTGATGTGTGTAAAGAAACCACTAGCACACGGGCTATGTGACTTGGATTAGATTGTACAGCCCTATAGTGAGGGCTTGGCATGTCAGCTCAAGGAGGTCACACGAGGTGATGCTTAGAACTTTGGGTTCTTAAATGCAACCGGTCTTTTATTCATGGAAGTCTTTCTATTTGCAAATCCGTTTTGGGGAGGGATCCCTTGATTATACTTTGGTAGGTCAGGATCTTCTCGAGATTGGCAGATTTAATGGCGAACCTGATCTCTTAGGAACTGAGCCTCCAGCCAGTCTAATTACATTTATTGGAGGACATTCACAAGTTCACTGACAAAGAGAACTCAGACTGGTACGTCACAAACATTGTAAGCTGAACTTGCCAAATTGATTAATAAGCTGGTCAAAACCTGGGGGGTATTCTACAAATTGAGGTCTCTTATCTGGACATCAACATGGGGCCTTAGGGAACATTTTCAATTTTCTTTACTGAAAGAGGGCGAGTCGCAGGAAGTTTTCTTGAAATGAAAAAGTGCATTTTAATTTCTGTGATACAGTAGACCTTATCATTAAACAAAACATTTCCTACAAGCCAAGCCCATGGTAATCAAATTCCAGTTAACAGGTCAGGAACATTGTCAAATCAAATTAATATAGCACTGATTATTAACAGGAGAAGGAGAATAGAAGTCAGTGGGTAAAAGACTAGAATGCTGCAGAAATTATACAAAAACAAACTAAAAGGGTGGGAAGTGGGAGGGGGAAAAAAACAAACCCAGAGGACAGACAGACTGACAGAATGACGGAGAGAGGGAGGAAGGCAGGTGGGAGGGAAAACAAGATTCAAAGTGAAGGAGCCGTCTGAAGTCCCTGGCACAGCATGCCTGATACTAAGGGAGGAAAAATAAACAAACAAAAGAAAAGCAGAGGGAGGAAATGCTGGGTGGGAAGAGAGGGTGGGTGCGAAGTCGGAAGGGTGACCCCATACAGCATAACGCCTACCCTAGGCTGGCCGTCACGTGGAAGCCACAATTAGGAAGCAAAGCAGCTGGTGCATTGCAGTGAGACAATGACCCAGGAGACATAGAGTGGGGTCACATATTTTTGTGCCGAGAAAGTCAGCTGAGGATGTGGAATGTGAATGCTTCTGTGTTAATTGCTGTGTCTGCCGCCTCCCCTCCCCCAGAGCCCCAGGACAGGGAATCACATTTGACAAGGTGGTAATCTGTGAGCGGGTGCCCCAGGGGTCTCCTCGGAGACCTGGCCTGTGGATCGGTTTTTAGCGATAATCTAAGAAGGAGAGACGGTGCCCCCCCCCCCCAGCCCCCACCACCCCCAGTCCCTTCTTGAGGGGTCCGGGGGTTGCAGGGCTCCTCTGGGTGTGACCGGTTGGTTCGGAAACAGCCACGTTCAAGTATCATTGCCACGAAAATGAAACCCCTGCTTTACCGTGCCCTCTTTCACTCACTCTCTTGGCTTCTTTTGAAAGGGTGAGGGCTTGGTAGCTCTGGCATCTTAACACCCCATCTTTAGAAAAATCCGGGAAGTTACTTCGGACAACTACAAAAATGGGATGTATCTAAGGACTGAAGGGGGAAAGGGCTTCCTAGGTACTCCCTGGGGATTCCGTTCGCAAGATTGTTGGTGGTTGCTAATCATAAAAGAATAGATGGACCTCAGGTTGTCAGCAAATGTGGCATGCTGACTCACTGCTCTGCCCAGGTTATGTGGGAAGACACACGTTTTTCCAGTGAAATTGGTCACGGAAATAAAAAGGCAAGCTCAGTGAAGGCCAAAGGGTATAAAGCCGAAGTGCTAAAATGAACCAATGAAAGACAAGGCCCTTAGAATACAGATGTAGGATTAAGATTCTGTATTCACAACAGCATTTACTGAATACATTCTATGTTTCTCATCTTCGTTTATATTTCACTTTCCAGTGATGTACTAGATCAGGGGATCCCCCCACCACATCACGAATGTGTTAAAACTACTTGGTGAACAATCATATAAACAATGGGTTCTTTTCACCCCCATTCCCCTTATTTTTTTTTTTCCCTAGTGTGACAGGGTCAGTAGGGCAAGAGCAAATTAGAGGCAGTGCTGAAAAAAAGAATCTGTCAGTCCAGTTGGCAGATCTGCCGTAATGAATGGAAATGCTTCCGAGTCTTTACTCTATGGTTTGGCTGGATGCATTGAAGTCAATCAGATCAAACATGTTTTCCAGTCTGATCTAGCCAGGCTAAGAGACAGAAGCCTTGTCTTTCTCAGTGTTAATTGACCTTTAAGGTCTGATTTTCCTTAAGGGGAATGTTCTGGCTTAGTACACTGGCTGTCGTGGGACTATGAAGTCTCTGGACTGTGCGCCTTTAAGAGGTACGCCGGTGCCAGCACCATGTATCTTTCCTAACCCTTCAGATCACGCTGAGGAAGAAGTCCTATATCTGAACTACCCATTGCCCTACCTCATTGTCTGGGAATAGAAATATTAAATTCTAGTTAGACCCTAAAGTGATTAAAATGGGAGAGATGCTATTAAGGAAAAGAAGGAGGTGATGGTAGATTTTATTCCTCCCTGCAGGAAAGGCAGGTAAGCCTTTTTAGTAGTGGGACAATTTTTATCCTGAGGGAGGTGATCTTAGCAGATCCCTCTCGTCAAGTAGATAACCTGCCACCTGAGTGGCGTTGGTGGGAACTCTCGTGCTTCTCACTCTTGCGAGATGTTCTCCGATGTGCAAAGGATCACTCACATGTAAGCGGGGGCTTTCTCAACAAATGAATTGTTTCTCTTCAAAGTTTTTTTGGGAGGGGATGGGCAATTGGTTGAGTTTCTATCCCTGTCACAGAAAGAACTTACAACAGCCTTATTTTACAGAAATTATGGAACGTAGATTAGGTATGGACTGTGATGCTCTCATCCAAAGAGAGTAGCAGCTATGCTGCAGGGCACCCTCATTGCATGACGTCATGACACCAGCTGCTAATCAGAACATCGCTTTGTTGACATTCCAGCACTGCAGGAGGTGGTCAGGGAGCCTCTGGGATGACAGAATGGCTTCCCTCTACTCCCAAGACTGGCCCTGTCTCCCAATTATTTAGGACAAAGGCCTTCAAAGGGACTATGCCCCAGATTCATAGGCTCCTAAGAGATACTATTTAATGTTTACAGTGTGAACATTTCTCTTTGATTACTGGTCTAGATAATCTAAGCGACTCAAGGTTAATTCCATTAGCACTAGAATTTCCACCTAAAATAGCACTGGGTGTATTTTTTTTTTCTGTTTTCTATTTCCTTGCTCCTAAGATAATGAAGTTGACTAGAGGAGGGCCTGGATCTCCCCAGAAAATCAGAGTCTGTGGATACAATATCATGTTGCAGTATAAGGGCTTTCTATGTTACTGTATCAAGTGGGTGATTTTTTACAGTGTATGTCATGTTCTCATCTGCCTAAGATGTGGTGTGTTTGTAAGCTGATGCATTTAGAGCTTCTTTTGTTCTCTCAGGCCTGGTTTGGTTCCTCCCATAGCCTTACGTACCTCTCCGACTTACCCCCCCATCCCCTGCCCCCCCAACCCACCCGCCCGCTCTGAAATAACAGCCTGGTCAGATCCAATCAGAGGGTCAAGGAACGTGGCTATATGTGACTTTGCAGCAGGTGATGTGATTTTTAAACTCTAAGTGAAGTGTGGGAATCTAGAAACTGCTGCACTCAGTGACATTTCGGTAAACTAATCATAGATTGGAAGCAGAGAAATCATTGTTATAGCTGTATGATCCCTTCTGAAGGAAAAGGAAATTAGTTAGGAACTGGAAGGTAAGAATAGGAGGGGAAAAGATTTCAGCTCATAGGTTCTAAATTCTGCAGGCTAAAAGGAATGATGATTGGTTCATACCCATAAATTCAATCCCAAGATGCTCTGCCAATGCAGAAAGTTGACAAAAAAAAGAAAGAAAGGGAAAAAAGTTTCAGAAAAGAGCAATACACTGCACTCCAAAACACATTACACATGACTATTAACGGCTCTCTGGGCGTGCACATTGAACAGGACAAATGGTGGGTGGTTAAGGAAGCAGTGCTCAGGTACGCCTCCGTGAGTCCACATAGGGAACTTCTCTTTTTAAAGAGGTGTGCAAATACCAGCACACCCTGTCTTTATTAACCCTTAAAAGACCTTACTGAGGGAGAAGTTGTACAGCTGAACTATCCTCTATGGTACTTAATCCTCTGGGAACAGAAATACAGTATTTCTAATGAAAAATTTAAAAAGGCATTCGGTATTATTTCATTCCTCTCTTGAAAAGGCAGAAGCAAAGTGCCAGGGAGGTGATTTTGTTATTTAATCCAAAGGCACACGGTGGCAGAGCCAGGAGTAGAAGCCAAGAGTATTGGAATTTGGTCTGAAATTTTTATTGTGTTGGATTCACAGTTTTCCAAGTTTGGACAGTCACGCTCTACACATTTCTTGTTGTTTGGTTATAAAAAACAAAAGCAAAAAAACAAACAAAAAAAACCCCCCATCTCCTTTTTTGCTCCTAACCATTCACTTTCTCCACCATTTACATAATGTTTCATTCACAGAAAGCAACAAACGCTTCTGCCCAAAAAGCCAGAGAGGGAATTGGGATTGGGGCACAGATCTGGCTTCCAGATTTTCCCAGTAACTCCTCTGTGGCATTGGACAACCCTCAATGCCTCATTTTCCCAAAGAGTTAAAAAAAAAAAAAAAAAAAAAAAAAAAGAGGAGTCTGCAGGAAGGATCCAATTCTTGAGGTCCTTAGTTAATGTCAATGTAGGACTCCCTCAAATAACAACCAATTCGGTGGGCACTCCACAGTGCCGAGCTCCGCCGCCCCGATGAGGGCACATGGCGCAGAGGTGTTGCAGGGCTGCCCCGGAGGGGGCTCAAAGGCGCAAGCTCACAGCCCACAGTCCTGGCAGATGTGTCCCTGGAGGCTCTCGGATGTCAGGACTAGCAGAACCTACAGCCTCCAGTGAAGAAATGGGGAACATGAGACAATTAAAAATAAACCCCTAAAACCTCCAGAAATGATAATTTCCATTCTTGAAGGAAAAAATTGTGAATGAGTTTCATCAGGTGGAACCCGTTAGGATTCCTTGCTTGCCCGCATGTGGTGGAGAGGCATGTGGAAAGGAAGGGCGGAATGAAAATGGAGATTCAGGGTCTCAATCCCTGACTGCAGAGATACCACGGTGGTCCAAAAAATAGGACACGGCACCTCTTGAGTTGGAAAACATGCAGTTGAGGGGGTAGTTCTTGTACAGAAACATCAGTTTGGGCATGGACAAATCACTTCAAGTACAGAGCAGAAAATCCAAGGGTGCTGGCTTGTCCCGGTTCTAGATCCTGCCTCTGCCATTGATCTGTGCAGTGACTTTGGACCAATTAACTTCTCACTGACAAAATCTTAGGATCCTCACACGTGTCACAGGGAGACACGGTGGAATAAAGGAGCCATGAAATATGGCGGCCAACAGCGAAAGGGTTAAGAGCTCAGAAAACCGACCTATCTGGAGATCTACCTTGGGCCACTTAATTGCATGGAAGTTTATTTTTAACTAATTAATGGCCAGGAAAACTCTGAAAGCTTCTGGGGTATACCCAAGAATTTAGACTTTGAAAACTTTCCACCTCTTAAGGAAATGAAGCTTCCAGATTAAAAAAGAAATCAAAGAGTACATCAAGTAACAATAATGCAGAATAGTTCAGTCTGCCCTGGGTCAAGGGTATTCAGGCAAATAACCTAAACTTTTCATAAATTAAAAGCCAGAGGATTTAGGATTAAATCGGTTGCACAAGGTTCACAGTAAAATCACAATTTATTCCAATCCAAATAAGCTTCACTTGTTTCTGTGCGACACTCATTTTGACAAAGTGGCGGCCTCCCGACCCTCTGCTCCCTTTATATAAACTTTGGGGACATCAAGTACAAGAATTCATTTTCCAAGGAAGTGATAATAAATTTCCTTACACATTTCCTTGAAGATGTGACTCAGTTTTTCTCCCTAGAATCCCTTCCATCTTATGCCTTTTCCTCCTACCGGTCAGTAATAATTTAAGGGTTAAAATCAAGAGAGATCGACAGAAACTTTTTCCAGAGAATCATTATTCCATGCCTACATGAACACTGCTAATGATCTATATTAGTTGCGTAGAAAGCTTGGTTAAGTCTTCAATAAAATTAGTAGCATGCCCATGCATACATATTACTGCATTTACAGTTTTATAGGTAAGTCTGTGAGCCTAACTATAATTTCATTTCATGGGAAGTCATTCGTATCAGGCAGCTCCAATTTCAAATAATTCAAAGGGAAATTGGTACTTAAAATTGGAATCTCTTCTGGCCACAAGCCCTAACAAGGAAACAAGCAGAGGAAACATGCATCAGTCATTCTCAATGTGGAGCAGATACTGCTCTAATTTATTCTTGCTATTGGTGGCTACATTCCTTTCATGGTGAGTCAAGAAAAGCGGGATACACAAATAATTTTACTTTTTGAAAAGGTTATTACTTTCTATCTGTTCTATTTAATGTAATGTTGTCTTAGGCTCGTTATGTATCATACGCTTCCTATTGCACTTCTGTCTAGCCACTACATTTTTCAAATTAAATTAATAATTCAAAACCACAAAGGTTACTGTAAACAATTGTTTCCTTTTCTACATGTGATTTCCTGCTGTGCAGTAAGCAATCTAAAAAATTAATTTAAATCTAAGAGTCTGCAGAAACTAAGAAATATGGACTCACTAATCCTTTGCTTTAGGAATTTATAATTGTTTGAAGAGAACTGATTAACCCGTAGGCTAATTTTAATTCTCAATTGCATCAGAGAAAAGAACAGTAAGACACCTTTTTCTAAACCAAAATTTATCTGTGTGTGCATTTTGTGGTTTCTGTTAAAATATGATGACATTCAGGATTGTACTCTTTAATATCTTGGGCCTCCTTATACAAATAATATCAAAGACATAGGTAGAGTCCTGACTCGCTGCAGCCCTGAGACTTCTTAAGGAGGGCTGTTAAGGCCAGTGCTAAATGGGACCAATTTACTATCTGACTTTGAGTTTTTGACTTACCTTTACAAATGTAGGTACATTTCCCCCCACATATACAAATCCGTATTGCCACTGAACCTTTTGAAATGTAATAGGAGACTCTCTTCGCTCCCAAGTTTCCCCGTGCACATGAGCACACTCTCCGACACAAACGCAATAAAGTCTCACTAACACTCAGCTGGGCTTTGTGACAGTTTGTCATGGATTGTGCCTTTCTTTATTCTACTGTCAGCAAGATACACATGTTGGATAAGTAAATGAATAGCTTCAGAGCATCTAGAAATCAACACAAGTCATTTATGCACTAGGAACCTCTGATTCAAAATTACGTTCAAGGATATCTGTTTGGTTTACTCATTCCAACAATACGCTTGAAAGTTCTAAAATTGTAGTCTTTAAGAATATTCTGTAATTTGGGCTATTTGATAACTACTTCCTATTATATTTTAGTTATGCATACTTGCCCCATACTACCTCTACTAAAGCTGTGAATGCTTTTTTATTCTGTCCAATAAGTCTATAAATCTGTTATGAACTGTCGGTACTCCCCCCCAACATACCCCACAGTGATGAACACAGTCCTTTAAAGAAGGAATTCTGTGTCAAGATAGGTCAAATTTGAAGCTGACTAACCTTGACAACATTTTCTTACAAAGTATTCCAAATATGTTTTATTTCGAGGCAAATGGCTGCCTTCAAGAAAGCCCTATAAAATATATATTTGTTCTTTCCTTTCGTACTTTAAACCCGTTTTTACAAATCGATAAATGCCCACAGGATACTCTGGCCAGAAAAACGGCATCAAATCCTAATAATGTAAGTTATGCATTAATAAGCATTTTAAAAAGTGTACCTTTTTTAGAATGCCATACTTCGATTGGAAAATGTAGTTTGGTAAAGTGGAAAAAAATGTTTCTCTCCGCAGCTTTTCTTTTAAAATTTATATATGTGTTTCAGACATTCTGAACACAATTAAGTTTTTAATCGTTACCACTGTGGTGACATTTTTTATTCATCATGCACATGACATTGCTACTTGAACAGAGTTCTTAAAGCAGCACAATTTATTTTCCTGCCTTCTCTATAGGGATTTGCATTGCATTGCGTTGAGAACTTAAGGCATTGGGGTTAGGAAATTAACTTTGGGCAAGACAGTTTTGGAAAGCAATTTCTGAAAGGTGTTTCTTGAATTTCTAGCTCTGGGTTGGCATCGATGCCTGGCCATTTACATCTTCTGTTCAGAAATGTGCTTCCTATCAATCTTTGTTACCTCTGAGTAAATAGGAACGCTGCCTTCCTGGATAATCTTCCAGCAGTGCGATCGAAAGCTTACTGAAGAATTTATTTAAGGAATCACACTCTGGATAGTGGCTATTTGGAAATATCTTAGGAAAAATTGATCTAAAATAGAAGTTGAAAACATTTTCTCTGGTTACTACTGTCAGACCTAAACTGCATCATTATTTGGGGAAATAGCTTCATTTTTTAAAAAATGCTTTTCTCTAGATAGGGGCCTAACACAGCCTCCAGGGCACAATAGAACTCTACATAACACCAAAAATTTAAGTGTAATACAAACGTTCGGAATTTTCACAAAATTCTAAAATACGATGCTGTTGTTACTTACACAGGCACGTAATCTGCTAAATCTGTGGTACTTGAATACAAACTGATTTCTAAAAGGAATTGCTCTACTATAATGAGTAAAATTCTATTACTTCTGTTTTTACTTTGCATCTTACCTACCTTTAAGAAGATTAATCTATAGCTATGGGGAGAAAAATCCTGTCCACTAAATGTGTATTATTTAAAGACTTGTGGATAAAGGGAAGACTGTGTTTGAAAATTCAGCAAATGCCAATTTACTAATTTTTCCAAACAGAAAGGTGCCTAGGACATAGCCTTCGAATGCTGCCTATGTAAATACACAGAAAGCACCACTTCTCTAAATAAACGATTGAATATTATGGATGTGATCTCCCCATTCGTATAGGAAATTAATTTTTCCATGAAATTTATTCTTCCATGAGTGTTAACAGGAGGAGCAGAATCTTATTCTTTGCATGCATGCAAGTAAAGGGAAATCTGATTCTTTTAAGGTCCCCCAATGACTTGCTCATATCAGTGTTTCTTGTGTTACATGACTTTATACCGATAAGCCATGTGAAATATTTTTCAGGTTCAGCAACTGACAATCCAAATCAGGGGTTGATAAATCCAGCCCACTGCCTCCTTTTGTAAATGAAGTTTTATTTTATTTTATTAAGTTCAATTTAGCCACTATATAGTACATAGTTAGTTTCTGATGCCATGTTCAACGATTCATTAGTTGTGTAAATAAAGTTTTAATAGTGCACAGCTATGCTCATCAGTTCACACGCTGTCTCCAGGGGCTTTTGTGCTGAGCTGGCAGAATTAGTGGTTTGTGTGGGTGATGTTATCACCTGCAAAACCTGAAGTCTTCACTATCTGATCTTTCACAGGAAAAAAGAATTGTCGATCTCTGATCTCAAAGGATAACTACATGGACTCCACCTTAAATATAATCCTTCCAAAAGCTCCAGAAAGAAAAGCAATAGCCCAGTTCACAACAGCAGGACAAATTACATAATTTAGTTATCCATGCAAATTACATACATGTGAATTGGGTCATTTAGGAATGTTCAAAAGCTCATGAAGCCACTGAGACCCATCAAAAATGTCCCAGTTCTGCATTTAAAAATATCTATCTAGAGGTAAAGTACTATATTTCAAAGTCAATAATATTTTTACAAAACCTGTTTGTTCCTAAAATTATCACTGACACTAGCATAAAGGAATGCTAACATAAATGATTGTTTAAACTAGTCCTGAATCACCTGTTTCCTAAGCAACATAAGGAGAAGCCAGGCTATCTCATTTGCTGTGCCATGTTTATTTGTAATTTTCCTACTCAGTGCCTTTTTTAATACCTAAATGCAAACTGTTAATGAAGAGAAACATCTGAACTCTTTTTAGTATGTTTATTTGTTATAAATAACACATTCTGAGCCAAAGTTAACTTACCATCATTTCAAGTGCATACTGATTACAGCTTAGCAGCATCCTTTTCAGGACATTGCCGTTTTTTATAAAGAAGATGGACTGTTTAGCGGAATGATTTTATTTTACCAATAAAAGTGAGACTTTTAAATGCCTTTATTGTGATTGCACTGTGGGATAATGACTATCGTCTTGGATCACATTATTCAGTTTCAATTTCAGAAGCATCCGGAGCCTCACACACCTATTAGTATCTCAGAGCCAACTAGTGACGAACAGAGGAAGTAATACAATCGCTTGTGTTAATGTTCTCATGCGACAGGCAGAGGCAAGTCAAGGTTAGACCTGGTAAAACGCATCTAGTTCTAGGTGAGATCTGAGGGGAGATGCAGCAACAAGAAAGCGGCACCGACTGATCATGCTCCTACTCAGGCAGAGACAGAAAGGGAGTGGACGTACTGTAGAAGCTGGCCATTACGTAGTTTTGGCAGCGATCACCAGTAAACTCATTTGGGCACCTGAGAGAAGAAACAAAAAACAATGGTAGAAAAAACAGAGAAAAAGAGAAGAGGTGAATACACGCTAGAAAGAAGCTCCTTCAGTGTCATTTGACTGAACTTGGTGAGTTCACCCTCAGGAACTGAGTCTTTGTCCTAACCATGGTTTCCAGACTCTGGCATTTCCTCCAAAGGACTCAAGACTGGGACAAACTGCGGTCCTCGGGTCTGTAGGGCGAAAAGATGGCAGCATCTTAAGGGTCAGTTTTCTTTCAAAGGGACTCACCTACTATGAACTCGGAGGTTTTCTTTGAGTCCGTTTTCCATCTGAGGGCTTTGGTCAAAGGTGTTGGAAGGAAACTTTTTTTTTTTTTTTTTTTTTTTTTTTTTGCCTGCCTGTCATGGTTGCCAGCCTTGCTGGCCATGTTGGTTGTCATTTACCTCGATGGTCTTTGGAGTCCACGCTGGGAGAGAGTGAAACGAGCTCGTGCTGAAGGAGTTTACGCCCCGAGTGCTTAAACCATTGTTAGGACAAAAGGAATCAGTTACCACTGAACTGTAAAACCACCAAGTGGTAGTAATTGTTGCTGTAGTTTGGGGGAGAGAGCAAATTTCAGATTATTTTAACATACTTTCTTGGTTTTGGACTTTCATGGGCACATTCTCAGTACATCTTGCTCCAGTGAATCCAGGTTGGCACCTAGAGGGCAAAAATGTGATAAGCAACAGAACGCTACAGACACTGAATTGTCAGACTGGCAATTTTCCTCCTAGGGAATATGGAGATTCCTACAGTGACCTGGTGACTGAACAACATAAAGGAAAGGAAAAGAACACATTTTCAAAAACCGTGTTTCATGACAACTCTGGGGCACATATTTAGGTTGTGGTTTGCTTCGGTCTTCCTAAGGACAGCTGACTGAAATTGAACTTGAGGGAGGCTGAAAAGTCGAGCAGGGCCGGCAAGGCCTGGGCCACTAAGTCACCTTCCTTTTTTGCATTTCCTTATTTGCCACTGGGCACGGACTCCTACACCTTGTTAAAACGCTGGTTTTGGTAAGGACTTCCACGGTTCCATCCATGCTCTTTTATTATTTAAATGATCCTGAGCGTTTCTGTCTCTTTACACTCAGTTCTGTACAGTCATGCCTACTTTTATGTTCGTTCAATCATCCCCCTACAATAGAAGTCAAGCGCTTACATACTCTCGTGATTACGGACAAGAACAACTATATTCCCTGCTTTCTTAAAGGTACTACAAATTAGGTCTCATTTTTAATACCCCATAACAGAAAGAGGTAGATCATTGATTAGCAGACATTTCTCTTCACCCATGGATCCAAAATCAAGGGCAAATCCATTTTTAAAATTTAGATGGTTACTCTTCTCCAGTCGTACTGTAGAGGTCACTTTGTATCTAAGGTGAAACTGTCTTTCCATGGTGTAAAAATTTTCATTTTACTCAACATTCCTTCACCCACATCGTTTATAAGGTGGTGATGTGGGGATGTGCCTAACTTTGGAAGTCCTTTCTAGGTGTTCTTTTTGTTGCTGTTATACCAGTAACTAAAGCATTTCATACTGGAGTCACTGTACCCAATAACATGCTCTAGTAAACAGGACCATCAAAAAGGTCCTAGCAAGCGAACTCATAGATGCCTGACACCTGTAGCTGTGATTACTATTAATAGTTGAGCTATACCATAACCACCATGCAAAGCACCTAATAAAATGTAGCTGTGACCTCACACCCCTTGTGATTTACACATGACCCTGTCTTCTCCAGAGTAAATAAGAATAAACACTATTTTTTTGGCATCAAAGAAATGTGAATAAACTATTCATTATTACAAGTATAAGGGTGATATTTTTCATTCCCCTTAAAACTACATTCAATGCCAAAAAAAAATTACCAAGTGATTTGGTATATCTAACTTCCCCTATTTCAAGAAGAATGGCCTATAAGATAAAATACAAGCACTTCTTGAGTCTTAGTCCCATGAGTTCTTGTGCAAACATAAAGTGTCATTATGATTATTAGTGTATTATCAATAAACTTAACGACAAACATCTTGTATTGAAATAGCTCTTTTCAACCCTTGAAAACATTTTTATATTATTAAACTGGTTATTTTTGGTTAGAATATGTTTGCAGCAGTGAATAGAGGAACATCTACCTAGAGAAATCCAGAAATAAGATCGTAGTGTGTGAGGCCGGGCCATTTTTTATACAGATGGCATTAGACATGCTTCAGTAAGAATTTCTTCACAGATATATGAGAAAAATACATGGAAACCTGTTTCCCATAGAACTTATTTCACATAATGACTTCTGAAATATACAGGGTTTTGTTTGTGTATTTGTTTCTAAACCAGGGCTACAAATCCACCTGGGCATACCCTACAGTAAGGAGGTAATCCAGAATTAAGGATATATTCCGTAATGACCATTTCATCTTACCTGTTTGCATTCTTGATAAAAATTAGAATTCTCATGATGATCACACAATAATCCACTCGTTCCATACAATGAACATGGTAGAAGACATGTGAACACTGTGTGTGTGGCAGGCGATGTGGGGAAGAACCATTGAGTGAGGTAAGAAGTGCACTGATTCAAGGATCATGAAATTAACATAGCTGAAGAATGGTAAGTCCCTTAAGGAATGCATTTATTAGAAAATTGTCATTTATGCATCTTGGATGCCAGTTTTGAGGTGAGAAGGCACAGAACAACTAGGTGAAGCAGATCAAAAAATCTTACCCAGACAATTTTCTCATTAGTCTGAACTTCTAAAATGACGTTTCTTAGGAAACTGGCATTATGGCATGGTGGTTTATCTCCATCATAAGATGACATAGACTCTTTGGTATAGTTACACCAGACCTGCTGAAGGTTTGCCAATCTTTTTTGGACTCTTTTTTGATCCCAGTCGTATCTGAACCGAAACGATCCTTATGCAAATGTTTGCCTTCACTCCAATAAATTTTTTTAGGGTAAAGCCTTATTATTATTCAAAGTGTGGTTCATGGACCAATATTGTCAGCATCTCCTGGCATCTTATTAATACAAATGCAGAATCTTGGGCCCCCTGTTCATAACTACTGAATAAGAATATGCATTTTAATAAGATTCCTAAGAGATCTGTATGTACCTTCAAGTTCAAGGTGTCAGGGACCCTGACCTTGGAAGATGGAGACGGGGTTCCTTCTATCCTGTCACCACAGTTAACTATCTTGCTGCTTGGTCGCGGGCAATCCCTTTGACTTCATCAGGCCTCAGTGTTCCTCAGTGATAAGATGAAGGGACTTAACTGATTTATCAAAGGCTCCTTTCACCACCAAGGTTCCAGGAATCAATGCTCATCCTAACACGCTGACGGCCTTTCTTCGGAATGTGCTACGCGTGGGAGAGGACTCCAGGACTTTTAAAAAACAATTTTGATAGGATGGATTTTTAAGACCTTCATGAAGGGAAAATGAATTGCAAATACCCATTCCTAAAGCAATTCCAATGTCCAGCAACAGTCATTATGGAACTTTAAAAAAAATTTTTTTTCATTGTTCCTAAATTCATGGTTTATGCACCACACCCAGTGCTTCTTGGGGGCATCTGGAGTTGTTGCCAAATCAAAATGATAGAAGCATAGACTGAGTTTCTTTGTAAGCAACCTGCGGTCTGCAGCCACGTGTAAGAGAAAGCAGATGGAAATGGAAGCTCGTCTGATCTCTAAGCTCTGATTAACTTCTGCGGAATTCCTTCTGAAAGACTGGCTTCTGACATATTTCTAAATTAGCATTCTACATGACGCATCTGACGGATCACTCTCTTTGGACATAAGAGTATGGTAAATTTAATCTGATTGTGAACAATATGCTTTGGCACGAGTCCGGGCAAATTCCAAGAATTTTATTTCTTAGAAGAATCTGTCTGAATAATAATCAAGCCTCTATCGTAGCCTCAAATATGTACAAATAAATGTATCTACCCGAAACCATTTGTTTCATTGATCAGAGTAGAAGATGAATATTATTTTTATTTTTTTGTTTTAGTATTTGCTCTTAAAATGACAATTTTTATTCCACACTTGAGCTTAAGGAGATGAAAATCCACAGTTTTGTCTGAACTTAAGTATCACCTCTTCCAACTGACCCTGCCTGACCTCCATTTCCCCATCTCCTGCTTCCACACCCTGAATGATGATTCCCTCTTGTGCTCCGTGCTGCACCCTGTCCCAATCTCTTTCGCTGTCCTTGCCTGTTTGGGTTGGGATTCTCTGTGGTGAGGACAGTGGCCATATCTTAATCATTCTGTATCTCTAATTTTAACAGTGCCTACCTTGTCAAAACCTCTCATAAAATGTTTGTTAAACCAAGCCTAAGATAGTATCAGAATGCAGTGTCCAATAAAGAACTGTTATCAGGGGCGCCTGGGTGGCTCAGTGGGTTGAGCCTCTGCCTTCTGCTCAGGTCATGATCCCAGGGTCCTGGGATCGAGTCCCGAATCGGCTTCTCTGCTCAGCTGGGAGCCTGCTTCCCTCTCTCTCTGCCTGTCTCTCTGCCTACTTGTGATCTCTGTCTGTCAAATAAATAAATAAAAGCCTAAAAAAAAGAACTATATCAAAGAGACTTTCATATAGTCAACTGATTTGCCAAGTGCAGGTCAATATTGAACATCTGGCTTTTGTTCTTATAGTTGATGACTGATGACTCTCCTCTATTGACTCCTAAATAATTATTTTTAATAGCAGCTCCCAACGCCCCCCTCACAGACTCACTCCCTTAAATAGAAACCTTTAACATTGTGTTTGGAATTTGGAAAAGACCCTATAACTCTTGAATAATGGTATTCCTTCAAAATGAAATCTTTTTACTGAAATGCCAGTTTACCTAGGCTTCGATAATGTAGTGCCATCTAGTAAGCAAGCCTTGAACATAGTATTGATAAAACAAAAACTTTTTAACAATAACCTTAATACTTGGTGACTGTCCTGATATGCTTAAGGTGTAATCAATCATACATGCATGTATTTTGAGAATTGATTTAGTGCTTGGTAAAGTTTTGATATTTGGATTGAATATGATTTCCCATTTATTGGTGGAGCAGCTGGACATATTCAGATACCTATAGATCCCCAAGAAACTTCTAGTTATTTACCACTGGCTAATTTTATAAGCTGTTTTATAAATTTATGGTCCATTTTTAAACCATCTTTAGACACCCTTTATTTCTTGGTTTCATGAATTTTCATCAGGCCCTCCCAGATTGGGCAGGAAAAGGGAAACAGGGTCTTTCTCTCTCACCTCCTCCCTCCTGGTCATCATCCTACAATGAGATATCCTGAGAGTTAAAAAAAAAATACCTTGCCTCAAAAAGAAAAGTGCCTGTTGTGTTTTCGCTCTACCTTGATACTAGTTGTGGTATTTCCTTCATATTGTATAACCTCTGAGATAATTTCTTTGGTGTGTAATGCTTACAAATATCAACTGATGGAAATGCCAACAGATTCATCTTAAGGAATCTCAATGAGTTTAAGTGTTAGATGGGGAGGGCCTTTTGCTCTCATTCTGTGTAAGCTTGGAGTTGGCAGTGTCTACACTGGCTTAAATAGTGATGGTCTGTTTTTCTACAGTATCGCATTGCAAGTGCTGAATTTTCTCACCCCCTTCCCCGGCGCAGCATTCTGGCTAGACCTCGCCCACTCATGGCTTGACTATCTGCGTTGTAGATCCCTCTTTCCCAAATGTATTGTTACTATTAGTCTGTGCTTCCCCCGCGATGAACCTCATTCTGTTATCTGCCTTTAAGTGCAATTTCTTGAGGTTTGTACATGCTTTTCTAATTTGTGTTTCAGTGTTCTTTACGGCATCATCTGCAAAAGATATTTATTTCCTCAAGGGAAGGCCTTCTTCAATGTCATTAAAGAAAATATTAAATATAAAATGTTTCAGTAACATTTCCTTCAGATCCAACCCTGTACACCTCCCCGATACTGTTCAGCGAGCACGCATCACCACTTTTCCTGTTTTTATTATGACCCGGGGACTCGTTCTCAAGCCAGGAGATCGTGGTGTATATAGATTGGCCATGCTGGATTCATGCGTAGATTGAGGAAAACAAAAAATCTGAGTTGTCCTGGATCTCTGGTGTTGTTTCGTAATGTCTAAGACATACAGCCCCAATAATGAGGGTGGCAGTGTTTATGAATTAGCCCGTCCTGTCTGAACCTTGGTGCCCTTCCCAGAGCTCTGTTTGTACAGCTTGTTCTGAAATGCTCATCTGTAGACTCAAGCTCTAGCCATTGTTTACTCGACATGATGTATCTCGGTGAGTCTGGGTTCAAACAGTTTCATCAGATATGGGATCACTCTGCATCCCATACATCTCCATGTCACTGGGACTCGAGGACATACTGAGTGCTGCTTTGTGGTCTGGCCTTCCTCCCTGGAGGATGTCCTCCTCCCCCGTCACGTCCAATAGTCCAGAGACTCAGAACTTGACAGTTCTATCTACTCCGCCAGCCTTGTTTTATGGCGAAACAGCTAAATGTTCGCTTTTTACTGAAATAATCCAATAGGAACATTTCAAAGTTGTGTTGTGTTTTAAATCAGCTATTGGCTTCTCAAGGCAAGGGCTGTGTATTCTTCCCCCCCACCCCCCCTTGCCAAGAGACACCACCTCTGACTAGTCGGGATCCCCCAGGAGACATTTCCTTACCTTCCTAAACATCCATCACAGCACTCGGCACACCACCATTTGTAGCTAAATTAATTACTTGAAATATGTTTGCTACTCTCCATAGCCTGCACACTCCATGAGGGCAGAGCCCAGCATGGCTTTTGTTCAGTATTGAGGTTAAGTGCGAGCAAACAGCCTGCCTCATAGAAGGAGATTCATAAATATGTGGCCGCCTAGCTGATTTTAGGAGAAACAAGGAAGCGAACTCTTAAGATCACCTCATCCGTGCACCTGATTTTAGGCAAAAGTTCACTGAAATTGTTAGAAATAAAAACAAGAGAATTTCCTTCAAGATGCCTTAGTGAAAGTCACAATGAGTTAATAATGACCTAGTAAGCACAAGGCAGGAGTCTCAACGCAGGAGAGACAAGGAAGGAAGAGAAGATGTGGTCCTCTCGGGAGTACATCTAAGCCTCCAGAGTCGCGCCCACTCTGCCTCACGAATGCTTCTCCATCAGTTAAACGTTACAACTTTGAAGAACAGAGAAGTGCTACAGGCAAGTGTCACACCCATTGGGAAGAATGAACTCTTTCAGGGCGGGAGTAAGAGTAACAGCAGTCTTTTTATGGACTTGAGGCTCTGACTCTCTCTCTCTCTCTCTCTATATATATATATATATATATATATATATTCTCTCCATGGTAATTTAAATTTGTCCTGGGAAAAAGTAGTTACTATTTTTTATATATATTATATATATATATAATATATATATATAATATATATATATATAAAAAATATACATATATAGGGCCATATATATATATAAAAAAGGAATACAGGGACCCCTGGGTGACTCAGTTGGTTGGACGACTGCCTTCGGCTCAGGTCATGATCCTGGAGTCCCGGGATCGAGTCCCGCATAGGGCTCCCAGCTCCACGGGGAGTCTGCTTCTCCCTCTGACTTTCTCCTTGCTCATGCTCTCTCTCACTGTCTCTCTCTCAAATAAATAAATAAAATCTTAAAAAAAAAAAAGGAATATATATATATATATATATATATATATATATATATATATATTCCTTTGATCTATTCCAAATTTCTCCCTCTACAGCCATGGTAATGAGGCCACAGGGCACAACCAGGAATTTGAGCCATCATCCCCTTGTTTAATTGTGCTAATCCAGCTATTAAAAAGTGTTATAAATATCATCATTGTCATTTTTATGCCAGGGTTTTATAAAACTTTAACCTTAGCTAGTGTCTCTGATTTTCTCGCCCCACTTTATCTCGTTCCTAAATTTCTCTGGCCTGTATGGAAGTCTGTCTTCCCTAAACCTCTGCTCCATGTTTATTGTGTCAGTCTCCTGCTCCAGAAGTTACGAATACTCCCTACTAGCTCCCACCGTGTCCAAGGTCATCTGCCTGGCCTTTGGAGCTCATACATTGGTCCTTGTGTCTAAGTTGGTTTCTTTTGTTTTGTTTTTGTGTCTGTTCTGCGTCCCAGAATACAGTTGCTGGTCTAGCTATGCAAGTTACTGCGTCTTGCAGAAAAGCTTGTTGTAGCCTCAGTGCATGCCTGGTATATGGAAAAGCCTCCGTAAGTGATAGCTATGTTTACAGAATCTTCTTCAAGTCATTCCCGTCTTTTCTTTTCCTTCTTTTAATTTTCATTACCATAATAATCAGCCTTGCACCCCTTGGGATATAATCTTTCTAATTGGTTTACTATTTTAGCTACTTCATTTTTCTAAACACACTAACTTCCCAGGGACCAGAGACCATGCCTTCCATTTTCTCTGTGTTTTAAAAAATGCCTGACATAGAAATAGTTGTTCTAGGGGCGCCTGGGTGGCTCAGTGAGTTAAAGCCTCTGCCTTTGGCTTGGGTCATGATCCCAGGGTCCTGGGATCGAGCCCCGCATCGGGCTCTCTGCTCAGCAGAGAGCCTGCTTCCTCCTCTCTCTCTGCCTGCCTCTCCACGTACTTGCGATCGCTGCCTGTCAAATAAATAAATAAAATCTTAAAAAAAAAAAAAAGAAATAGTTGTTCTATAAACAAATGTTTACAGTTTCATTTATTGAGTTTATTATAACATATTTGTTGTGCCTTTATCTCCTCCAGTTATGTGTATTTTTATAGGCCCTTATATATACTACACAGCTTCATAAAAATGATATAAAATCATAAGCTCACGTTTAAAGGCAACTCCCATCTTCCCAAGTTTTGTGTTTGTTTCTGTTTTTTATTTTTGCTTATAAGGAAGATAATGGTCAGAGATATGAAATGATTTGTCAAATGCAAAGTTATAAAGGTACCTACCTGGCAGCCCTACCAAACCAAGTAAAACTGTTAATGATAAGTAAAATGAAGAAATAGTTTTTTTTTTTAAACATGCTACCATAGTCTGTTAAGACAGGTGTATGGATTTATCTAACGTCTACAGAGAAAATGTAATACTACCATTTACTTTTTATTATAAGGAAAAAAAATCTTGCTTCCCAGAGTTAGAAATACTTTAGCAGAAATGAATTCATTTAATTTCATGGACTCCCTGGGAAGAAATTTGGAGAACATATTAACTCTATGCTGTGCATCAAGACATCATCCAGAGAGCTAAGTGAAAGGGCTCAAGACTAGTCACCAAAATTGGTGGTTAAGACTCTAATCCCCTCACGGGAAAGCCACATCTGTCCATGGGACAACATAATGGGTTTATAAATATGGTCTGGTATAAAATCATTTTTAGATTAAAAAAAAATAATAAAAAAAAAAATCACATCGGGGCACCTGGGTGGCTCAGTGGGTTAAAGCCTCTGCCTTCGGCTCAGGTCATGATCCCAGGGTCCTGGGATTGAGCCCCATGTTGGACTCGCTGCTTGCCAAGGAGCCTGCCTCCCCCCCTCTCTCTGCCTGCCTCTCTGCCTACTTGTGATCTCTGTCAAATAAATAAATAAAATCTTTAAAAAAAAATCACATCAACATCTTCCAAAATAGTTCTCTACTGAAACTATTCAGAAGAATTGATATACAAGAACAAGGGGAAAAGCAAAAAGGGAAATCTGGACATTATTTCAAATTGTCTTGTTTCTTTGAATCATGCGATCACACAGGGCATCAAATGGTGAACGATGGAATGACTGTCCTCCTGTCTTTATGTGGTCTGCAATAGTGACTACTTTTTCCCCAGGATGAATTTAAATTACTATGGAGAGAAGAGTAATATAAAAGATGAGAACCACTGCTGAAATTCCCATACAGTCCCCAGGCGGATGTCCCAAATAACCAGCAAACCTCTCCTCAGAGAAGTGTTTAACTGTTACTCGGTTAATCCATTTGGAACACCTTGTTCTAAGTGGAGAGACAAAAGAGATCTGCTGTACAGTCTTCTGCTTCAACGCCCAAGAAGACAACAGTGGATTAGTGACCACAGAGACTTGGAAACTTTCATGCTTGTGGTGTTTCTGAGTCATGGGATAAAGCTGATTTTGAACGATGTAGCTCATGCTTCAGCAAAATGTTCTGCTTTTACAGATGGACCATATGGAAACTATGAACTGGCTTTGTAACAGGACCATGATGAGCCAATGCAGCATTTTTTTAATGTTTTCTGTCTCTATTCATGTGGTCCAATGAACAGTATACCATCAAAAGACATGGTCTATTATTTGTTTTAATTCTGAGTAGTGATTTTTTTTTTAATGTTAAAGATGTTTTTAATACAAGGATTTAAAAAAAAAAACCACTTTCATTCAATAAAAAAGGCCTGAAATATTCTGGATGTTAAATATATTTTAATTCTTCCCTCAAGGTTCTGGCCTTCTTTGATGCTTCAATAAAGACATGGTCCAAAAGGGTAAATAAAACAGTCATCAAAATCATAGGTATCCAAGATTTTCTAATAAGATCCAGTGATAAGTTTTTTAAAACTTTTCTGAGAGATTATAATTACCAAAAAACCCAAAAACAAACAACACAAAAAACCCCACCAACCCAACCCAATAAAATTATGATGTCAATTTGCTGAGAAGTGGAAGACAAGCATAACCCACTAGACAATTAGTTTGAGAGCTAAAAGTGTTCATTCATGGTTTGCTGCTTTAATATTTATTAGATGAATAACCCACATTTCACTTCAAGATTAAAAATATAGCAAGTATTTTTTTCTGGATTGGGCTTAAAATTTAATGAAAAACTGGAGGGTGAAAAAAATTACAGCTGTTGGCACAATACCAAAATGGAACAAATGAACAGCACTTATGTGATTGCATGTTTTGTGTAGGACGTGGGAGGGCTGCAGAATATAGCTGAAATTAATATGTGGAAAATCACTGCACTGGTTCCTTAGAGGTATTCAGAAACTATCATATGCACTCATGCAGCTTGTAAATCTTTGCAAAGGCTATGATGAAAAATGATCGTGTTTCATTACTATAATTAAAATATAGTAGTCTCAGATGCTTTTGTCAAGAAGTAATCGCATGAGACATAGATAATCTGGGTGCCGTTGTTTAAAAAAGAGGAGAATTTATGGACCTATAATTTCATTTTTTTTCCCGAAGAGATTTATTAAAACATAATTAGGTGGTTTGCCCAAGATTAGGACAGAATAACAAAATTTCCCCCATGTGATAAATGAGCCTTCTAATGTACAGATTATAATTCTCAGCTTTTGTTTGTTTCTATTTTGATCAGAGTAAACCTTGGAAGAGATTATAAAATTTCTTCATCCCAGTTCAATATGATAAATATGGGGGAGTGCCGTGTTTGTTTGTATTGTGTTCACAGCAAGCTGGCAGAACCAAAGACCAAAACTGACCAACTTCTATTCTTTACTATAGATATGTCAATTTTGATATACCTGTGATCAAAAAGTGAATCTCTAGGATTACTGTTAAACCAATAAATACTCATTGTCACAGGAAATAATCTGGACCCGGAAGAAATAATTTTCTACATGCTCTTTCATTTTCATCTTGCTTTGAAATTTTGAAAAGGCCCTTTACCTGTGAGTTTTATCTTGGTTTAAGGCTATAACCTATCTCTATGAAAGAGATGTTTAGTAACAGATTAGATGTCTATTCCTGTGATTCTTGTTAAGTTGGCTGTCTTCATTGATAGAATCAGCTACCCAGCTACCAAAACTTGTCTTCTCTTAGAACTGCATCTGCTCTTTTATAAAAAGAGCTTTAAAAAATGCTTTTGAGGGCAAAAAAGTGGTTGCAGGAGGTACTTTTTCATGAGTACTTAGTACCTGAGGTCCCACAAGACTCCTTACAGAGAGCCCTCGTCTAGAACAGCACAGGGCGTGGCAAAACATTCTCTCCAAAATGGTACTTTTTGTTTGATGTTATGATTTAAAACATACTACTTTAATGATGTCCCTTGTCACTTATAAAAAAAATAAAAGGTTTTCTTAGAATTGGCACATCAATTTTGTATACTACTTATATGATGTAAAGGGGAGATGGCCTTCTCATTTCTTGTGCCCTCCCTCCCCCCCCATTTTGCTATTTGCTCTGTTAGCCAAGTTCTGTCTCTGACAAACTTGCCTTTCCTTGTCCCCAGGTAAACCACAAGCTCATGTTCTGGAGTAGGAGGTGGTTTTTCTGACGCCATGTTTTTTTCCCTCCTTTATGATAATCACAGCTACTTTAGAACAATGAGACATAGCCATCGGGCAACCGCAAAATAAATAGGTGTTTTTCACCATTTCAGTGAGACGTCAGACTTTTTTTTTTTTTTTTTTAACCACGTCACATTATATGCGTTCATGTCCCACTCACAGCTTGAGTATGAAGAGAAGCCTTAAAGGGCATGCCACAATAAACACGTGGTTTTAATAAGACCTAATTTTAACTGCAAGGCTTAAATACTGAATGTAGTGGTAATATCATTGTTTCGTTCGGCCTGTTAAGAAAGAATGACTGTGATCCTTCCTAATGGTGCATCAACTCCTTCAGGTCACTGGAAAGAGCTCCAGTCTAAATATATCTCAAACAACGGTAGTGCAGGAAAGAACACTCTTGCCTTCTACACGCAATGACGGTCCACACACTAAAAGCATTTCCAAACACGCAATTTAGGTTTGCTGTTTTTTTTCCCCCCTATTAGTGAGATCAACCTAAGTTCCATTTTTAGAATAGCTGTAAACCAATAAGCTAATGCCAAGTGTAACGGATGCATAGGTAAAGAACCTTCTGCCCTTCTGCTGCTTTTAGCTCTTCATTTTGGAGATGGTCACTGGGGTAAAAAGGCACATAATCTTACAACCTCATTCATACGCTGCACGGAGAAGGAGGTTTTGTAAGTTCTAGGCCTCTATGATATTTGCACATCTCTTCTAGGTACCAGTGAGGAAAACCACGGGGAAAGCAACTTTATAAATATAAAGGCACAAAGAAAACTGAAAAAAGCAAAAAAACAGTTCCGGATGTAACAAAGGAGATGACAAATGGTGTGAACTTTTCAAAAACACTCTACAAATAAAACAGCATTATTCAACAGGATGCAACAAAATCGGGCAAAGAAGCAACAAGACATCATGAGACGTGGAGTCATCTGAAAGAAGCGGTAACGGACATAAGCCACACAGAGGATTTCTTTTCTTACTTGCACAAGTATCTTGAGGGGTTTGAAAGGTCTTTCACCATGAAGCACTCGCCTCCATTCACACAGAAAGTTTTCTCCTTCTCTGCACACTTTACAAGATGGCTTGTCCCGGTTGTAGATGTTGACGTAGCTGGATAGAAGATAAAGAAGGGGAAGGTTTACATGTGTCTTTCCCTCTTCGCAACAGCCTTTACTTGTACATCCTCTTCAAAGCAAGAGTTCACAGAAGGTGCAGCAGACTTCGCTACACTTTCAGGTTTAATAAACAACAGCAAACAAGTGAAGTACTTTCTGGGTGTAATTAAATGGAATAAAATTATCAAAGGGTAAGCATAGTTAGTTACTTTAATTAGAATGAAATAGGAAAAAGGCTCAACATTTTTTATAACCAGTATTTTATCTTCTAAGGAAGTTGGAAAAGAGAAGACCTATGGCCAGTAAGTAAAATCAATTTTTCAGGAAGGCTCAAATATAATGATATAAAGTCATGTCAGTGCAATTCGAGTTTAATGTCACTTTTGAATGGCAACGACTTATTTTGGAAATTACGTTTTATGTGTATATTTGACCTTACAGTTTTTAGATCTATATATATTATATAGATATCCATATATAGAGAGAGAGATACAGATATCTGTATCTATATCTGTATCTATATCTATATATATGGCAAAGAAGAACACGGAGTGGCTTATTTGTTCCTAATAAAAAAATATATATCAGTTGAATATATATTAACATACAGAATAGGAGTCATTCTATTCAAAATTTCTATTCTACTGCAAAGAACACTGTTGAATGTTTGACTGCCACCATACTTTTGAGGAAATGGAAAGAGTCTAATAACTGTTGCAAAAGTAGAACAGCATGACAGAATTCATCCATTTTGAATTAGGAGGAGACACTGATCTTAATTTTGGTTTACAACTACAATAAGCTTGATATCCACTCGTCAAACCTCAGGTATGTGAGAGCAAATTGAAAAGACGGTTCCACCATCAGGCACACGGATTAAATAAAGCCAAAGCATTCGGTCCTGAGACTCAAGGGCACTTCATACCCGAACTTCTCCTGGCTTGCACCCTTGCAAACACTGTAAGCAGTGCTCAGTCTCAACCCAAAACGTCTAACTTACATCATGTTCATGACCAATACTATCAGGATGAGAAGCAAAAGCATTATGGTAAGCCCACAAAAATCCCATGGACTTTTTCATGAAAAAGAAAAAAAATATACATGTATCTTTAGATGAAAACTATTCCTTGGCTACGGACTCATTCTTAGGGATTTTTAATTCCTGGACTTTCTTCTCAATTTTTACTTTTATTTGACCTCTCGTGTATTTTTTTTTCCCCCATTTTCTTTGGCTTTTCTTCTTCATTTCCTTCTTAAGTCCCCATTTTGTTCTGTTTCACTTTTGGCTTCTCCAATTCCGGTTTCGACAGAAATACTCAGGGTGTGATTACTCAGTTTCCGAATTACGTAAGGCCTTTCTTGCCTGGCATTCTCCCATCTAGGGCATGTTTTGGGGCCATTCATGACTCTCAGCATGGCTTTCAGGGGTAACGGCAAAGACGAATCAGACTGAGTTGCACTCTGGAGACAGGTCTGGTTGGAATCCCAACTTCTACTAGCTTTGGGTCTTTGAGCACATCACTTAGCCACCCAGAATGCAATTTTCCCATCTTGAAAACAATGGTAATGGTACTCCTGCAGGATTTTTGTAGGGATCAGACATAATCTAGGTAAGGGAACTGGCACAAGCCTGGCACTCAATGAGCAGTGGCAGGTGTGATTACTAGGCAAGTAGGGAAGGAACTTAGTTAATCAGAAAAGAATCTTGACGATGGAAATCTGAGGATTTCAAGGTTGCACGTTACTCTTGAATCATTATTATGAATAATGGAGAACTAGGTTGATTTTTTTATTACTCCAAAGAAAAGTCCTTTCAAAATGTATTTCAAGGTATCCTTCAGAGATCTACAAACCAAAGCAAATGAACTTAAGGAGAGGAGGAAGAGAGGTGAGTTCACATTGTCTTATCGGTACACTCTCACCTCTTTGTCTGGTAGAGCGCAATGTAATCGGCATCATTTCGTTTCATAAAATCATGGAGTAGACATTTCTAGCCACCCCATGACCTGTCATTTGAATCCAGTATTAGATCTTCATGTGAAAAACTTGGGTGCTGTGTATTAATATTTCCATCCACAGTAATTGCTTTTAAAAGATTATGAGGAGGAAATCTGCCTTAAATGTTAAAAGTTTTGTGCTTAAGACTCTTAAGTGCTGACAGGATACTGTGGAATGAGGAATTGGGCCAGGTTCCCTTGCTGCCCCAGGTGTCCGTGCAGAGCGGACCACCTGCTATGCGCTGTCACCAGTCATTCCCCCAGAAAAACTCTGGTCCTCCAGCAGACCCCAGTGGTCTCGGAATCCCTGACAGGTTGCCAAGGATTACCCTTCACCCAAGCCGAGCAGCAGACATTGCACCAGGCTCTTCCAGAACAAATCCTGAGGCTTTTCCTAAAAACAATGAAACCCCCATTCCCAAGAGCAGACACTCCATACACATTATAAAACTAACAATAAAGATTCACAGTGATAGAAGCAACAGACAGATACATCATATCTATTCCTTGGACTTTAAGATAAGTGAGATTGATAACTGTGTGCTGAAACTGGAAATAATGCCCCCAGCCCCTTGGAAGGAAAAATAAAACAAGATGAAAACAGAGAGGAAGGCAAACCATAAGAGACTCTCTAACTCTAGGGAACAAACGAGGGTTGTGGGAGGGACGTGGGTGGGGGGATGGGGTCACTGGATGATGGGCCTTAAGGGGGGGCATGTGATGTGATGAGCACTGAGTATTAGACGCAACTGATGAATCACTAAAGTCTACCCCTGAAACTCATAGTACAGTGTATGTTAACCAAATTGAATTTAAATAAAAAATTAAAAAGAAAGGAAATAATCCTTCCTTTTTTTTGGCTTTTAAAAATATCTCCCCCTGAAACGATGATCCTTTTCATGCTATCCAGCAGCACCAAGTTATGACACATTCATTTGAAAAATTCTTAGATCATCACCTAAGGCTAACAAGGGGGGATCTGATGATTAAATGATTCTTGGAGGAAATTCAGTAGCAACTATCTTATACGATCATAGACCATTGGGCTTATTAGCACTTCTATCCTTGAGCTGCAGCAAGAACAGAAATGATTGTGGAATTGGAAAGCAGTAATGAACTCCCAGGTGAGGCTGAGCGTCAGCCGACTGGGTACAGCTGTTCTGAACCAACAGCCAAACGCAGGAATAAGTTGTAATTGTCAAAAGAATCTGGGATGGAGATGCTGATACATGAACCCTTCAGATTTTTGCCAGGTTTCCTTTTATCCTCCTTATTTCAATGCAGGGCACAGTCGATCTTAAGCAGATTATAAATTTTGCAGTGAAACCCTTCCTCCTTGGCTTACACATGCTGTATTGCTAAGTCAGTTTCCATTTAGGAGTTCTGCCAGAAATTAATGAAACAGAGCAGGTTCTTAGACCTAGCTATGGAAATGATATTCTTTCTGGGGAAGCTGGGAGGACTTTACCAGAGGTGGAGCTAAAGATTGTGCAGGTAGATTGTGTTTCGATATATAAAAGTTGACCCTCACAGTTGTCCTAGGAAGCAGGTGAAGTAGATCCCACTTGTTTGGTACTTAATAAACCCAGCTTCTCACCACTTCGTGACTAGTTTGTCACCTTCTCGTAAGTTGCTAAATGAACAGCAATTAGGAATACTGCGAAATATGAACCCACTACCTTTATGCTTGCCATTTATATGAATACTGTATCCCAAACACACTTTCCCCGAGATGTGAGCACCTACCATATTACAAGGAAGAATGTATAAATAAAGCAGGAACTTGTTACCAGACAATGAAACACTCTGGAGTGTTTCACTCTTGACCCGGTCTCTCCTGGCACATAGGTCAGGACTAATGACCACGCCTGGAGAGGCTGGACAGTTCTTTGACTTAGCCAATGATTTGGAGACCAACATCACCATTCAGACTCCCCAAATCCTGCCCCACACAGTCGGGCTCCCTTCTTTCCTCCCTCTCTTCCATTCTTCCTTCCTCCCCTCTACAATTCTTTAATGATTGCCTATTACGTGCAAGACATGAAGATGACAACTAGAGTTACAGGGGTTAAAAACTGTAAGACTGTGAACAATTCTTCCTAAAAGGAGACCATATTTATAGATAAAATGTAGTGAAATGAGTACTGGAGTTAGCTAAGAAGATTCAGGTCCAAAGCTCAATTTTACCCATTACTCTCATCCAGCTAAACTGCCTCAGTAAATTCTGCTACAAAAAGTGCTGTCACAGGGTTGTTGGGAAGTGTGATAAAATATTTTGTCAGCACACAAATATATGATACTGCTACTATTACCAGTGGTATAAAGGTGGAACAAAGAAAAGCAAAAAACACGTCTGTTCAGAGTCAGGAATTACAAATAATCAAGCCTCAAGTGTTCTTAGATATTATTCTTCTACAAATTATGAAGAGAGATTGTCTAATTTGGAAAAGGTAATCATTGCATGATTACAAAGCATGAAGTACATATAAGTAGTCTACTCTATTTTAACTGTATTAAAACCTCTTCTTAATAACTAATAACCACTAAATTTGCCTGTATGTTAAATTGAAGAATAATCTGAGTTAAAAGAACACGGTCTTCAATGTGTGATTATTTTCAACTTCCAAGACGCATGCAATTCTTTAATATTTCTGACCAAAGTTCCAAGTTACTGACTCAAGTGTAGTTGTAATATTGTAATTATAACAGTTTCAAACTATAAGATATAGAAAAATTGTGCGATGTTCATACTGTATAGGACATAGTATAAGCTGTTTATAACGGAACATTTTGGAAGCCACACATTACTGCACACTTTTATAAATACGCTGTAAAAATCTGAGGAGTAATGAAGTGTTCTCTGTTCATCACTAAATACTTTCCCACAGAATCACACAGTATTTCCTGTAGAATGCCAGGAGCTTTCTGCTCAAGGCTGGCTGAAAAGAAAACAATTCTGGAAAGGATGGCTTACTTTCTTGCTTCCTTTAAGTGGTGTTTTCCTTATCAGCAAAGTAGACAGCACTAACAGAGCAGGGCCATTACACAAATGCAAATTGCTGATAAGAAGCTACTCTATTCTTCTTTGACAATTAGCAGGGATTAGCACAAGTGTATGCTATTTACCCCAAGGAGCAATCATTAGACCCTGTCCTCCCTGAGTGAAGGAGTCCTTCCTAGCAGTTTTTAGGACAATTCTTAACAATTTCCTTGCAGAAAAATTTAACGATATCTATGCAGTTTTCTAAGTGAAACAGACACATTTTAACAATGTGTATATTCGAATACGAAACTGTCAATCACTACATTACAGGTTTGATTTTCATTTTCTTTCTTTTTAAAACATTATCTGTGATATCTTTAATGTCTCTGTGTTTAGAAATCTGCATGCTTTTGTGCTCTTTGAACTCCCAGTTAAAAGGAAAAAAATCTGAAATTATTACTGTAAGGACCTATTTAGCCAGAGCGCTTCCATCCGTTAAACAATAACCTTGTTGTTTAACCCTTAAACTGTCCCTCCCCCCTTCGCCCAGGGGACTTACTTAAAAACAAGTCCCAGAAACCAGCCCCAGGTAACAAAGCCCAAATACAAGGGTGGGTTGGGCCAGGTGGGGACATCTGATCAGTTGGGGGGGGGGGTTGCGTACTGTCTCCCTAGTTACCAAGGAGTGGGCCCCACCCTTTGGAAGCCTTTTGACCAAGGTGATAGGCTAATTCAAATATCTACTAGGGTAAATTGTAATTCAATTGGTTACCTAGCATGACTGAGCAGCTTTCTCTGTGTGTTACAATTTCATTGGCCACCTGTGCGTGGCTAGGCCCAACCACAAGGGCTTTGCCCTTAAAAGCTATTCTGTGAAGCAGAGAGAGGTCGCCCTCTCTGTAAGAGGTGCGGCCCTGAACGTTCAGGTCTGATTCTTGATGCCTGGCGCGGAATAAAGCTTTGCTTAACCTTCGCTTTATATCAGTCTCGCTCCTTTAATCATGGACCCATTATTGGGGGAACCTAACAATTACTATTCTTGTTCGGAATACAGCTCTTTGCAATTAAGTGTGAGAAGCACACTGAACTCTCATGGGGGTGAGGGGGTGAGAGGGAGGCGGTGGGGTGGCGTGGGGAAGAATGCTTATGTGACTCCTGAAAGGAAAGCTCTGGAACAGAAGCTGATCAGGAAGTACTGGGCCATCTCATGTAGCTTCTGTTGATGACTAGGGAAGGAAGGGGGAGTCATTAGCTTTCCAAAGGAAAAGTCCAGAGCCTGACTCAGAAGTCCTGAAGCACTGTCATTCTGGGCTGGCCAGTTTTTCTGAATAAGTAATTCAATCCTCCGCTGAATGGCAAATAAACCGTTGAAGAGGAAAAAATGACAAGAGGTGGTAAAAAAACAAAACAACAGAAAAGCCCAACCCTATGCTGGCTTGGGGAATACAGTGATTTAAAGTAGCATACCATTTCCTTGGCCTCTCCTTTACTGAACTCTGCTGAATAACAAAAAGGGAAGCCAGAGAAGCAGCATCATGAGACCATAAATGAAACCGGAACTTTCTAAACTAGAATTAGGGCATCTTACTTCATGGACCCACAAACTTGGCTGATAAGCTAGAAGTGTTAGAGGCTCTCAGACTACCCACAAGGTAACAGTTTATCCGAAGAACAAGTTGGCATCAAGGGCCAATGGAGATTAATTGGTATAAGTGAGGAACTTGGGCTTTTGCATCATTTAAACACACCTAAGAACGGTGGAGAAGAAACAACGTTAGTATATCTTTTAATCTATTCCATATTTAAAAAGAGGGTACAAATCATCTCAAAAGAATAGTTCTATGACCATAGAAATTTAATAAAATTTCTGTAGCAAAGAACTCAGGGGTGCACAGGGAAAGGCTGCCCAAAGGTCACACAAGTGAATTAGGAAATGCTTGCTAAATGTATATTGTATATTGCTAATGTATATTGTAGCTTGAGTAGGTTAAGAAGACTGCCTTTAATTCCTCTCTGTCTTGCAAGCTCTCTGAGCAGATCCTATTATTTCTTCCTTCTTCAGCAGAATGAAAAGTGACCTCTGGGTGTTTCTCCTCATAAAACAAAATTATAATTTTTGTTGTAACACTGATCTCATTTGTAGCTAAACAGAAAGCAGATTCTAAGTTCCCAGCAGTTGCTGAGCAAATGATTTGGTGTCACTAGATAGTGTTATCCTTAGAAAAATAAAATTGTCAAGAGGTTATTTTCAAACACACAAGTTGCTATCTTTTTTTTCTTTTTCTCTGACAGCGCATTTCACTCGTGATACAATGTAATCACAGTCTACTACTTCTTAGAGCAACATCACAATGACAGATACTTTATAGGATGTCATAGATTTTGTAAAAAAGAGGGAGTTGGGAGTCTCTTCCCACAGTGGGCCATTGGCTATGTTTCCTTCCTCACAAGGCCAATAATCTTTCCTTAGCTAATAAGTCAACTCCAGAAATACAGTTCTGTTACATACTTTTTAGGAATCACTCACTGTTATTAAGTATAAAATTTCCAAAGCTGATAGTGGACAAACTTTCAAGCTGTCCCTTGAATCTTTTCTCATCAATATCTATTCTAAAGGAGTAAAATCCATCTAGCCTACAAAGCAAATACTAGCCGTCCATTTGACTGGCTTAATTTGGTACATCTATAGATCTCCTCAGGCTAAAAGTAGAAGGTGTACATTCTTAACTACACACTGCATTTCTACCAGTATCAGTTTAGTTGGGAGAAGGTCAAGTCAATGTAGAAAATGTTAACCTGTCAATTAGAAAATTAGTCAAAAGTTTGGAGCACTAAGCAAAACAAATCAAAACAGAGAAGACTGATCAAGGATTCAGTTATTCAGCAAGCTGCTGAAATTAACATGTGACATTTAATGACATAGGTTAATTTATTCATCAACTAAAATACATTTAGAAATGAAAGCAGATGAAAGGTCAGAAGATAGAAACTGGGAGGTAAATTCATTATCTTATTCAACAAATCTAAAAAATCATGGCATATCAGATGATAAAAGTCATGTGGTCATCTCAATAGATAGTGAATCAACATTTGATGAGGTTAACCATCAATTTCCATGAGACTATCAAGTATTATCCCTCATATCAAACCTGAATTAAGCACATCCACATACAGTTACTAATTTGCATTAAGTACAGAGGTCAGAGGAATAATGAAAGACACATCATGGCCTACCATCAGCAAAACCCAGACCATGGAAAACTTTTCTGGGGAAACAGCCTCCCTTCTTCAAAACAAAACTGAAGGAGGATAAACAGACAAAGAGAGCTAGAATTAGAGACAGATCAAGAGGATGAAACAAAGAAAAATCCCAAACAGAGACATTTAAAAGAGAGTTAAGAGACATATAAACCACCTTGCATCAAACTTGGATCCTGATTCAAACAGTTTTAAATGAATGGTATTTATAAAAGGAGATCTGATCACTAATTAGATCATTAATATTTCTATGGGGTTATCGTCTATTGTGGATGTCAAATGTACTGGGGTTATGTTTAAAAACAGTCCTTAGGGGTGCCTGGGTGGCTCAGTGGGTTGAGGCCTCTGCCTTCGGCTCGGGTCATGATCCCGGAGTCCTGGGATTGAATCCCGCGTTGGGCTCTCTGCTCAGCGGGGAGCCTGCTTCCCCCTCTCTCTCTGCCTGCCTCTCTGCCTACTTATGATTTCTGTCTGTCAAATAAATAAATAAAAAAAATCTAAAAACAAAACAAAACAAAAAACAGTCCTTAGCTCTTAGAGATGCATACTGAATGATAACATGTCTGGAATTTGCTTCAAAATAATAAGAGGGAAGGGAAGTTACGTCTAATCAAGATGAAACAAAACAAAACAAAACCAACCCAGTAACTGCCGAAGTGGATGATGGCTACCTGGAGATTCATTATTCATTATTTCCTGTACTTCCGTATGTTAGCATACATGCTTACATGTACATTATATGTTTAAAGATACATTTATGTATGTTTAAATTATAAATGCAAAAAAATCAATTTCAGGTTTTCTGATACACGATATAGTAGAATTGGGGATGATACTCTCTATCACTTAAAAAGATCTACTTTTAGCAAACAATTCAAATTATACTTAACCCTGAGACTCTGGGAGAGCTTTCCATTAATGTAAAGATCAAGCAAAGTATGTTGATTACCAATGCTGTTATTTAACGTGGCTCTGAAAGTTCTAACCAATGCAACATGTGAAGAATAAAAAACAAACAAACAAACTGCAGTATATATGTAAGACACGAGAAGAGGAAATAATCATTATTTGGCAGTCATTAGTAAGTGAAAAAGTTGCAGCCAAGACTCTAGGACTGATGTTTTTCTTTTCTTTTTTTTAAGGATTTCACTTATTTGAGAGAGAAAGAGCGCGCACAAGCAGGGGGAGTGGGAGAGGAAGAGGAAGGATCTCCGCTGAGCAGAGAGCCTGACGTGGGGCTCCATCCCAGGACCCTGGGATCATGACTGAGCCAAAGGCAGATGCTTAACCATCTGAGCCACCCAGGCACCTCAGGACTGATGCTTTTCTAAGCTGACTATACTATATGCCTGTTGATACAAAAGAACCCATTAACGATAAAGAGTATCACAGTTGGCCTAAAATTTCCAAGTTACACAGATGCTCAGGGCAGTAAGGTTCCTAAAATTATGGAAGTATCTTCATGATGGGAATGGATTTCTGCCAAAACTTTTAAGAAATCTCAATTTTCAGTGTTTTGCATAAAGGAGCCTCCATAAAAGTGCAGAAAAGGTGGGCTCTGAGCAATGCAGACACGATCTGTCAAGTGTTTCTGGTTTGAGCCAGACCCTTTCAATGGGTGGTCTGGAATATGAGAAGACTGGGTGATAGTCCTTGGGTGGCACCTGTGCAGCCTTAACCCCCAGCTGCACACCGCTACACACCATTTAGCCAAATTACTGCCTTTCTGCATTTGGCTGATGGTTGTGGACATAAATGGGCAGATTCTGTTTCTATAAACACCACATTTTCCTCCCTAAGGTTACAGCTTGCTGCGCATAAAGGAATTAAGCAGTGAGAGCATGTTTGAACATACGCATCTTGCTCTGTACCACTTGGCTAATTTCAGTCCATAATTTTCTCAGAACTCCCGGGAGTGCCTTATTTCCAGGTTCATAATCAGAATAGCCCAACAGCCCTCCCTGTAACATGAGGTGTTTCCATGTGTAGCCATAGTGTTTTGGTTTTTGGTTTTGGTTTTGGTTCCCAGCACAAATCCTACGTAATCAGATATCACATGGGCATCTAACTTTATTCAACACCATTACTGTCGTTCATACGTGACCAATATGAATAAAGCAAGGTCTCCAAAAACATGTAACTTTAAATGCTTCATCTTAAAAAAACAAAAAGAAAAACAAACAAAACAAAACAAAACAAAAACTTGCTGCCCTGTCCTCCCTGCCCAAAGGACTAGCCAGTCTCATAATATTTAGTTCATAGCAGGTATTATTTCTCTAAAGAGCAATATTTTTTTAGGTTACAGATGGGGGTTGTGGGGGAGGTAATAGTACAGGTAAAACCCATGCCTTTACAGAAACTGGGCCAAAATGATAAATTAGTCCTGACTCCATTATGTCTAAAGGAGCTTTCCTTAAAGCCTTGGTGTTTTTGTCAAAACAAAATATAATTAAAAACAAAACCAAAATTTTGTTTTGTTTTTAATTTCTGGGCCTCTACCCTCAAACCCAACAGGCACCTGTTTGTCTACCACTGGCATTGGTTGTTGTTGTTCACTGGGAGGGAAACAGACAGGTGTGCATGTTGAACTCTTTTCCCAAAGTACACAATTATTAAAAACAAAAAACCAAAAACAGGGCCATATGTTTAGTGTCTTGCGATCATCATCTGGCCTTGCTGTTTTATTATACATATGTGTACAGATGTATGTATACATAATTTGGTTGTGGGGAAAACTCTATGGAAATCATCCCGCTTATAGTAAAACTGAAGGGTATGTTGAAGCACATTGTTTTTAAAAAAAAAAAAAAAAAGTAGAGGTCAGTGTTTTATCTAGGCTTGCCTGGCAATATTTCCCTGCACTGCCAGAAACAGGGAATTTTAAGGTCCTCACATAGGATCTTAGATATAATTTATTAGCTTTTTTTGGTGGTGATACATCTATCTGTGTATATGGATTAACAAAACACCTCCATCTCCCAGAGCTATAATAATTATATATAATTATTATATATAATATACATAATAAAGAGCTGAGGTCTCCCCCCTTTTATTTTTTTAAATGATTTTTTAAAATTTATTCATTGAAAGCAAAAGAGAGAGTGAGAGCAGGAGCAAGAGGAGTGGGGAGCGGCAGAGGGAGATGGAGAGAAGCAGACTCCCCACTAAGCCAGGAGCAGGGCTCCATCCCAGGACCCCAGGATCATGACCTGAGCCTGAAGGCAGACGCCACCCAAGTGTCTGATCTTCCCCCTTTTATTTTATTTTATTTTAATATTTTATTAATTTATTTTCAGCAAAACAGTATTCATTATTTTTTCACCACACCCAGTGCTCCATGTAATCTGTGCCCTCTATAATACCCACCACCTGGTCCCCTCAACCTCCCACCCCCCCCCACCACTTCAAACCCCTCAGATTGTTTTTCAGAGTCCATAGTCTCTCATGATTGACCTCCCCTTCCAATTTCCCCCAACTCCCTTCTCCTCTCTAACACCCCTTGTCCTCCATGATATTTGTTATGCTCCACAAATAAGTGAAACCATATGATAATTGACTCTCTCTGCTTGACTTATTTCACTCAGCATAATCTCTTCCAGTCCCGTCCACGTTGCTACAAAAGTTGGGTATTCATCCTTTCTGATGGAGGCATCATACTCCATCGTGTATATGAACCACATTTTCCTTATCCATTCGTCCATTGAAGGACATCTTGGTTCTTTAAATAGTTTGGCGACCGTGGCCATTGCTGCTATAAACATTGGGGTACAGATGGCCCTTATTTTCATGACATCTGTATCTTTGGGGTAAATACCCAGGAGTGCAATTGCAGGGTCATAGGGAAGTTCTATTTTTAATTTCTTGAGGAACCTCCACACTGCTCTCCAAAGAGGCTGAAACTTGCATTCCCACCAACAGTGGAAGAGGGTTCCCCTTTCTCCACATCCCCTCCAACACATGTTGTTTCCTATCTTGTTAAAATGTCTATACTACCTAGAGCAATCTATATACTTTTAATGCCATTCTGATCAAAATTCCACTGGTATTCTTCAAAGAGCTGGAGCATATAATCCAAAAATTTGTATGGAATCAGAAGAGACCCCAAATCGCTAAGGAAATGTTGAAAAACAAAAATAAAACTGGGGCATCACGTTACCTGATTTCAAGCTTTACTACAAAGCTGTGATCACCAAGACAGCATGGTACTGGCATAAAAACAGACACATAGACCAGTGGAACAGAGTAGAGAGCCCAGATATGGACTCTCAACTCTATGGTCAATTAATCTTCGACAAAACAGGAAAAAATATACAGTGGAAAAAAGACAGTCTCTTCAATAAATGGTGCTAGGAAAACTGGGCAGCTATATGTAGAAGAATGAAACTCGACCACTCTCTTACACAGTACACAAAGATAAACTCAAAATGGATAAAAGACCTCAACGTGAGACAGGAATCCATTGGAATCCTAGAGGAGAAAATAGGCAGTAATCTCTTCGATATCAGCCACAGCAACTTCTTTCAAGGTATGTCTCCAAAGGCAAAGGAAACAAAAACGAAAATAAACTTTTGGGACTTCATAAAAATCAAAAGCTTCTGCACAGCAAAGGAAACAGTCAAAAAAACAAAAAGGCAACCCAGGAATGGGAGAAGATATTTGCAAATGACAGTATAGATGAAAGGTTGATATCCAGGATCTACAATGAACTCCTCAAACTCAACACACAAAACAGACAAGCATATAAAAAAATGGGCAGAAGATATGAACACACACTTTTCCAATGAAGACATACAAATGGCTATCAGACACAAGAAAAAATGTTCATCATCACTAGACCTCAGGGAGATTCAAATTAAAACCACACTGAGATATCACCTTACACCAGTTAGAATGGCCAAAATTAACAAGACAGGAAACAACATGATCTTCCCCCTTTTAAAACATAAACCATTTCTGTAGATGCTGCAGGTATGTGACTAAATACACATCTTTGTTCTTTCCATTTATTACAAAGGTGCCTCACGCCCAAACACTGATCAAGGAAACAGCTCAAAGCAGGGACTCATGGCTGCTCAGTGTACCTGCTGGAAGGGAAGCCTGGCTCTACAAGACCATGGACAAGCCCAGGCAGACAAAACCAGATCCCAAACCGGGTCCATTTTGCCAATTCAATCCCTCGCATTGCCATACAATTCCGGGAGAAGAATTAAGTGTCTTCAGCTGAGATCTGTCACTTCTCCAGAAGCTTTCAAGAAGGCCAACACTTTGCAGTACTAAATGGTCTATCTAGTAGGAGTCTGCATTGCTAGTTCTGTTCAAACAGGCATTGCCAATACTAGTGAGCAGTGAATTTTGCAGTTCAGTAGAATCCAGTGACTACAGAATCCACTTCGGAATCCAGTGACTGAAGCACCAGAACAAGGAGACTTGTGCAGGGTCAGTTATGGTTCTGAACCCCACCAAGGGTAGCTAACAGATGAAACACAAATTCTGGTTCTATTTCAAAGCACGAAACAAAGCTTCACCAGGCCAAAGAGATCTTATTAAGGGGAAGGAATCAGACCTCAAACTTATTCTTCATAAAGTCCTGTTTTATCCGTGGCCACCTCGTTAAGAAATCCTTACCTCTGAAGAATTTTGAAATAAAAAACACTTACGTTAAAAGAATCAGAGAATTTTTCTTCATCACACATCTTTTTGGGGTGCTGCGGGCTCAGTCCCTGAGATGTTAACTGCCTCTGAACAGAGATCAGTTACAGGCTGAGAGCTTTTCTGTTGGAAGGCTTCCTTCTCCTTGGTCCTTGATGACTAATGTTATATCAAAAAACACTAGTACTTGGATTTTTCTTAAGGTATGAAGAACTCGGGAAGTGACTCACTGTTCTACAGAAATCACACAAGTCCCTGGAATTAAATGTTGATAATATAAATGGATCTTAAATCAGCAGACAGATGTTAAGAATTCAGTGATCCTTCATTAAGGCATCCTGTGATTCCCCTCCCCCCCGCCCCCGGTTTTTTTTCCTAGGCTTTTGTTTGTCACTCTAATCAATTAATATTATATGTTAATTCATTAGCTAACAGAATACTAGACTACATGATTATTCTTGAAAGCGTTTTAAGCTCAATTTTATTTACCCTTTGTCACATTTAAGCCTCCAAATACCAGCTTGGACGCTTTGTTTACCTGTTTTCCTTTTTTATTTGTATGCTTGTTTGTCCTCAGGATTCAAAGACCATTTTATCTGTGAAATATTTTAGTTGTAAATGATGAATTTCAGTTGTTCAAAGGTGGACAAGCACAACACATGGAGGAACAGATGGAAATTATAAATGAAAACACAGTGTCAAAATATTTCTTTTAAAGTCAGAACTAGGCATTGGTAAACCCACAGTACTATCCACTAAAAATGTTGGCCACAAATACAAAAAAAAAAAAAAAATCTTACCCATGCAAGTCAGAAAACAAACAGAAAGTAGTCAAATGGTGGATGTAGGGGGCAAAGGAGAGAACAGGAAAGATGTTGGGTCTGTGAAATCCTAGTATAGTACTTCTAGGGACCTAGAGAGTCAATTTGAAGTTCAATTCAATTAGGTATGAGATGCTAGTTTTGTGATGTAAATAGGGCTGTAATATCCCTTAAGGATTAAATTTAAGTGATCTCGCAGGACAGTTCATTTTAACTAGACAAACTTTCTAAGCTCAAGGAGGTTACCTGCCTCCATTTCTCTTCCTTCCTGTTGAATACACCACACTCCTTGGGCTGATGGGCTGGGAAACTGTAACTTATCGTGAAGTGTAGCTTCCAATCCTGACATGAAGTTAAGAGTTTCCAACACAGAACAATAATCATTATCAACATGACCATAAGGAAACATGTTGAAATTGAGCAAGTCTAATGACATGCAATCTGTTCCATGGGCAGGGTGATCTGTTCAAAGGAGAAGCACATTCTGGAGATGGGCAAAGTAAGTGTACAGGTGGAGGTAAAAAGAAAAGATGAGGACGCTAGGAACGGTCATGCATGGTCTTCTAATCGGGGGAACCAGTGCTCCATGCTCTAGACAATACTGACGACCATTTCAGCAACTCTGCGAAAGAAGGTATGAAAGATCCAAGTCTAGAGATAATGAATGTATTAGATTTATTAAAAACTTTGCTCTATTTTAAAAGTAATTCTAACTAGGCATAGCATGAGGTCAGAACAAAGTTCCAACTGCTCTTAGATCAGAGAACCATAGGGGCAGAGGTCCAGACAGAAGAAATCTATCACTATCATAAGCAATTACACGAAAGACTGGGGATCACTCTAAAGCCATAACTATCCTCAAATGGTCAGGAGCATTTTATAATCAAAATCACAAAGAAAACTGCCCCCATGCTCAGCTAAATTGGATGACTTAATAAGATAAAACGACATGTTCAAAGTGAGATGAGAAGTAATCATTTTAAGGGGTCGACATGGACTGGTACTGAGTCCAAATACGGAACTTGCTCTGTGTGGCATTTCCAATTCCCTAGGCATACTTTAAAATAGGAGGCAAGTGCTTTAAAAATTATTCCAAAGTTGAAGAGCACAGAAGAACAAAGTTGAAGCAACACAGTGCTGTTAATAAGGCAAAAAGCATGTTTAAGTTTCTGTCATGCTTCTCTCATCCCCAATGTCCAACTCCTTTTGTCAAAAAAGAGTAACAATAATAACAAGTGGACCTGGTTATCATCTTGTATATGGCTACGAACTCTTTATTAGTGGGCAATGCCCACTAAATATAGTATCCCAAAGGGAAACTAAAATGAAAAATGAAAAAAGGTGGTAACAAATGAAACAGGACTGTCATCATTACCTGTGACAGAAACTGCATTTTTCTGTCTTAGGAACAAGAAAGTCAGAAAAATGATCTTGATTCCCTCCCATGCTGAAACTGAGGTCTACAAGAACACTGTTTGGGACGTGGTTTCCACAACACGCAGGAGACTTAGCCATCCGAATCACTGCTGGCTCACAGAGAAAAGTGTAAGTAAAAGGGCCGTATCTGGCTGACTCACATGAATTCTCTTACCCAGTATCTGACTTCGTGTGAAATCTTAAAAAGTAGTGCCATCTTTCTGGGAACACAAATAACGCTTCTGCCGCCTTTCTTCTTATAGAAGAAATAAGTCTATCCATTCTTTTTAAATTTTAATTTTTTAAATTAACATATAATGTTTGTTTCAGGGGTACAGGCCTGTGATTGAACAGTCTTATATAATAACCAGTAATCATGACAACACACACCCTCCCCAATGTCCATCACCTAGTTACCCCAAGGTCTATCCATTCTTAATAGTCATATTTCTAGGATTATGACACATCATAAATTATATCCCAATGAAGCTAAGAGTTAAAGATCCAAAAATACATTAAACAGGCTCACCACTACCATTTCTACTGGGTATGCTATTTACCATGTCCTGGACTTAAGGAAATCTTCAAGATGGGTAAAGGAAATGAGAAGCAGAGCAAGAAGACCTTTTGTGACTGCAGACATGGAAGAGTTCTCTGGGTATTATATTTTCTTCTTAAGCATCTTCCTCTTTTTTTTTTAAGACTTTATTTTGGAGACAGAGAGCAGCTCAATGGGGGTAGGGCAGAGGGAGAGAGAGAATCTCAAGCAGACTCCCTGCTGAGCACAAAGCCTGATGCAGAAGCTCCAGCTCACCACCCCTGAGATGTCAACCAACAGTCGGACACTTCATCTGCTGAGCCACCCGCCACCCAGGTGCTCCAGCATTTTCCTCTTTATGCCATAAAAACCATTTTCTCTGGTAATCTTGTCATTGGAGGTAAAATCATATTCATCTAGCCCAGCAGGCGTTTGGCACTGATAATGTTTGCCATAAATTATAACATCCTATCTTTTCCCTCTTTTCTTTTTCTTCCTCCCTCCGTCCCTTGCCCCCCCTTCTTTTGGAGGAGAAATAAATGCTGAAGAAACAACTTCTCTGTATGGCAAAGGCAAGACAATTTACAGCAAAGAACAAGAAGACTGATAATTTGTTAAATATCTGTAGTGGGCCAAATATTCTAGCCCTATAGCAGTAACAGTAACCCTAAGCCCCACCTGTGTTCTCAGGATAACGCAGAACGTGGAGAGAGACTCCAAGGCAGGTTGGCTTCCAGGCCCAGCGAAGCATCCTATCTTATGGGTCTTTCATTCTACAACTGCGTACCTGAACTTGTAGTTAAAAATAAACAGAAAACAACAAAAAAAAGTCTTTTCCACAGGCTATTAATTAGAGAAGCCCTTTTCTTTTCTTTTTCTTTTTTTTTTTTTTAAAGATTTTATTTATTTATCAGAGAGAGAGACGGGGAGAGAGCGAGCACAGGCAGACAGAAGGGCAGGCAGAGGCAGAGGGAGAAGCAGGCTCCCTGCTGAGCAAGGAGCCCGATGTGGGACTCGATCCCAGGACGCTGGGATCATGACCTGAGCCAAAGGCAGCTGCTTGACCAACTAAGACATCCAGGCGTCCCGAGAAGCCCTTTTCTACCACCTTCCAGAAAGCATTACTTTCTGAGTACTCCCCTGTGTTTATAAACTGTATGTCAGGGAATGAGACTTAAAATGTTACTTTCAGGGGCACCTGGGTGGCTCAGTGGGTTAAGCCTCTGCCTTCAGGTCAGGTCATGATCGTAGGGTCCTGGGATCAAGCCCTGCATCCGGCTCTCTGCTCAGCAGGGAGCCTGCTTCCTCCTCTCTCTCTGCCTGCCTCTCTGCCTACTTGTGATCTCTCTCTCTCTG
>NC_081574.1:28945836-29022561 GCF_022355385.1 Mustela nigripes | reverse complement strand
GGAAGCAGGCTCCCTGCTGAGCAGAGAGCCGGCTTCCTCCTCTCTCTCTGCCTGCCTCTCTGCCTACTTGTGATCTCTCTCTCTCTGTCAAATAAATAAATAAATAATCTTTTTAAAAATGTTATTTTTAGATTATGTATTCTTAGCAGAAGACGGGAGGCCACTGCTGTTCAAATCAACATTTTTTAAGTCTTAAACACAGGGGGAGAATGCTCAGTCCACGTTATCTAGTATCCTGTTGTCTGTTTCAGAATAACACAGTTATCTTCTCTGTTCAGCTTTGCTAAGAACTAGAAAGCTAAACCAATCCTAAGTAGTTTAGGATACATTTGGGAAGTTACCAGAAATTCAATTTGGCAGAGCACCTGGCTGGTTCAGGCAGTGTTGGAGCACGTGACTCTTGATCTTGGGGTTTTAAGTTCAAGCCCCATGTTGGGTACAGAGATGACTTAAACATAAAATCTTTTTAAGAAATTGATTTTGTGTAACAATACTGCAGGGATTCTATTTAATCTCCATTTGGTTGATCCCCATTTTCTTTTTCAAAATTATTTTTAAGAAAATTAATTTTTATCTATTAATTATTTCAAAGTTAGAAAAAACTACCTTATAGCTTTATGAAGCTAAGAGAAATTGTGCATGCACATATTATAAATGCACTTACAAATATAAATTTGCTGAGTGATACACATCACTGGGGAGCTATGGCAACAGGAACTATTCCAAACAAAATGCTAAATTTAGTTATGATCCCTGCACAGTGTTTAATATTTGCATCAGATCTGTGATTGACCTCAATGCAATGTTAATGTCACCAGATCCTTTAAAAGGTGACTGTACTCAGCAAACAGGGAGGAAAGAAAAAAAAAGGTGTACCTCTAAGAGATGCAAATAAATCATATATAATGAAAAATGATTTCGAGTGACATTTGAAATTAGGTTCATTTTGTTGACTGCTAATTTTCTTTAACCTCATTTTCATATGACATAAATCACCTACAAGAAGGTTTTTCTTAATTTTTTTTTTTCACTTACAAGATGGTTTTAAAAATGGGTCCTGTGATAGCACTCCTAGTTGAAAGTCCTGACAATCAAGTAATTTAAATAAGCAACTCATATGGAAATGGGCTATTCCAACTAGCTCACATGAGACAGCCTTCTTTCCTTTTGGTTAGGTTACATGTAAGGATTATCTCATCAGATTTGCTTAGCATATCCAGTCCTAAGAAAACTAATGCGACAAATCAGAGAGTAGCAGATATCACTAAAGTGTTGACTGATCGCAGATGACTGCAAAATTATAATAAGAATGCATACTATAGGGGCGCCTGGGTGGCTCAGTGGGTTAAAGCCTCTGCTTTCGGCTCAGGTCATGATCCCAGGGTCCTGGGATCGAGCCCCACATCGGGCTCTCTGCTCAGCAGGGAGCCTGCTTCCTCCTCTCTCTCTGCCTCTCTGCCTACTTGTGATCTCTGTCTGTCAAGTAAATAAAATCTTTAAAAAAAAAAAAGAATGCATACTATAGAGTTGAGTTGGTTCATTTTCATTAGCCTCTATTTAGTAATTCAGTTTTTTTTTTTTTGCTAATTTTTTCCTTCAGTTGACTCTGCCTACTCTTTACTTATTTAAAACCTGAAGTACCGTAGGGTAAGTCACAGATTTGTTCAAAGTAAGTTCAAGCTCTGGAAGAATTCTGAGAACCCCAGAACTTTACGTTTCTCTCTGCATTAAAATAAGACAACTGAGGCACACGGCAAAGCCGTGATACAGTTTTTTCAAACTGCCATTGTGTAAAAGACATGACCGAGACACTGAACTCTGTACTTTCAAGTGCTCCATTAACATTTTTAGCTGAGCATCCTTTGTTTCCTAAAAATAAGCAGTCGATGTTGAGCAGAAATGTCAAGAAATCAATGAAAAGTAATCAGGAAGAGTGTTCAGTGTCCTTGAGAAAAACTCTGAGGACAGAGAGGGAAGCTTTGGCATGGCGAATAGTTAACATTCTCATGGTTTTTTCTTTTTCCATAATAAAATGAAAAAGCAGTATGTTAAATTACTTCATTTAAAAAAAAACAACAAACAACCATGTAAATATCAAATATCAGCCTGGACCACACTGTGGAGTTAAAGGGCTTGCTTTCTGTTGTAAAAGTCCACGGCTGAAAGCTGCCATAAAGAAATGACTCCCATACAAGGCGCTGCACGTTCCCACGTGTGATAACAAGCAACAGAGAAGAAAACCTCATGTTAACACTTCCTTGCTGTAGCTCACTGTTTCTATCACGTCTGAGGAAAGATACTGAGGGAAAGGAAATAACAATTATTGAGTGACTTCAATGTGCCAGGGAGAAACTACATGAGACCTCATTTTGGTATAATATAAGTATAATAAAGGAGATTTAACCTTTTGGAGTTAATTACAAAGACTGCCACTCTATTGTACAGATTACCTATGATAATGAAGGAATATTTGATTCAAAAGGTGCCTCCACAGAGAAGACATGAATAGACATCTCTTCAAAGAAGACATCCAGATGGCCAACAGATGCATAAAAAGATGCTCAAATCAGTTGGCATCCAAAAAAAAAAAAGCAAAATCAAAACCACCATGAGATATCACACATACCTGTCAGTATGGCTAAAATTAAAAACACAAGAAACAACAAATGTTGGTGAGGATGTGGAGAAAAAGGAACCCTTGTGCACTGTTGGTGGCAATATGAATTAAAAATAGAATTACCACAGGATCCAGTAATTCCACTACTGGGTATTTACCCCGACAATGGAAAAACAAATTTGAAAAAATATATGGGTCCCTATGTTTCTAGCAGCATTATTTATAATAGCCAAATCATAAGCAGCTCAAATGTCCAATGATAGATCATGGATAAAGACAATGTGGTAGGTATAGAATGAAATATTATTTAGCCATGAAAAAAAGAATGAAATTTTACCATTTGTAACACAGATGGATCTAGAGAGTATAATGCTAAGTGAAATAAGTTAATCAGAGAAAGACAAATGCCACATGATTTCACTTGTATATAAAATTTAAGAAACAAAACAAAGGGAAAAAAGAGAAAAACCAAAACACCAGACTCTTTTTTTTTTTTTTTTTATAAAGATTTTTTTTTATTTATTATTTATTTGACAGAGAGAGAAATCACAAGTAGGCGGAGAGTCAGGCAGAGAGAGAGAGAGAAGCAGGCTCCCGCTGAGCAAAGAGCCCGATGCGGGGCTCGATCCCAGGACACTGAGATCATGACCTGAGCCGAAGGCAGCGGCTTAATCCACTGAGCCACCCAGGCGCCCCAAAACACCAGACTCTTAACCACAAAGTACAGACTTACAGGTTCCCGGAGGGGAGGAGGATGGCGGGGTTTGGGGGAAATACCACTATGAGCACCGAGTTATATACGGAACTGCTGAATCACTACCTTGTACCCCAGAAACTAATAAAACACAGTATGTTGACTACACAGAAATTCAGGGAAGAAAGAAACTTAAAAAATAAATACAACAAAACAAAACACAGCTTCAAAAAACACTTTGTACCTATGATTTTAGAAGCTGGTGGGGGTAGTGGGGAGGAAGAGGATCTCCAGCATTTTCATTTATTAAAAGAAAAATGTCTTAGTCTTAGATATTCCTGCTGTTAAGCTTGGACTAGCATTATTTTCTGAAAGGCAGCCGCAGCAACAACTTATTTTAACAAAAACCCACATTCCTTTTGAAAGAAACAAAACACAAATACCATGAACCTTATAGACACACTTTTTTTTTCTTATAGACATATTTTTAATTCATGTCTCAGTTTTGAAGTGCACAGTTTGAAAATGCCAGGGGCTTGTTCTTCAATCTCTTAATAATATAATTTTTAATGGAAAATTCAAAGTTCAATTATTTTAATATTTAGTACAGAAATCCATTGATATAATTCTAAATATCATTGGCCATGAAATTTAGCCTAGGACAGTATTATTACTTATTGTAGGTAATATTTTGTTACTGCGACTAATCCATGTAAATATAACAATGCATGTTTATTTTATAGATATAGAATGACAAGTCCGCTATATCAGATAATTGGTTATAAATTACTCTAATTAACTGAATTAAAAGAACCATTTATCAAGTAATGATTAAGTATTGCACCCAAGAACAAAAAGCCCTTTCCTTTAAAATGCACTGCTTTTATGTTTTTAGAATTTTCAAATATCTGTAGAATAAAAGAACTGGTTTCATAATAGGACTTCGTAAACTTACTAAATAATTGAAATTATATTAACTTTCATAGTAATTAAATAGCACTTATCTTCAAAGAAACAAAAAAATTCATTTCTAAAGCTTTCTTTTGTTGAAATCCTACTCTAAAGGGTTACTTTTGACTATGAGTTGTTTTTTTTTTTTTAAAGATTTTATTTATTTATTTGACAGAGAGAGATCACAGTAGGAGAGAGGAAGGGAAGAGATCACAGAGAGAGAGGAAGGGAAGCAGGCCCCCTGCTGAGCAGAGAGCCCGATGTGGGACTCGATCCCAGGACCCTGAGATCATGACCTGAGCCGAAGGCAGCGGCTTAACCCACTGAGCCACCCAGGCGCCCTTGACTATGAGTTTTAATGAGCAACTGAATTGAATTATGTAAGACCAACGTAATGAAATATTATTTGAGAAAAATCCCCCAAGCTCCCACTATTCCTACCTTACAATTTCAACGTCCAGGTCTCAAGAACTACCACAAGGGAATTTTAAAAAATCTTTCCGAGGATCTGCAATAGTTGTCATCATTATAGGCTAACATTCCTAAGTGAAAATGGTGGTCAAATTTTCTTAAAATAAATCATTGTTATTTTATAATTCTGTGATCTTGGGAAACGATATACACAGCTACATCTAAACATATTCACAGACTTAAAGACTGTAATTCTCAAGTTTAACTTAGGAAAAGCAAATTGGCCGTCACATGCATCGAAGTCTTTTCCCAGACATTACGCCGAAGTGATTCCACTTGATTTGCTCTGTGGTGTATCACAGTGTCTCAGATAAAATAGGACAGTTCTATATGCCTTTTCTTATTTGTCTACTCATATCCTTACCAGCCCCATTTAGCGGAAAGATAAAATATTCAAATACATCTATGCCTACTTATGGATCTCTCTGAAAATCTTTGGCTAAGTTCTCATCTAAGATGACCTTCTTGGCAGTGACAAAGCTTTGCTTTTACTACCTTGCCATCAGCTCAGACCCCTCAGAGACATAGACTTAGCATTTGTGAAGCTGGCAGAGGTATTCAAACCTTGGTCTGGGCCACTGTCATCAGTTGAATATATCTCATTTTGCTAAATCATCTCTCTGCAAGAAAATTCCTCTTGACTTGGTTCATGTCCCTCACACCATGGGTCCCTCACACCTACTCTATCCCTGTGGCTTAAAATCAGGCCATTCTTCTCCAGTCCTGTGCCACTACTCAAGACCCACAGGTTCAGGTTGCTGAAAGAATCCAATTCTTTCTTATCTTTTTGCTAATCTATAGCCTAAGGCTAAACCTTTGTCTTTAATGATAAACTTGATATTCCTGGCTCTTAGTTATTTTCCCTGGCCTTCCGGCTCCTTCCACTCCTGGATCCCTTGGCAAAACCATCTCTCTGTTCCAGGCACAGCCCCAAGGCAAGGAGAATCCTAGATGTGGGCCCCTCTGTTTGCCCCCCAACCTCCCAGCAGTGTGGGTTACACAAAAGGGAGGAGACTCCTGCCATTGACTAATCAATAGTCCTCACTTCTCAAAGTTAAAAAGACAATCTATCCGAGGCAGAGATCCACTTCCTTCTCTAGAAGGAGTACAGTTCCATTCCTAGATCAAGATTCACTAGCCATCCGGCCCACCTAAAACAAGATGGCTGGATGTAGCAAATAAAAATACAGAATACCCAATTAAATTTGAATTTCCTATAAACAATGAATCCTTTTTAGTGTAAGGATTCCCTATGGACTGTTTGGGACATACTGTAACAAATTATGCACTGTTTATCAGAAAGCAAAATCTATCTGGGTACCCTAGACTTTATCAGGCAACTCTAACAATATAGGACATTTTCTTTAAGCCAAGAGGATGTCCAATCACATACACATAGGCACACGTGCGGGCATGCACGGACACACGGACACACACACACACACACACACACAGTCATAAAAACAAACCACAAGGCTATACTTTTTCATTTAGCCCCCAAACTGGTTTTTATCAAATTGGCAAAAAGATTACAACTACACTACTATACTTTTGCCATACTTTAGCGATTTCCACTCTATTTCTGTTGTGATTGAACCAAAGGGGGAGGGGAGCTTTCAAATTCAAACTCACTCCAAGCTAAGAAAATCAACCCCCCTTCCCTCTCCAGAACCCCTTGCTCCCTTCCTCTGCACTTGGATAGTCTTAAGATGCAAGTCCAGAGGCAATAATGACTTAGGAGTTACTAACATCGCCAGCAGAAAGGCTTGCTTCTGAGCTCAAAGCAGTACAGGAATAGAGTACAGCACAAACGCTCAGAGTCAAGTTTTAACAATATTCTGCATCTATAGGTCTCACTACACTGTGGTGTGAAAGGACACCCGGAGTCCCCAGAGTAGGCCGAATGTGCGACAGAACTGCTCTGCTCTCGGCACAAACACCAAAGCACAGAAGAGAATTTCTGGGTACTGCAGGTTAAAGGGGAGAATGTGAAGAGATGCAGAGACACCTTCCAAACTACATGCCACAAATTCTCCTAGCAGGCTCCGGACGTGGAGACCCAGAAGAGGGAGAAAAGACACATAAGAGGAAATTGTGTTGACCGAAAAGAGTGGAAAGAATGGTGGCAAAATGGAACTTGTTCAGTGTACAGAAATCTGCTTATATGGAGGCTCAAATTTTACCATACTGAGAAGGTAGATGGCATTGGTGTTTGTTGCAGAAGAATCTAGGCAAAGGGTATTAATCTTTGAATATATCAAAGTTGGATGTATGGAGTGTTTATTTAAAAGGGCAGAAATGGGGTACTACGACAGGAACACCAATTTTCAGCTGAATATATGAAAAAAATCTGCATAGCTAACGAAAGATTAAATGGGTAAGCTTTGGTAAATCAGGCATTTTCTTCTAAGTGAAGAAACCCCAACGGTTAGGACTCACTGCAGTGGGGGTAGGGTTGGAGTTGGGAGCATTCAAGAGTTCTTCCAACTTGAGGTCCTATGACTAGAAGGAGGGAATGAAACAGTTTATCCGTGATGCTAGTGGTTTGGGCTAGACTCAACAATTTTCATGTTTAATAAGCAAGTTCTGACGAGACTTTACAGACCACAGAATGATACGTATTAATCTCAATCTCAAGTATCCTGGTTCTAATTTGCCAACTTGTAACTGGTACACGATGAGACCAGAAATAAAGAGCGGATCAAGAAGAGATCCCATTACAAAACGGAAAAATATCTAATGTTCTTTATGTATCTTCCACTTCTATAAATCTCCAAAGCAAAATTGTTGCTGTTTTAGCAGTTTTTGTCAAGGATAGCAGAAAGTAGTTAAAATATGTGGTCACTTATCACACACTGATTGCTAGTCCTAAAAGCTGTACTTTATTAAATTAAAAAAAAAATTCATTTGGCTCTCAAAGAATACTTCTGTGCTCACATTTTAAAATATATTTAACAACAGAAACGACTCTACATTTTATTAAGGCAAGCCAATATTTTCAATGGTCATAAAAAGCATAGCCCAAAGATCACAAATCTCGAATGACAGGCATTAATGCATCTCTGTCCCCACAGATTACTAATTTCACTGATGAGACTTCCTATAGCTTTTATTGGCCATCAGCAGATGAATAGGGGACCAGTGGGGGAACCACATGCCCCAGGACCAATAAAACCTGCCTGTAAATGATAAACATGAGCTTGTTTGTGCTATGACTGGAAGAACACTGTATTTTCAGTGATTTTTTCAAGGAGAAATACTTGAACATATTCCACTAATTTTCTTACAGGAATGGCAAAATAAAGCAGGGAATCGTCAGATTTACCGTGCAGAAACTCAGGCAATGTTTATGCACTTTTTGCACACCTAAACTGGTTTGAGCCTTGGGAAATAAAATCGTGCCTTCTGATACGGATTTTGAAGCACCCCTTTTATTTGGTTGTTCTGCGGCTGTCTCATCATAAAATATGAGAGCTCTTGTTTCTAACGTTGTAAACATGACGTATACGTTATACAAAAGTTCTTTCACTGCATCTTCTGCAAAGCTACTTCTACAATTTAGCAGATCTTCAGAAGACTTAAGCCTGACATATCACCTCTCCTCACTTGAAAATATCCAGATTATAAATAGACCCTTAAAAAAAGAAATGATCATTTTGAAGATTCAACTCTCAATTCATTTAATCCAGCTCAAAAAATCACTATGAAAATTTGCCAGGCTGTCCCAGTTTTAATTTGCTATGTACCCCCCTCCACTTTTACTGCCTCCCCAGGGGGTAATGCGAGATGGAAAAATGGACAGAAAAAAGACGAGGAAAACATTCTTTTTAGTGCACCTTGCATATATCATCCCTCAGCTAAGAAGGCTGGTGGGCAACTGGCAATTTGTTAAATTAACTCATTTCCTCTGAATCATTCTTTGTTACTGAAGGGCCACAGCTCCGTTCTATAACGAGCCATTAGTGTATAAGTGCTTGTTCAGCATATTCCGTTTTCGCTGATGGTATCTGAAATTAACCAGCGTGCTGCAGTCAGCACAGGCAGAGGAGTCACAGGGGCGCGGACAGTAAAACTATCCTTACTAGAAGTCACTACTGTACTGTTCTATCATGTTCCGAGAGAAGGCATCACTTTTTGAATGTGTTGAATGTGTGGTAACACTGCCTCAATGAAAATTAATGGGTAGTTAGCCATGAAGAGTCTTTAAAGCCCAAAAGAGGGGTGCCTGGGTGGCTCAGTCAGTAAAGTGGCTACCTTCGGCTCAGGTCATAATCCTGGGGTCCTGGGATCAAGCCCCACATCGGACTCTGCTCAGTGGAGAGCCTGCTTCTCCCTCTTCCTCTGCCTCCTGCTCTGCCTACTTTGTGCTCTCTCTCCATCTCTCTAATAAATAAATAAAATCTTAAAAAAAAAAAAGACCCCAAAGAACAGAATATAAACTTTAAATTGTGTGAACCCATTTATTCCAAATACTTAGCAAAATGTTGCTGTGTTGGTTCCAAAATTTTCATTTTTATTTTTTAAAATGATTTTGTTTATTTATTTGAGAGACAGGAAGAGAGAGCACAAGTAGGGGGGCAAGAAAGAGGGGAGAAGCAGGTTCCCCACTGAGGAGGGAGCCTGACTCAGGGCTTGATCCCAGAACCCCATCCCAGGACCCCAGGATCAGGACGTAGGCCCAAGGCAGATGCTTAACTAACTGAGCCACCCAGGCTTCCCTGGTTCCAAATTTTTAAAATAGCTTGACGTATTACTATTTCTTTAAAAAACAAAACAAAACATGTTTTGTGTATAAGAACAGATTTTCATTTCTATATTTTCCTTCCTGTGAACAGACTGACCAGAAGAAAATAAATGATATTTTCTTTACCCATCAATTTACCAGAAGAAAAAAATGCCTTCAGAACTGGTTCTCACTTAAGGGTTTCTGTCAGTCCCCAAGGTCCTGAAAGAAACTACTTTAGAAGAAAAATAGGTAGAAATAAAGAGAAAGTAATACAAATACTGCCATTTCTGTCTAAATCACAAGATTTGCTTATATGTGGTAGGAAAAAATCTTTTTCTTATTCCAAGTACCATTGCTATTTCACAGATAAACAACTAATACTCAGCTGATGAAAAATTCAGAGTTTTCTTCCACTTGCTGTCCCTTCCTTTTTTTTTTTTTTTTTGAGATTGGTATCAGATGTATAATAAAGAACAGTAAGCCAAGAATTGACTTTGCATGTGTCTTCATGAACATAACTTTTTTTTTTAATGACCTATTATTACTGGGGAGGAAACAGGCTAATTTTATTTGACCCTGTTAATGATTTTTAGACTTCCGAATTGATGTCTCTGATCCCACTAGAAAGTCTAGGAATCATCATAAATGTGTAACTTCACATGTGAGTTACAAAGACAGCTGGTGTTAGAAAGATAGTTACAAAGATATCTGGTGTTAGAGCCCACAGCAGATATTTGTGAAAACAATAACAATTTTAAAAATCTTCAGCAGAATAGTTTCTCCACTATCATGAGACAAAAAGAAATCAAAGTGTCTGTCAGATGAGGGAAGTCAAACATATAGAAGGATGTTTCAAAACCAACAGCATGGGTGCCTGGGTGGCTCAGTGGTTTAAAGCCTCTGCCTTTGGCTCAGGGCTCAGGTCATGGTCCCAGGGTCCTGGGATTGAGCCCCGCATCAGGCTCTCTGCTCAGCGGAGAGCCTGCTTCCTCCTCTCTCTACCTGCCTCTCTGCCTACTTGTGATCTCTCAAATAAACAAATAAAATCTTTAAGGGAAAAAAAAAAAACCTAACAGCATTTATTATAGTTTTCAGCCCCGCTCTAAATAGCTAAGGAGATGAGGAAACCTGAAGAGTCCTTAAGGGGTCAGGGGACCCTCTCACTGCTCTATAGGGTTCCTAGTCAGCTTCCAATTGGCGCAGAGCCCTGCCGGGCTTCAGGGACAGACAAGAAGGCTAAAGAGGTAGAGAATGTCTCAAAAGCTTCACGAATTATCTCCAAAAGTTCCCATCCTCTCAGCCAGGAATTGTGTGAGTTGCATAGGAAATTAAAATAAAAAAAAACATTTTTCTAAACAAATAGAAAGTACAATTAAATACTACCCAGTTATTGACTTATTTAAGGTAAATCATCATTAAACTCAAGCAAAATTGCCCTTTTAGGGTATATTTGTTCATTTTGGGTATATCTGCTTGCTTGAATTATTGCTGAAAAACCCAGTCATTAGAGAGAGAGGAGAATAAAAAGACAAACAGAAGGCCGTAAGACAAATTAAAATAGTTTCAGCAACCTTGTGATTCACCTCCTTTTCTGGATTCCTCCTTCCCTCCAGTTCCAAGAGCTGACTGATAATGTTGCAAGTGAGAATTCACAGTAATTCATAACATCCATGAGTCCATGCTCCTTTGAAAGCTCATCTCTAGGGGCTCCAGGGTGGCTCAGTCAGTTAAGCGTCGGACTTCTGGTTTCAGCTCAGGTCAGAGTCATAAGATTGAGCCTCCATGTGGGGTTCTGTGCTCAGTGGGGAGTCTGATTCTCTCTCTATCTCCCTGCCCCCCCCCCAAATAAATAAATAAATCTTTCAAAGCTCATCTCTACCAATGCAACTGCCCTAACACAAGTTGCTGTTTGTTTCAACAAGGTCAATTGATTTTCCTCCATTTATGATTTCGAGTATGACCATCAGGCACATCTGAACTTAGAACGGTATGATTTTTGCAAGTCCACACACTATTCCACAAGTTTCCTGAGAGAAGTAAGTGATGGTGATGAACTCGAGTCAGTTTTTAGATGTAGGCAGTCTCTGATCAATGCCTAAAGACAGCACTTGAGACTTGTTTTCCTTAAATATCCATTTCTTATTGATTTTTTGTGTTATAATAGTTACGCCAGGAAAAATAATTCAAAGGCTTTCTATTTTTGATATTACATGTCAAGCTGGCTCAATGGTAAGACGTTACTCTTACCAACGAATCATCCTAGAAGCATATTTGATTTCTGGGTAATTTCTAGCACTTTGATTTATTTTGTGATGAAGTCTCGAGGAAATGTCACTTATATGATCTCACGATCTTGGGTGTCCCACGTCAGTTTATGGACTTTTGGATCCACCTGGGAGAGTTTCTTTTCTTTTTTCTTTCTTTCTTTTTAAAGATTTATTATTTATTTGGGGGGGAGGGGAGGAACAGAGGGAGAGAATCTTAAGCAGACTCCCTGCTCAGCACAGAGGCCGAGGGGCTCCTTCTCAAGACCCTGAGATCACGACCGGAGCAGAAACCAAGAGTCAGATGCTCAACCGACTGAGTCACCCAGGAGCCCCATTCACTTGTGAGAGTTTCAGTTCAAGCAGGTCTCTCCTTTACATGAGGTGCCCCTGTCTTATCTTCTGTTCATTTGAGCGAATGAAAGCAGCAGAGTCAGAGTACCTTAAATCCTTCACAGAAAATAGCAGGCCAAAATACAAATATAAGCCAGAAAATGATAACTGGTAACTAATCTATAATTTTTTATTGATTTTTTGTGGTCACATTTAGCAAAGGGAATCTTGTTTTAGTTAAGCACATGCTCTTTAGTTGACAGCTCTGCCTATCTCAAAACGGGTTTTAGCTGAGCTGAGAAATCAGGGACTTAGTGAGATGTAAAGCCCAGGAACGATAGCTTGTCAGTAATTAGCCAACCCAGGAAGGGGCACGGCCCGTTCGCTAAGTGAATATGGGTCAGTGCGGCAAGGGTCTCTAGGGTGGGCGACAAGGGTCTCTGGGGTGGGCGTGGGCTACAGGAGGAGACAGATCAAGAACAAACAGAGTCTGATACAAACACGGTATTTGTTATTTTCAAAAGTGTGTAGTCTTGCTAGGATGAGCACTGGGTGTTAAATGGAAGTGCTGAATCACTAAACTGTACACCAGAGACTCATAACACACTGTGTGTTAACTAACTGGAACTTAAATAAAAACTTAAAAATAAAATGTGTGCACTACAGTGACTTCTATAAATTACATGTTTCCTTTGTACTCTTTGTCCGTTATCCTGTAACTCACCACAGCCTCTCTTCACAGATATACACATGAACTAAATTCTTTCAGCTGACAGGCAGGATTAACCCAACGTACCAGTTAGAATGAGGCTTTATTGTATTTGTGGGAAGAAGGACGTAGTTGTTAAAAAATTAAAAAGGGATCCAGATTTTTAAAAGATATTTCTAAGTTCTACCTGTGTGGTTATATACGGTTTATATAACAGTTTATACATGAGTGGGAAGGTAATTAATTTATTTCTTTAATAGAATTTATCCTTAATCTACCTAATTTGACTTTCTGCTTATGTCAAGTTTGAGTTAAATTGAAGCATTCATCTAGTATCTTCATTTCAAAGTATTACCAAAATTATTTCATCAATTGTATATAATTGAAATATTTCATTATTCTTCATTTCATCAAAAATGAAATGAAAAACATTCTCCTAATATACATATACCTATGTATGTGGAATCAGTTGTTTGGAATTCATAACACTTTTGCCAGCTATGAACACAAAAGAAAAATGCAGCATTTTAATCAGAGCACCTGCTTCCAAAATGACTTGCATTGCTGGGGGAGCAGGGAACAGAAATGGGGAGTGACTGCTGACTGGTATGAGATTTATCTTGGGGTGATAAAATGTTCTGGGATTAGACAGTGGTGATGGGTTGCACAACTTTGTGAATGTATTAAAACAATGAATTGTATAAAGAGGTGACTTCTGTGGCAATGTGACTTATATCACAATAAAGTTGTCAATAAAAATATTTTTTCAATAGTTTGAATGATTAAACCCTCAGAAGAAAGAGCCCTGTGCATCTGAATATTATCTTAAATACTTCTTTATCATGTTGATAACCAAACCCCTATATTACCGAGTACAGACTTGCATATTGACCTTAGAGCAATAGTTGAACCATTATTAATATTAGCAAATTTCCAGACAAATGGTGACTCCAGACAACAAAAGGCAAGGAATTCTAAAAGAATAATCTCAAAAGGTACACTAATCACATTCATACAGTGACATAAAAAAAAACCCTCAAAATTTTGTTCTTTTACAAAGTTAATTTCCCAGTATTTCTTTCAAGTCTCAATATTAAATTACATCTATATTTGACTAAGTTCAAAGATGGTTTATATCACCGGGCAACTATCACATAACTCGATTCCATGAAAGGTTCTCTTCTGACTTCTCTAGGAAAGCAGATTTCATTCCTTACAGCTGCATTAATCACTAACCCAGGCAAGCTGTTTAACTAATCAGAATCTGGGTCTGACAACTGCTCTCATTTACTGATTCCATTTTTTGTGTGTGCCACCATGGGCATACCAAGCCCCTCAATCACTGTCAAATACAGAATGGGAGGAAGGAGACAACCTTCATTTTTAATGATTACTTAATTAAAGGCAGAGTTACATTGGCAGTCTTATCCAGGCAAAATTACTCATCCATAGTTTCAAACCAACTGACCCTATGATAAATGCACTCCTAGGAAGTCGGAATCCAAATCCAAATACACGACAATGTGTATCATTTACTTAAGACATTGAAATATACTTGGCAATGTAACTGGGGGTCCACGTTAGGATCTTCATCTCTGGAAGGCCTTTATCCAGGCAGTTGCGGAATTTTTTTCCAGGAAGGTTTGTGCCTTGTTTGTAAATAGATGAAATAGGGAATAATATTTCCTTGATCTCAACAAAGTCCTGTCTGAAGGGAAGGGGTTAGACACAATGCTCTCTGGAAACCACTCCTAACCCTAAGATTTTAATATTATAAGGAAAGTCAATCCCAAGGATCAGCTATATGGGTTTGTTTTTTTTTTTCAATCGCTTCATCTCTACGTCCAAAAAAGACCAGAAATTCTCCGAAACCAGCCTTAGGAAAATGCAGTAAGTCAGAAAGGATGCAAACCATTCATTTTGCAAAGGCCATCCTGAGTTAAGCTAAGTGGGGGCCTTGTTCCCTACCCAGGTCTCCAGATGACCTTCTCCTAGGCCTTTATTTTGTCAGGATCACTTGTGACAGGTGCTCAGGACTCTTTTATGGGTCCTTATTTCTGAAGACTTTCTACGATCTGGGTTTTCTCTCCAGGGCAGAGACAGATATGGCTGCTACCGTAACACCCGAGAGATGGGCTTGTGGCTTATAATGCCCTTGCTGCAATGCCCAGAATGACCAATGCCCAGAAGCCTGTACCTCTTTGAGAGCTAGAAAATCCCATCTGCCCTCATAACTCTTCTGCAGTGAACCTTTCCTACGGCTGAATCACTGATACCTATTTCTTGATGTTCCACTCCTTCTACACTTCTTCCAATCTCCAGCTGTTCCTTGAAGGCTATATATATATATATATATATAGGCAGTTTTTTCCTAGATGCTTTACTTATGTTTACTGATTGAAAATTGCTGTTAACCTCTTCAGCACATTAATGTCTAAGGGACTGTTCCATATGACAGCGAGGAATCACTGAGATAGCAATGAAATGTGTTTTTCTAATTCTTAATAAGTTTAAGCCATAATTCAGATGCTATAAAAAGTAAGAGAGACATACTTCCCTGATTTATGAAAATCATATTGGCTTCTGAAATTTATTTTTGTGATACAATTTTACTCTAATTGCCATGTCTTTTGATTGGTTTCCTATTGCTATATTCTAACAAGTTCCAGCTCAAACATATATAGATGGTTGTTAGGTATATTTCCAGCTCAAATTTAGTCCATTTTGTCTTGCTGGGAGTCATGTAACTGAGCTGAAATTCTACAGCAGTGTGCATTTATCCCAGAGAACCACATCAGTTCCAGGAAAGAGTGCTGATATCTGAAGGTAGTTCCACATCATCATATCTGCCAATAAGAAAGTTTTCTTGTTTTTTTTTTTTTTTTTTTTTTTCAGATTCTTACATATAGAATCAATAGGTAAGTACTTGGCATAAAGCAATTCCCTGATTTACTCATGCCCAAAATAAATAGTTAACTTTAAATATGTTGTAGAAAACATTTGGTAATTAAATCGAGAGTTTCTCTGAATTACCCATGATGAAAATGCTAGGCATGGCAAAGCTCAGAGAGATGACTAGCCCAGGACCATCTCCTTTGGTGTGCCTAGTAATTCTTCAACAGATCAGACTGCCTCAAGCTTAGCCCACATGATCCTACTTCAATTTTTCTCCATCCACTCCTATGAAGAACATGTTCTGTCAGCGCTAATGTTCAATGTAACAATGAAGTCGGTCCCGCAGACAGAATTGGAGGCAACATCTATCCAATCTGATAGTTCACAGAACTTCCAGTCTATGAAACGACATCCCGTACACAACTCAGACGCACGAAACCATCCTTAAAGATTAATTACCTTGTGTTTTCAGGTTCTTGGAAAAGAATCATGAGCCTTTACTACCTCCCATCTTCAATGCACTTAAAAAAATTTTTTTTTTAAAAAACCAGGTATAGGTAAAAGCTGGAAGCATTCTGAGGCTGCTTAATATAATCGCTATTTCTGAGATGGTGATAATTTTCAAGGATCTTGTGCTCTTCAAGCTGTGGAGTGGCCCAGGGGGTCCTTACTGCCGGTGGAGGAGTTGGAAGTGTCAGGGAAAGGCAACCCGGGAAACTGGTGAGGGCTTTCGGCTGGAGAGCAGTGCGGGCTTTTTTCCACTCAGGGAAAAGAAATGTAGATTTCCACCACTTGGGTACAGTTTTCCCTCTCTAAGGTAATTAAGGAACTTTGAAAGTGAAGAGGATCATGACATTATCTAACTTTGAAAGTGAAGAGGATCATGACATTATCTAACATGATGCAACTCCGGGGAAAGCTTTTCTGAGACCCGAGTAGTGTTTTCTGTCTCCCTGTCTCCCCCAGACTGCCGATGGTGATGGGAAGAGTTTCTTCAGTTCAGTTCACACTCTGCTCAGTGACCTAAAGCTCTGTCTTCAAAACAAACAGAAAACCATCTTCATTTCCACCTGGGACTGTGGGTGCAGAGGGGAAATGCATAAATGGAAAGCTGGCAGGCACTCTTGGAAAGGAGGCTGAGGCATTCTTTTGGGTCAAAATCATCTAATTTTGTGGTCACTTTCATTGACGAGTAAGGCTCATTTTCAGCATCCAGACACTGGCTTAGAATACTGTGGACATTACTTTGCTTCAGTCTTGGGACTGTTTTGAGTTGTTTGATTATATCCTTATTTGGATATTAGTCTTTGATAATAATGGGATACAAGCTATCTTGCTTCCTCCAATGATTTAAATACTCCCATTTGCAAGCATCTGATTTTTTAATAGATGGCACTTAATAATATTAGCAAAAAGGAGTGGTGCTTTGCGACCAAGCGGTGTTAATGAATTTGGAGACCCACACACACCCCGCAGCACACTTCCCCCACATCATAGTGGACATGTACACCCCCAACTTCACATTTGCACAATTCTGGTTTTTTTTTTTTTTTTTAAACCCACAGGGAACACTCTGCCTACAACAAATTCGTTTCTGACTCCTCTTTGTGATGGGTCTACTTCTGGGGTATAGAAGGCGCCATGAGTCTGCTTTTTATTCCTTTCTGGACTTCCCCATAAAACTGTGATAACGATACAGGGCTGTTCTCCAGTTCTGCTTAGCAGCTCTTGAGTTCACAACCTCGCTGGTAAATTTTAGAATCTGGAGATGGACCTGTAGGCGAAAACTTCACCTGCCCCTGCCCCCTGCTCCCAACTGTGTCATTAGGAGTTGGGAAACACCTGACTGGTAGGCAGAGCTCCAGGCCCCAGTCAGAGCTGGCTCTCAGTAGAGAGGTTTGGGCCAGGAGCATCCTGACAGACCTAGGGGATTTCAGGCAAATAATGTGTTCAGTCTAGGCTTTCGGGTCCTAACCTGTCACATGAATGCTAGATCTACCCCCCCAAGCTCTTTTCACTTCACTACACGGGCCCTGAGTAGTTGCAGTCTGAGGAAATATTATTAGCATCGTGAGCTGTGTGCAAGTACATTCTCTCTCTCTCTCTCTCTCTCTCTCCCACATGTGCACACACCCACACATTCTGCTTGATTCACGGGATGATTTCTCTGAGACATGACCTAATTTCATTTAGGCTTGGGATCTTGTCAGTCTGGGTCTTCAGAGCTGCGTTATACAATTAAAATGTGGAATCTCAGACCGGAGCTCAGACTTTATTATTATTAGTCATGCTCAATAAGGACCTGATCTAGTGCAATGATGGGTCAGCAGGAAAGAAACACAATAAAAAGAGTACTTTTAAAAATAATGCAGCACCTCATGAGACTAAATATTAGGAATCCTACAATCTCTGAAATGTCAGAACAGTTACACATCGAAGACTCGTGAAAAGAAAACACACTTAAATTGGAACTCTCATCTATGGGGGGAAAAAAAAATACCAGACCTTAGAATATTGGCAAAGTCCCGGGATGAACATCTGCAATCTTAAATCTGAAATTATGATAATAATTGATCCTAGCAAGTTTGGATATCATGTCAGATGTGTAGCTTGAAAATGTGCGTACTGATCACTTAGATTCTGGGGGTGAAGCGCGGAATGGAAGATTAAGTTACAACCTGCTAACGATCGTGAAAAGAACACACTAGCCTCTACCTGGTAGAATGTGCTCGATGCATAACAGCTAGGAAAGCAGGGCTGAAATCATGCCAAGAGCCTGCTCCTTAGGGCAGACAGGAAGAAACAAAAGGCAAGGGGAAGGCAGACAAGCATGAGGTATGCATCATTATGGACAATTTTTCAAAAATGAATCAAAGAGGAAAGTGGTCTGTTCTGATTCTTCACAATGGAAGTAGGGAGTCGATGAGGCTAAGGCTGTCTTTTGCATACTTTTAACACCTGGAAGGGATGAATAATGGAAACCAAAGCTTTTTTGATCCACAAGAGTATGTCTGCCTGGATCACAGTGGTTCCCCAGATTTTGATTTTACTGTATCAAATAGAACAGAAGGAACCGAGTAATATATACATTAAGCCACAGTTTCTCCAATGGGGAATTGGAATTTTGCGGTTATTTTACACCTGGTGCCTGGCACGTGATGAGCTCTGAGGTCTGGAGGGGAGCAATGGGGGTACAGAAGATGTGCTGATCTCACATCCTGCCTGGACCTGGTCCCTGTCCCATGCATGGGGCAGATTTAAAAGGGGCCACACTGACCTTCAACACTGGGCCGTGAGTCAGGTTTATGGGCACACACCATTCAGTCCCTTCCAGATGGACTCTGTTTTCATTATTTTTCAGCAACTTAAAATAATAGCAAGAGGGACTGGGCCTGAAGTCATCAAAAGGCAAGTGTTGTTCATTGCCCCATGCACATATTAAGCCAACCTAACATCTGGATATTTTTGTGCCCTCTTTGGAATATAGGTGAGTCTACCTAATTCTTCCCGGAAGCTTTCATGACACCATTGTCCCTCCTTAGAAGAGGACTCTCATTCTCTAGACCAGTCTTCTGGGGCCAAACCCCAGTTGGAATCTAGAGATGGAGGAACAGACCGTGCTAGTCACTGCAGGGTCAGGCAAAGACCCTACATGACAGAAAATCGTGTGCTGCTGGACAAATCGACTTTGCTAAGAGGCTGAATGAAACTGACTCACTCATGATCCATTAGGCAACTGGCTGGCATCCAACAGGCTGGAAAATAGCTATACAGAATGAATCTCAGTCTGTTGCCGGCAGCCAACTGTGCCAAGCTCTCATAGTATGTGTATGCAATAGTATGTGTCGACCCTGTCCTGAGAATGCTTTAAAAAAAATTACCTGACTGAATCTGGAATATACTTAAATTATGCATATTAGAATTGGGCTTTGGAAGCTAACGAAGTTATGGAAATAAAGGAGGAAGAATAGGAACGAGACCTCAAAGGTTGATCTAGTTGCAAATCCTTGATTAGAACCGTGCTGTGTATACAGTGGGTGCTCAATAAAGGCATTTGCTGCCAGCTATAAAGATGATGATGTGATAAAATCAGTATCATTTTCTTCTTTAGGGAGAACAGGATACATGTAATTTGCTTTCAATTATCCAAGGCAGAAAGCAGCCCAACCATAAATTCAAAAAGCTCGAGGAAGGGCACCACTGAAGTATTTCTTTACAAAGACTTGAATGCAACTCCCTAATTAGTAGAAAAGACAGAAATTTATAAATGAATCATACCAACAATTCCCACAACTTCTTTGCTGTTCTTCTTGTATTTAATGTCTGCAGAATCTTGCTACTTAAAAACTTTGATCAGTTAAAACCAAAGTATATAAACACTTTTTAAGAACTGCTCAACATGTCACAATATCTTTATTCACTAGCACATAAAGAAATTGGTAGTTGCACTTGGGATTCTCTTTTCTTCAGGCCATTTTCAGATTCTGTTTCCTAACAGTGTGTCCCGCACAAGTTGGAACATTCATGTCTCTTTTGGGGGAATGTTATCAATACAGAGAAATGGTGTGGAGCACAAGGCTACATTGAGTCATGAAGAGAATGTGCATTTCACCTTTTAATTTGCATGAAAACGAAGCCTGTAGATGGTCTTTTCCTGGGGGTTAGAGGGGATTTAGACTGCCTTAAATGGTTAACACACAGAAAGAGGCACTGAACAAAATCCCTCGATTTCCACATAACTTCTGTAAGGATATCCTTCAAGCAGTAGTGAGATGCTCCTACTAGGAATGTAAGATAAAATAAAACCACCTCAAATTCCTAATTCTTGGGTGATGGCCACCTGAGCCTAAATATCAAGATCTCTGATAAAGGTTCATTCTGTTCAAGGTTACTATTGACATTCAAAAGGGTTGTACCTGTCTGCTTTCCGGCCATGTCCACAGAGTTGATCTCTACCAGGAGATTACATGTGGCGATTTTAATCCTTTGGAGTCCTTGGTCTTACACACCATTATGGCCTCAGAGCTTTAGAACCACAAGATGATCTAACAGGGCCTAGCATGTTAAGTAACGCCACATACGCTCTGGGGAATGCTGTGAGGACACCAGGAAAAGAAGGATGGCTGGACCTCTGTTGTCCTCACTACACACACGACCAGATGGTGTGGCCATGTTAAACTGCTAAATATGGTGGGTCCCATCTGTTCGGGAGCAGAGCAGACATTTTCACACGATGCCACGTGGGTGAAGGGCTGCCGCAGAACCTTAGTGGAACGTGGGGTGAATGGAATTATGGAATCCCAAAGTTACTTCATAAGAGGAAATCTGACTTGATTGCTTAAGAAAAAAAAAATTGGATTTGACTTGGAATAAACAGGGATGCAGATACTTTAAAAATTTTGAAAGCTGGGCGCCTGGGTGGCTCAGTGGGTTAAGCCTCTGCCTTTGGCTCAGGTCATGATCTCAGGGTCCTGGGATCGAGTCCGGCATCGGGCTCTCTGCTCCGCAGGGAGCTGCTTCCTCCCCTCTCTCTCTGCCTGCCTCTCTGCCTACTTGTGATCTCTGTGTGTCAAATAAATAAATAAAACCTTAAAAAAATTTTTTTTTGAGACAGCCCTGGGATCTAAGCTAGCAATGAGTACCTAATGACTCATTCGAGGTAACACCACTCCAGGATCTTGAAGTTGAGGGAGGTCTCAAAGTTTGGCTCAGGAAGGACACAGACATCTCAGACCGCTGTTCCTAAGACAGACCTAGAGTCCTAGGTAGACTCCAGAACCAAATCAGCTTCCTATTGAATCTCCTCTCCTAGGCTAGGGCACACAGTGATACAATTCAAGTTATTAAGACGAGAACAAAAGCCAAAAACATTTCCAGGGGCAAGAGGTAGTACTAAGTCTGTCTAGGTCATTATCATGACAAGTTCGTGAAATTCCACACGTCCCTGGAGTTGGATGCCCTCGACTGTGAGCTGTATTAATAGTTATAAAAAGATGCAAACCTGTAATAAGATAATGATATGAAAATATGGGTGTACCATTACCACTTCATTTCTTTGTTAATAGGTATGTAAGCCTTCACCACAAAAAGACATAATTTAGCTATTAAAACAAAACAAAACCCCCTGTCCACTGCAAAACTACAAAACGCAAATCTTTTCGGGGTAAAACAACCACAAGAGCCGATTACTCACAGTCTAAGTACCGTTCCAGAGCAATCTTTGGTTCATTCTCTGTGTTACTTGCGAATTATTAGCAAAGAAAGGTATTTTTTTTAAATCATGTCACATTTATGGAGAAACAGTACACAGTCCATGAATTCTTCCTTTTAGCTGCGGCTGTAATCCCAGTTTTATCTACAAATGGCCAAATGCCCAAGTCCGCACTAGAGAAGCAGATATTATGAGAACCTGTGAAGCGAAAGATCTTATCGCAAAATTGTTTCAAATTCTACTATTTGATCACAAAAAGTCCAACTACACAAATAACAGGCTCACTTTTTCTTGGACAGCTATCCAGTTGGCTGTACGGTTGCTTTTTCAGTCATATCAATCCCTTTGGGTATTCGAGATACGATCTTGCTTTTCTTGGCTGCAGCGTCCCTCTTGGAAAACATCTGGGCCACAGGGCACGTGTTGTGTTTAAGATTATGGTGTGACGACCCTAGGAGGCTGCCCAGAGCCTAGACAGTACTAGAACAAATGTGACGCAGAGTAATTCAACATTTCAAAAGCCTAATAGATGCACCAGCACCGAGCTGTGGCCAGGAATACAATAAACACATGAAAAAAAAAATTCACAGAGAGCCCAACTGACCGGATGGGGAAGCGCATATTTATTTATCTTAATTAGTTAACATTCTAAAGCAGCAATTGTTGTAATAACTTAATAGGTAAGTTAAATAATTGTGGAAAAGTTGTCACTCTTGTTACACTGGGTCTTCTGGGGCCTAGAAAAGAGATTTTCTGGAAGTTTTCTCAGGGAGTGACATGCCTTGCCTACCCAGACCTGGGATTCATTCATAGTCTGACAAATGTTTTTTGCGCTCACGCTGTACAAGGGGTCAGGATGGAGCCTCAAGGGGGATGCAGACAGGTGAAGATTGAAAAGGATTAAGTGGTCATGATAACAGGGTTTTTGTCTTAAAGAGTTTACTGCCTCGTAAGAAGAATAAGGCAAATTAAAAAGCAAGACCTTTTGAGAGGCAGCTCTTGGCAAATCCTTGTAACTGGGAATACAGGCGGTCTTCGTCCACGCTTTGAAAGATGGGTATGATGTTAATTATTGCGAACTGCGTGTGTGTGTGTGTGTGTGTGTGTGTGTGTGTGTGTCTCCCAGGTGAGAAAAGCCACAGGTATTTGGAAATTATAACGAACACCAAAGGACCAGGTATCTTAGCTCTTCGCTGAAATTTTCTATGTATTTCAGACACAATCCTTTTTCCCTGTTTTTTTCTTTCATTCAAAGTATCAGTAGCCTGATGCCGTGTTTGGGCCTCTCACAGTTTCCTCTCCTACATGCCATCAAAGCGAATTCCGATTTTCTTTGTGAAACCTAGCAGTGCTATTAAGGACACCCACTCCTCCTGCTAGACCTATGAATCCACTCCCATGCGCTCGGCCCACAGGCCTGCGCTGCGCTGCAGGGAACGCCACCCCCACCAAGCTCAGAGGCTAAAAGAAGGAAGTTATAGAGAAACAGTGTTTGGGTGCTGGTGGTCCCTAAGTGCCCGACACTGTCAAAGTGCTTTACACAGAATAACTCATGGAAGCTTCTCAACTCTGTGATTTCAGTGTTATTTTTACCCCCATTTTATGGAGGAGGAAACTGAGACCCCTTAAACGCCTAACAAAGAAGTAGAGGTGGTTTGTGTCCAGCCTTGATCATAACCACTTCACTACACCGTGTGAGATCGAGACGAATCAGGGAGAGCGAAAGCAGAGACCATGTAGAAACACCATCTCTAAAAGCAGTGATGTCTGTGCTCCTCCTCCCCAAAATCCCTGAAATGGATTCTTTTAAAAATAAGGTCTTTCGGGGTGCCTGGGTGGCTCGGTGGGTTAAGCCTCTGCCTTCGGTTCAGGTCGTGATCCCAGGGTCCTGGGATCGAGCCCCGCATCGGGCTCTCTGCTCAGCAGGGAGCCTGCTTCCTCCTCTCTCTCTGCCTGCCTCTCTGCCTCCTTGTGATCTCTGTCTGCCATATAAATAAATAAAATCTTAAAAACAAACAAACAAAAAAGGTCTTTCATTCACATGGGTTGATAATGCATACCACTAAAAAGGCTAATTGTAACAAAGGCTCATTTATGCTCTCACATAACCCAGCGCTGCAGGCTCTAGCCAGGGTTATTTTCAATGTCACGATCGACTCCATCTTTTACAAGAAAAGTCTGTGGCTCGGACCTAGTGATGCTCTCGTGATTGTCACCTAAGAATAACCACTCCTCAATGAATCGCGACCGTCTCTGCAGGCACTCAGACCCGTGTCCCGGCCTGAGAGGATTACAATCTCAGCTAATGGTTTGGGGCCTCTTGGTTTCCACTGGTGACGGATCATCTGTCTAGTTTGACAACCGCCTTAAAAGCCTTCCTCCTCACAGTGTGCTCTGGCTCGCGCTCAGCTTTGCTCATCCCATATGTGGCTTCCGGTGTTTTCCTTTGTTCTTTTTCCTTTTAGGATAACTTCAAGCGACGAGCCGATAGTGCTCTGTTACACCTTTCAAAGCGCAAACCCATGTCTTCCTCCATCCATCTATCCATCCCTCCATCCATCATCTCTCTGCCCGCTTCCCTCTTAGAACAGCTTCTCTGAAATTCTCACAGTTGAAACCAGGATAATGTTGCTGTGCCCTTTACTGAAATGCTGGTGACCGTGATGTATCTGAGACCTTACCAAATCTCTGTAGCTTCTCCTTTTCTAGGCTAATGGCCCCTATTATGTCCTTTTTTATTAATAGAGAGTGCTATGCTGAAGATGACTGGAGGTAGCTGATACATCTTTATAAAGATCAGGATTTTTAAAAGAAATATCAACAATCCCAAAGACTCCTGAATCTAGCATTCATTCAAGGATAAAATTACAAAGAATTCAGCAGCTTCTCGCATCCAGATTCAGACCCTGGGTTAATACATATCAGTTCCCTACTTCAGGGGGTAATCAGCTGTACTTCCTGTCCCCTAAGGTAACACTGCACCATTAATACCAAACGATCTGTCTCATGTACCACTCTGAACCTGGCCCATAAATTGAGCACATTTTCTTCTGCCTCCTATGAGTCATCGCCGGACGTCCCCAAGCCCAGAGCGGGTCTGCCTTTGCAGTCTCTGGGGCTTTCTCACTTAGACGGTCCATTCATCTCTCAGGACAGCTGTGTCACTCACCCCGTAGAAGCAGAGGATCTTCCCTGAAAGCAGGGAACCAAGTGTACACTGCATTTCCCTAGCTCTTTCTGTCTCTTGCAGTTAAGCCGGCCACAGGCTGACCGAGTGGAGGATTCCTACCTCTTCGGAGTTATTCTACACCTGGAGGTTATCAGATGGACCAGTGACAACTCTCCTCATCCGTTTCTGACTTGGCTCATTGTAGTGTGGGCCCCCAAATCTCATTTAGCCTTCATTTTGGAGAATATATTATTGTTTCTGGATTTCCTCAATCCTTCGTTCATGTATCATCTCCAACGTAACACAGAAAAAAGTCATTTCCTTTTCTTTTCCTTGCTTCTTTGTTTGGTTCTCAGTTCAGACTCATTCCTTTCTTTCAACATTCCAATATTTAAGTTAGGGATATAGTTTGTAATCCTAGATTGTTTTTTTTTTTCTCCCACCCCACATGTTTGGGCTCTTTAAGGAAAGAAAAAGAAAGGAGTCCTACTGCCATAGTCAGGGACACAGCACTAACCAGAAGTAGGAAACCAGGGAGGTTTCACAGCCTAGACTGGATTCCTGGTAAATAAAAAAAATATTTAAGACAGCAATTACAATGATAAAATCCCTGATCTTTCTTTCTCTGTGATAATTTTATAATAACTGTTTTGGAGAGAAGACATGAAAGTTACAGAGGAAGTTACCTATTTTTAAAATTTAAAAACCTATAAATTAGGCATCAGACAGGGTCAAATTCTCATGCTGAGTCACTCATTTTCTTCAGGTTCTCAAGTCAGGTGATTCCATTTCTGAGGGATTACTCCTAGATATCCCAGACCCCTGTTCTCTTATATCCCTTTTGGAGAAGGCCTTCCTCAGGCACCACTCTGAACTTGGTTCCTAAATGCAGCACATCCCTCTGAGTCATCAACGGGGTGCTAGGAAGCAGAGAGATTTTCAATGTTCCTTGCAGGAACTTTTTTCTTATTATTTTCAAGTTGAAAGGCAGCTTAGAGATGCTGGAGACAAATCACGGGCAAACTGTACCCACAGTCCGTAAGTAACACAGTTAACTGTTTTCAGAGACAGTTCTCCAGGGAGGGCAAGGCAGTCCAAATCACAGAAGTTTGGGGGTCAAAATCAGAATGGGCTTACGGCGAAAGTGGAGGTGGGGGTTTGGACATGGAGGCAAAGGCATTTGACCGTATCTGAAAAACGCCCTCCAAGCCAGGATTCGGACAAGTCTTCAGGACAGAAGGAGACCTCACTCACTTTCATTCTAGTTAAGATTCACTGACTTAGACCGAGTCCCTACAAAGGAATAAATGAAAGCACAGCAAGGCTGTGACTCCCAGCATATGACTGAACCAGTCATTGGCAGAGCTGAAAACTGAATTCAGGCTTGTTGACCCTCTAATCGAATCCTTCTCTTCCCCCATAAACCCTGCCTGCCATGAGTCTGTCCTGATGCAAGAAGTTTTCAGTACTGAAGAATTCAGAGTTGGGATCTTGCTCGAAATCTGGGTAATTCCTCCTTTATCATTCCATTTCTTGTGCTGATGCAAATGCCCCGTACCTTCATGGAATCAACGCCAATATATACTATGTAGTTTTGAAGGACGGGTCCACTGGGAGACAAGGTCAGAGTACATGGGATCTTTCTATGGTGTTTCTTACACCTATATGTGGATCTACAGACATCCCAAACTCAAAAATTAACTTCAGTAAAAAATGTACTTAATTTTCAGCTGGATTCACCTCCAACTGGAGTATATGTATCTTTTTTTTCTGAAAAGGTCAGCAGTGTCAAAACTGTCAAAAATTTATACCACCTACCTAATTAGCTCTCTGCTCTTATAACGGATTTACTGGATATTTCACAATAAAGCATTCAAATTGATGAGGGTTGTCAAGAGAAAAAAAAAATCAATGTTAAGTACTTGACTAATGTTGTCCATTCAAATCTGAGAATGTCAGGAAGGTTCTCCGCATGCATATTTGAAGAAATTGTGTGTTTCAGAATTATTTCCTCAAATAATACCTCTCATTCCTTTCTTATTAATAGAAAGCTATATAAAGAAAGCAGAAAAATAAGCACAGGAGATGAAGATACCTCAGTTCCATTAAAATGCAATTCATCTACCTACACAAATAACTTTCTAGCCCAAATGAAAAGGTAAGCTCAGCTAAAATACCTCCCTTCTTACCACTCTACTTAAAAGTGGGATACCTCTTGAGAAAGGAAAATGAAAAGCCTCGTATTTTGATGAGACAGATGAAAAGCAGAAATTGCAGCAATCAAATATTCTCTGAGTAAAACAATTCTTTGATTTGTGGGTAAGGTTTAAGGAGGTCTGAGGATGGGCAGGACGAACATTCAAGAAATGTTATGCACCTTCTGGTTTGCTCCCTTTGCTCCCCAGACCTAGGGATTCTAGAATTAATTTTCAATCAGGAAGCAGATTAGAAGAACCCAAGGTTTTGTAACAGGAGCAAAGACGGGTTTCTGGCTACGGCGCATGGTAAGTCTGAAGACACTAACACTATCCGACCTGAAATATCAAAACATAGCAGCATCTTATCAACATCAAGTACAAGGCGACAGGAGGGACTGGCGTCAGAGGGTCTTTCCTTCTCACCCTACAAAGTGGAATAGGTTGGAAGGCTTCCCAGGGTAGGAAGGAGGGGAGAGATGAAGATGAATTAGAACAGGGCGACCCCTCCCCTGGGAACATCGCGGCTCCGATAAAACATGGAGGGCAGAAGGTCGAGTCTCGGGATCCACCGTGAATGAACAAACGGGATCCCGTTTCTGTCGTCGTGGAAGCAGCTCTGCCTAGAAGTACATTCAGCTTATTTGCTGGTTCCCCACTTTCCAACTCTTTTGTTCCAAAGACCGCAAAGTTGAGGTCAATTTGCCTTAAGAGTCAATTTCCAAGACTGACACCAAATCCTTCTGCAAACGCTTTTCTCTGAGGCGCTCAGACTCCCCGACAGTTCCATAGCCTGCGTTTCCTCACTTTAGGGCAACTTGCCTCAACACAAGCCCTGAACACTGTCAACTGCCACAACACACTAAAACAAAGAGTAAATAAGCATGGAAACGACTCTGTTGGCTCCTGGTCATGCATGCAGAAATGGCAAGGTTCTTGAGTTTGCCGGCATTTAACAACAATATGGTTCTTTGTGGAGCTGATCCAAAAATTTGCAGCTAATCTTAAAAAGTCAGAATTCTTGCATGCATAAACAAAAGCTAAAGCCTTTAACCAACAGATGTAAATTAAAGTTGCCTGCTCAAAGTGGCTGTGATATTTATTAGTATCAAGATAAAAGGTTAAATATCAATTACACTGAAAGCATAGTCGACATTGCCATTAAGTTCTCTTTTTTCTTTTTCTCGTTCCAGAGTTTATGAGTTTCCTTAGGTATTTGTCAGAACACATGCTTTCTAAGTCAGTTTGGAGAAGGTATGACTAAGTTATGACAAAGGAGAATTTCTTAAAGACTCACAGTAAGTTTTGCTACATAAATTTCATGTAAATTACAGATTTACAACAGTTTTCATTTCCACAAGCCTTACCATAACTGTTTACTATTCTAATATTTTGTACAGGGGAAAGTCTAAACAGTATACACCAGGGAACTACCACCTGCTGCCTTCCTCATGACAACTGGCAGAATTACTCCAAGGGGCAAAAGAGACTTCCAGATAGCTCTGTAGCATGAATTTTCTAGAAAAGAACCAACATATGCTGAAAAGTAAAAGCAGGCATCAGAAGCACGCATTACACGATGAATGGTATGTTACAGGAATATTTTCCTCACGACTACTTTTTAATAAACTTACTACATCTTTTAAGCATCATAAAAATCTCTTTTTAGTGCCTGTAAAACTGTATGTTGAAAACAAAGCTTCAATACAGTAAACAAAACTCTTACTTCATCCAACCTTACGGGAAAAAAAAAACCCCAAAAAACCCAAAACCTTATTCTGAGAGGAACTGAAATAAAGGTAACACTCAATTTCTGTGATTTTTAACACAAGGCTCAACAGGTATTTTTGCTTCTATCGTAACGCTAGAAATACGGAAGCAAAACAAAGCTTAGAAGACTCCTACTTCGGGTATTTTCCTTTGGGTTTACTCATTATTCGTTAGTCTTCTATTTCCATAAGAACTCTATGTCCAAAAGTAAGGAGGTATTCAGAGAGAAAAAAACCAAACCAAACCAAACACACGGACAAGCCTCTAGAGAAACCGTAGACTTAAAGGCAGGCTCCTGTCACTCAGGACTTCTCACTCTTATTTTTGCTCAAGTGCTCCGTGAGTCTCCAGGAATAGAAACCAGCTGCCGAACTCTGCCCATGAACGGACCCCACCTCCTTCCTTTTCTTTTCTTTTTTTCCGGTAGCCGACCTGTTCACATCCACTGAATTTCACTATATTCATTTTTTGAAACCCTTCGATCACATAACAGCTCCCTAACTGATGAGAATATTCTGCGTGGGGCTGTCATTTTTCATTTGATGCCTGCAATTAGTGTTTTACATTAAATATTTACTACTTGCCCAAGTTCAGTCCTCCAGGTTGGCTGCAGACCATGAGAACCGGAAAGAAAACAACAGTGCGGGCACAGCGGAGGCTCACTGAGGTCGCTTCTGCTCCTAACAGGCTCTGTGGCTCAGGGGAGGGTTTTTAAAATCCCTGGAGACAGTAGTCTTCTCATCGAATGCGAGGAGGTTCAGCGAAAAATCTCCGTGGCTCTTCCCATGTGATTCTTGTAATAGCAAAGAACATACAGATGTTCCCAAGGAGGTATTTATTTAACCAGTCAATGCCTGGCAGTTAGTTAATCAGTGGGTGTAGACCACAAACTTTTTTGTATTACCCAGATTTCTCTGCCAGGATTAGAAGTGCCACAGATAAGATGTTAAAAGGCAATATAGGATGATTCAGTTCCAGAATAAATATATTTTTTTAACTTTTTAAAAAGATTTTATTTATTTGAGAGAGAGAGCATGAGAGGAGAGAGGTCAGCGGGAGAACCAGACTCCCCATGAAGCTGGGAGCCTGATGTGGGACTCGATCCCGGGACTCCAGGATCATGACCTGAGCCGAAGACAGTTGCTTAACCAACTGAGCCACCCAGGCGTCCAATAAATAATTTCTATAGGTTATGTTTTTCATGATAAACCTATTCTTGACTGGTGCTTGGTGAAAACTTATGTTTCTTATCTATTTTCCCACCAAGGTTACTGTATAATTCTCAATAATATGGATCTTAGGTGATGACAAATTTTTTCCCTAAGACACATTATGTTCAATGGTGTTGCACGCTTATTATTAAGAAAAGTGGTATTTTTTCACATTACAAATTGATTCACTTCTCAAACACAGTAGGGTATGTTCAAGTTTGTAAGCTTGGACTGAAGAAAATACAATCACAGATAATAGTGAAGAATAATTACTCGGAGCGTGGTACCACTAGTCAGTTACACAGTAAGAGAGTAACTAGCAAAAAAATAGAAAAAATAAGGAAGCAGAAAAGTCAACTGTGTTACAAATCTACCTGGCTTTCATTCCTTTGATTCACTGGGATCAGGATCTGTGTGATTCTAGATATAAATTAAGCAGGCGACGGCTATTATGGACTCAGAGGAGTCAGTGTTCAGCAAATCAATGGATGACAATGAGCTGAAAATCAACTAAAACCCAAAAAAAGTTACTTTTAGGAAGATTAAAAAAAAAAAGTGGAGACAAGTAAAACGAGGGTCCAGATTCTAATGCGATAGCAAGAGAATCACTGCCACTGCTGGAGTGAGCTTGAATTAGGAAGTACTGCTATTACAGGAAATAAGAGCAGTGTACCTGCTGTTCCTCTCCCGAGTTAACTGGCAACCTGTCAACACACGGAGGAAACACGTCTTTTTGTTAGGTTGGCACGAAAGGTAAATATGATGTTCTCGGTTTTTAAAACTTTTTTTTAAAAGCCCATTTTGAATTGGTAAAGCAAAACAAAACAAAAGCAAAAATAGAAAACAAAAACAGAACAAAACAAAACCAAAAAAAACCAGGAGGGCACTCAATAACATGGACATCTGCCTTCAACAGATGATTTCAGGAGAGCCATCTGACTGTGACTCTCCCTAGCCCGAGTTTCTCTCTCCTTCTCTTCTGACACCACAGGTCAAAAGGTGGTGAATGGAAGACAGAAGAACTCAGGATATTTGGGCACATCCTCAAATGTTTCTCGTCACTAGCTGGGGCTTCATCAGTCAACATGAATGTACTAGTTCTTTATTCTATTTTTTTTTTAAAGATTTTATTTATTTGAGATAGAGCAGCAGGGAGTGGGGAAGGGGAGGGTCAGAGGAAGAGGGAAAAGCAGACTCCCTGCTGAGCAGGGAGGGGGGGAACCCCCCACCCCCACCCCACAGGGCCTGGATCCCAAGGTTCTGGGGTCATGACCTGAGCCAAGGCAGATGCTTAACGAACTAAACCACCCGGGTAGGCGGACCTTCTCCCTCTTTATTGAGCACGATTGCAAAGAAAACCTAGAGATGGTTGCAAATAAATGATTTTAAAGATAGAAAATAACTTCTTATGGATATGAATACATTGACTTCTTTTCTCCTTCCGTGAAAAGAGATGGCAAGATATGAAGAGCAAGCATCTGTAAAACAGTCAACTGTCCACTGACATGAGAAAGAACTGAAATAAAAAGTTTTTCTAGAGGAGCCTGGGTGGCTCAGTGGGTTAAAGCCTCTGCCTTCGGCTCAGGTCATGATCTCAGGGTCCTGAGATCGAGCCCCGGATCAGGCTCTCTGCTCAGCGGGGAGCCTGCTTCCTCCTCTCTCTCTCTCTCTCTGTCTCTCTCTGCCTGCCTGTCAAATAAATAAATAAAAATCTTAAAAAAAAAAAAAAAGTTTGTTTCTTGTTAACTCACTTAAAAAGAAAAAAAAAGTTCTTCTACCCCGTAGAACAAAGTGCAGTATTCAAGTGTTAAGTTAAACGTTTCCCTTTGGGGAAAACACATTCATATTTACGCTCTCTAAGTATGTCACTCGTAGACAGCCTGTCCTGTTGATCTCAGCAGGGGGGATGTGCCAGCCAGCCCCACGACACAGAGCACCACAGTGCCTCCGCGGGTTATCCAATCAGGCTCAGACTCTTCAGCAGAGCAGTTCAAGTGCTTTACAATGAGACCCGAACAATGCTGGCAAGCTCACCGGCCTCTCTATCCCTACGTGTGTTCTTTGCTTGAAATGACCTATAAGCCTGTGATACGGAAAATCGGCGGCCGGCCGTTCTACTTCTGAAACAGAATGCTTTTCCCACCCCCCCACTGCTTTTTACTCTTCAAAACTGTACCGTGCACTCAAGGTCTCCCTTCATTTGTCTCAACAGACACGGCACTGCGTGCAGAACATTCTTCTTCTCTATCTCCACCCACATTGTGCTGTAATGTTCTGAACTACTGAGAGACACGGCATTGCGCACCGAACTACAGAGAATGGCCACGTCCTCGGCATGGTCTCCCTTAAGTCATCTGAAGTGTCTAAGTCCCTTTCAGGGCGTGAAGTCTCAATTTTATTCTCTTTCTTTAGGTATTTCTGGAACAGTTCAATGTTACAGGGCATCGGGGCTCCGGAAGCAGACTGCTTGGGATCCGCTGTTTCCTACTTTGGGTACATCTATCTCCTCAACTAAAAGAGTAAATAGGTCAGTCATAGAACCTAACTTAGTGGGTAGTTATGAGGACTCACTTAGACGACACATTTCCACCCCTCAGCATTGGCCTGATATGTGAGTCAACAAACATGGCAGATGTATTCAACTGAAAAACTATCTCAAAGTATTTTACATATCAGAAGCTCTCTTGTCTACATGGTTTAGGTTCAGGTAATCCTCGACTATTGACTATTTCATGCTCCCTTTGTGCGCTTTTGTGGGTAGCTGCAAATTTAACAGACATATATTAAATGATGAAGGCAGACTGCACTTAAGCAAGCTCACAATATATTCAATTTTGAAGAAAAAGGACAAAGAAATGCGTCAATGTTACAGAAGTATGTTATAGAATATAGCTTTAGGGGTGCCTGGGTGGCTCAGTGGGTTAGAGTCTCTGCCTTCTGCTCAGGTCATGATCCCAGCGTCTTGAGATCGAGCCCCACATCAGGTTCTCTGCTCAGCAGGGAGCCTGCTTCCTCCTCTCTTTCTGCCTGCCTCTCTGCCTACTTGTGATCTTGTGATCTGTCAAATAAATAAACAAAAATCTTAAAAAAAAAAAAAAAAGAATATAGCTTTAAAGAGTGAGAGGCACTGGTGGCTTTGAGATGTTTATTTCTTTGGGGTGTAAGTCGATTGTTTGACTTCTGTACGTTCAGCTTTTAGATCCATTTTTAGATGAATACAGGGTAATGCCTATTTGTATTTACTGGTCTATCAGTAGGGCCTAAACAGGATGCTAGCTTGGATTTCTTCCAGGCTTGTTACATAATTTGACTAAGTAAAACAGATTATATTCATCAGCAGCTCTCAGGCCTTGGGTTACAGATGATCATGTGAAGATAGATGAATATTAAAAAGGTGATTTTTTTCCTAATATGTAAATAATGAAGACACAGATAAATTAACATCAAGTACTAAAAATTAGATATTTATGTTAGTTATCATCAGTGTTGCTTAATGCACGTGGATAGGCTTCTTAGAATATAAAGGGTATAATTTCCTAAGGTTCCAAGTCACCTATTACCTATAAAAAAGAATTACGCTTATTTTGATCATTTTAAAGGCAAAACTTTCCAGTGATGGTCACTCACAGAACACTTTATCTATAACTGATTTTTTTTCAAAATGTAAAATCTGATAAATTTCATTTGATCACAATTTTCCTTAATATATATACTCCTGAAATATAGGACCTTGCGCACAGTAGGTCCTTACTATATACTCAAGTATGTCTCCACTCTGCATCCATGTTTACACTGTTTCTCTCTTTTTACACTGAGGTTTTGAAATATTAAACATTTAGTTCCTGGCAAATATTTCATGATGTCTTTCAAGTCTCTTCCCCAACTGCATAATGGCCCTTAATAAATAGGTCACTGTTTTCACGTCACAGACACTGAGGTCCTCATGCATGCTTACTTTCAGGTTAGTTTTCTATAAATGTCCTGAATTTGCATGAATCATAGCACTGAATGAGAACAACATACCAAGAGCTAATTATTATGAAACTCTGTATACAAATATTTCTCAAGCCGCTGGGAAAGTCTTTTGTTTTGTTTTGCTTAATAATTAGTTCATCCCTGTATAAATGAAAAGGCGCTGGCATAAATACATTCCTCATATAGGTCGATGCTATTTTACTGTACTTATAACTTTAGCACATTTTCTTATCTTCAGTTCGCAGTTAATAAGTAAAAAAAAAAAAAGAGAGATGCAAGAACAGAAAAAGATGCAGGAGAGTTAGGGTTAACACAGAGAGTTAGGGTTACTGGAGGATTTCTTAAGGTACAGCCGTTCATTGGGCTTTAAAAAGAAGTTTAATGGTGACCCAAGGGAATAGATACAGAAACTTTTGAGTGTGACTGTTGCATGCATTCTAATTTCCCCATCTAAACAGACCAGCACTGATTATCTTTTACATTTGGTCACTTCTTTCCCAAAGCCATTTTCCAAAAAATCTAAATACACAGATTACCAGAAAACCTTAATCAGTATCAGTATATGACAAGACCAACATGGTCTTCATTTCTACTCTTGATCCCTACTCTCCTCCCTGAAGAGAGGGGACGTTCCAAGTAGCAGTGTTGGCCATATTTAATACAGAATACAAGAAAGAGAATAAATAGCTTAGTGATCAGATCTGATTGTCCATCTCTGGCTTCATCATTTATTAACATCGTGTTCTCATGCTTGTTATGTGGTATCTTGGATCTCTGAGTTTCTCATCACCAGAATAAGACAGTAAATACCATCTTTTATGGTACTCTTTTGGAAAGGAGAAAATACATAGGTAATTATTAAGCACACTCAATGCTTGGCATAGAAAGGTAAGTAAAAGAAGGCTTTTACCCTCCCAAAGAAGCTTATAGTCTAGTATAGAGAGACAAATAGTGAAGTTTACCAACCAGCACTATAATAAACTTTTGTAGAGGGCACACTGGCAATGAAAAGGAAGTAATGGTAAATTCTTCCTGGGGATGGGGGGGATTTCAAGAAAGGTCTCAGAGAAAGTTATCTTTAGCTATTCTTTTTAAAAAGATTTTATTTATTTATTTGACAGACAGAGATTACAAGTAGATAGAGAGGCAGGCAGAGAGAGTAAGGGAAGCAGGCTCCCTGCAGAGCAGAGCCTAATGCAGGGCTTGAACCCAGGACCCTGGGATCATGACCTGAGCCGAAGGCAGAGGCTTTAACCCACTGAGGCACCCAGGCACTCTGCCATTTTTTTTTTTTTAAGATGTATTTATTTATTTGAGAGAGAGAGAGAGTGCCAGACAGAGAGAACGTGAGTCAGGGAAGGGGCAGCGGGAGAGAGAGAATCAAGCAGACTCCCTGCTGAGCGCAGAGCCTGAGCCAGGGCTCAATCTCACAATCCTGAGATCATGACCCTGAGATCATGATCTGAGCTGAAATCAAGGGTTGGATACTCAATAGACTGAGCCACCCAGGTGCCCCATCTTTAGCTATCTTAATAAATATTCAGTCTTGGGATCAATAAATGGTTACCACTGTTGCTGTCATATTATCATAAGGTCTGTTTCCATTAAGCCAAATCCTTGCTCTCCCTCATCAGTGGCTGAATCTACATGCTCATAGAGATCATGTTGTCATAGGGGCCCATTAAATGATAGCTTGCAAACTGGATTCATTTGAATTAACAATGTGCGATAAGCTGTGTAGGGTAACGCACTCACACCACGGGCCTGGGACTTTCCTGGCTTGCCCACTCAAAGTGGAGCATCCCTAGCAACCTTCTGCCCCAGTTTTAAAATGGAAAACCCCTGTGCTGGGAACCCCCAGTCCTGGGCAAACAGGAAAAACTGGTCAGTCTAGATCCACAGTAATGGTTAATACAGCTTCAACTAGTGGACTTACCATTCTACCAAGGGGGCATTCATTTTGGAAATGTGGAACTGGAGATAATTTCCAGTCAACCAACCATGAGACACATTAATAATAATCTTTTACTAAGAAAATGGTCATCATGTTAGACACTAAAGCCAAGGCAACTCATTACCTTCATAGTTAAATGTAATCAAAGGTAAACTGAAGGATTGACAACAAAGTACAATGTCACGGGTTCATTTACAAAATGACTGAGAACCTCAATGTCTAAAGTAATATGTTATTTTATGATTTTGAAACAATCAAATTTTCTTTATTTCCCGCCAATTCGAAAGGAGTAAGGTAATAAGGATACTTAGCTCCCAGGAGTAATAAACACACGTACAAATTCATCAGCAAAAATTCCCTTCATTCTGATCAAAATGAATGTGTCTTCACTCAAGAACATTTGAACTTCCTTTGGTTTCAAGGAAGTGAATATATGAGAGCAGAGAAGTAGATCGGGGCCACGGTTTAGCTACTGTCCACTCCATGTTGAATTAAAACCACATTAACTTGACTGGTCAGCTTCTTCAAAAATACGCATCAGATCATTTTGGTAACAAGTGCCCAAACAGGCAAATTAATTCTTAAGAGTAGTGTAATAATGTATAATTACCTTATAATGGAGAGTAAATTTATATCATAATACAGTGGCAGGAAAGGGAAAGGAATATATTCAAATTGTTACCATATCAGAGTAAAAATTAAAGTGGCTTTTTGAGACAGCTAAATACTTAAGTCTTTTGAGAAAGACAACTAAATTGATCATGCTAAGATATTACTGGGTCATAAAAGAAGGGTATGGACCTCCTTCCAAAAAAAGTTATATATCATATATATATATGTAAATATTTTATATATATAAAATTTATATATAACTTTATATATATATAAATCTATAAAATTTATACATATATATGTATATTTACAACATTACAACAAATTTACAACATTTAAACTACTATCTAGAGAGGGGTGCCTGGGTGGCTCGGTTGGTTCATTTGGCTCAGGTCATGACCTCTAGGTTCTGCGATCCAGGCTCCTGTCAGGTTCCCTGCTCAGCAGGGAGTCTGCTTCTCCCTCTCCCTCTGCCCCACCCCGGCCCTTGCTGCCTCTCTCTCTCAAATAAATAAATAAAGTCTTTTAAAAAGAACTACTATCTAGAGAATAAATAGGTATTATATATTGTTAAGAGTTAACTAAACTATTAATGAATATATTTAAATTATTGGCATTTATAGCTCTGGTATTCTAGAAACTATGATGGGTGCAGGACATTTCATCATCTACATACAAAAATAAGCATGAAAATACAAATAAATTAGTCTTCATCTGCCTGTAACAGATAGCTTATACTCTAACAGAGTAAAGATGCCAATTTCTTCCATTTTTCAACTTTCATCCTACTCAAGCAGATGTCCATGTTTAACAATCGATTTTAACTTTTTAAATCCTGAGCTATTAAAACTATAGAAAAATCTTTGGCAATACAGAGATTTAAAAGAGACCATATTCAGCATGTGTTAACTTTACATTTGTCTGTTTGCAGTTCATGCGACAATCTCTTCCAAATGAAGTAATGAAAATGGTTATCTACTTCTTGTCCCCACCAGTGAAGTAATATTAATTAATTTCACCGAAGCCTGGAAGTCTAATTTAACCTCCTTTATTTGTAAGTTAATTGCTCTGAAGAAAGTGAAACAATTGAGATAGAAGCTTCTTTCAAAAGCCTTGCATATAAAGAGAGTTTCTGAGCACTCATTAAAGCTGACCACCATAGAAGGCCAGAGATCAGTACTTTAAAGAATTATTAATTGGACTCAGAGTAAGAAAGTCTAAACCAGTTTAAAACAAGGCTAATAGGAAAAAAAAAAGTCCACTTAGTGTAGGCTATAGGACCAATAGCCAAAATGCCTGATACTGACAGCAATCTCAGACCACAGGTGATATTTACATTAGTATCTGTCTCTGCTTCCCAGACCTTAGACACATTCTCTGCTCCTCCCCTTCCCTACCCTTTTTAAGGAGTCTCTTTCAGAGAGATGACTTAGAGTATTAGCTGAAAAAAGTCCAAAGAGATTTTTTATGACGGGCTGCTGTGAAATGTGAATTTACACGCCACTTGACTTGAAAAGATTTTAAATATAATTTAATCTATGAACTGGGTTTTTATGACCATCATCCAACAAACAATATACATGATTTACCAAAATACTACATAGGGTAGTATTTGTTTATCTTCGTCTATGATATAATGCGCTCAATGTTAAGAAGATCAAGAGTTTAGAAGGTATTTGTAAACAGAATCTAAATTGAAAAGATAAGGTGACAGAGCCAAAGAGGACAAAGTCTGTATTTCATAATGACAGGCATGACCAGGTATAAGTAAGAGGAGGAAAACAGTTTTTCATCGGAGGGGAAAAAAAAATTGGTCAGCGTTAAAAATGTGCGCACTTTTGGCTTCATTAAAGTAATTACGGGGAATGTGGTGAATTTGCCGGAGAAACTGATAATTTCCGCTTTCAGTTACATGTATCAGTAGCCTACGAAGCAGGTGGGATATGCCTGAATATGCTGGAGGCAAGGGGAGATGCGTATTTTCCTCTGGGATAAATTCCAGAGAATATAAATGATTGAGTGAAATTCTTAGATTCATAAAGATTCTGAGGGAATTAAACATTTTAATGATCATCTGAAATATTCATGCTGTAGAAAGATGGCTAGGTTGATCACATTCCTCAAACTCTCTGGTTAAATTATATAGTGGACCTTTGACCAACATGGATTTCAACTGCTTGGTTCCACTTATATGCAATTTTTTTTGATACATACATCCCGGTATTATAAATGTATTTTCCTCATGATTTTCTTAACATTTTCTTTTCCCTTGCTTATTTTAAGAATACAGTACATAATACATATAACATTTAAAATGTGTTAATCAACTGTTTCTATTATTCATAAGGCTTCCAGCCAGCTATAGGCTATTAGCAGGTGAGTTTTGAGGGAGTCAAAAACTTACGTGGATCTTACACTACAAAGGAGTCGGCACTCCAAACCCCATGTTGTTGAAGTATGACAAAAGGAGCACCAAGGCAATTTCGGGAAAGAGTAAGATTGAGTATATACTAATACTTTCCAAAATCATTCACATGTAAGGAGAGTACGATCAATGAACAACAAACCATAAGGATCTGTCAAGCATTTCATATATAATTAAGTCTCTCTCCATATTCTTCAAGTAAACAGACAGCCATTCATTAAAATGACTTCCTGAGAATCTAGTACCTGCGAAAGCAGGTATGATGAAAAGATAGGATCAAGTCCCTGCTTCTTACCCAAGTTGTAGTAGAGTCAAGACCTAAGACCTGTGCATTGAAAACTACAAGATATTAGCAAAAGATTGAAGAAGACACAAATAATTGGAAAGACAGTCTATGCTCATGAATTGGGAAAATTAATATTGTTAAAATATCCATACTACCCAAAGGAATATATAGATTCAATGGAATCACCATCAAAATTCCAATAGTACTTTCCACAGAAACAAAACAACTAATCCTACAATTGGTATGGAAACACAAAAGATAGCCAAAGCAATTCTGAGAAAGAAGAAAAAAAATGGGGGTATCACACTCCCTGATTTCAAGCCATATGACAAATCTATAGTAATCAAAAGAATACAATATTGGTATAAGGACAGATACCCAGATTAATGTAACAGAGTAGAGAGGCCAGGAATAAACACACACATATATGGTTGATACATTTACGACAAAGGAACCCAAACTATACAACCATGAAAGGACAGTCTCTTCAATAATGGCCCTGGAAAAAATTGGACAGCCACACACAAAAGAAAGAAACTGGACCAGTATCCTACACCATACACAAAAATTAATTCAAATAGATTAGGGACTTGAAGGTAAGACCTGAAGCCCTAAAACTCCCAGAGGAAAAAGAGGCAGTAAACACCTTGACATTGATCTTGGCAATGGTCTACTGAGTTTGACACCAAAAACAAAAATAGACGAGTGGGACTATATCAACTAAAAAGCTTCTGCATTGCAAAAGAAACCATCAACAAATGAAAAGGCAACCTAATGAATAGAAGAAAATATTTGCAAATCAAATATAGGATAAGCCAAGATACATACACAGCTCATACAACTTCACAGCAAAAAAACCCCCCAAACAACATGATTAAAAAGTGGGCAGAAGATCTGAACAGACATTTTTCCAAAACAGACATCCAGATGGCCAACAGGTACATGAAAGATACTCAACCCTATAATTGTCATGGAAATGCAGGTCAAAACCACAATCAGATGCTTCTCTACACCTGTAAGAACAGCCAATATCAAAAAGAAAAGAAGGAGCAAGTTTTGGCGAGGATGGGGCAAAGGGGACCCTCTTGTGCTGTCAGTGGGAATGAGGGGGATTCTCCACTACAGAAAACAGTGTGGAGGTTCCTCAAAAAAATAAAAAATACAACCACCGTATGATCCAGCAACTCCACTTCTAGACATCTGATGGAAAGAAAACAAAAACACTAATTCAAAAAGATACACGAATGTCTTCTTTGTTGCAGTGTATTTTACAACAGCCACTATATGGAAACAACCTAAGTGTCTGTGGGTGAATGAGGGGATAGAGAAACTGTGGCATACACAGAATGGAGTATTACTTAGCCATTAAAAAAAAAGAATTAGAAATCTTGTCATTTGCAACAGCATGGATGGACCTCAAAGGCATTATGCTAAGAGAAGTCAGTCAGGGAAGGAAAAATGCCCTATGATCTTTCTTATAGGTGGAATCTAAAAAAAATAAAACCAAACCCCAAGTGCATAGATACAGAGATAGGACTGGTAGTTCCAAGAGGTGGGGATGAGGGTAGGAAAAACGGTAAATTGTTTTTGCTTTTTTTTTTTTTTAGTTTAAATTAACTGAATACTTTTTTCAAATGCAATTTTTAGAAGAAATAAAGAGGCTGATTACAAAAAAGGAAGGAAGGTTAGCAGTTCGGACTTTTTTCTCTAAAGAAAAAAGGGAATGTACACTTGAGAATAAAGCAGAAGATGAGTCTGATTTGAATCAAGATCACTGCACCACAGTGAGGGGGGGTCCTTCCCTCACAGACGCCCCGGCTGGACGGCTCCTCTCACCTGCCCTCTGAAGGGCGAGGCAACACATGCGGGACAGAGAGAAGAAAGCGGATCATAACTGGGAGTGGAAGAGAAATCACGGTGGGAAATCAGGGTCTATTATTATTCACTTCAATGATTTGATTTACTCTAAAAAAAGCCTTTAAAAACTATTCTTTTAGGGTGTCTGGCTGGCTTGACCAGTGGAGCTTGTGACTCTGTGAGTTGAGTGTTGGGTGTTGAGACTGCTTAAAAATAAAATTAAAAAATAAAACAACTATTATATGTTTTGTAACATTCTCTTTGGGGTTCTGAATCAGTCAATATTCTGAGGCAGAGAACAGATTCCGCTCTAGACAATTTGAATACAGGGCTTTATTACAGCGTGTCAAATGGCTTATGGGATTATTAAGATGGTAGGATAAAAATCTGCAGGATGGGATTCTAGAATCTATTCTTTTCCTTTTTTTTAAGGACTTTATTTATTTATTCGACAGAGAGAGAGAACACAAGTAGGCAGAGAGGCAGACGGGGTGGCAGCAGGGAAGGAAGCAGGCTCTCCACTGAGCAGAGTGTCCAGTGCGGGGCTCGATCCTAGGACCCTGAGACCATGACCTGAGCCAAAGGCAGAGGCTTAACCCACTGAGCCACCCAGGCGCCCCTCCAGACTCTATTCTTAGGTCTAAACACTGCAGTACCAGGCTGCCAAAGGAGCTTCTTCCCCTGCCATGATCAGGAAGCTACCTGTCAAATCAGGACGCATGCCAGATTCCATCTTTAGATAAAGGACTACTTCAGTCTGAGCTACTCCATCAGCTAAGGTTCTAGATTGTGATCAATCAGGAAACCTCATGTGCAGAATCAAAAAGCTGCCACTCTAGCTTCAGGGTCCCCCATCGTGCCATCTTGTCTACTCTTAAGAAGGCTTTCTGCTAAATCAGCCAGCCTCAAGAGATAGAACGTAGCTCCAGAACCATAACATATTTGCTACAACCCACAACGACAAAATACACGCCCACTATTCTGTTTATCTCAGTCCAAATTTCAAGTCTTATGGGATTGCATCTGATGTGTTACCTGAATCACACTTGGATCACCAGCTGGAAAGGATTTTAAGAAATGTTTGTTTTACCTTCCTGTTCTCCACAGGAAAGGGAAGTCACACTAGAAGAAAACTGAAACAGCTATTTTAAGCCAAAACTCCATAGCTGTATTAGCTTCACTCTTACTTCTCCATGGTCATCTTTGAACATTTTAATAAATTTCTTTTTCTTGTTTTAAATCAGATTATAGATTTGGCCTATCTGTGAGCACACTGCCAAAGTCTAAAACATTCCTACTGTAAATAAGTACTTAATAAATATCTGTCCATTTAAAAAAAATTACTGAGGGGTGCCTGGGTGGCTCAGTGTGCTGGGCCTCTGCCTTTGGCTCAGGTCATGATCCCAGGGTCCTGGGATCGAGCACCGCATTGGGATCTCTGCTCAGCTGGGAGCCTGCTTCTCCCTCTGTCAAATAAATAAATAAATAAAATCTTCAAAAACACATTCTTGAGAATCTAGCACTTACAAAGCTTATGGATGATAAGGTAAGATCGAGTCCCTACTTTTTACAGAACTGACAGAGAGTCAAGGAGTGTAAGTTTAATTAAGCAATATTAAGTGACTTGACCATCCCCACTTGGACAGAATGACATCAACAAGGGCCTAAATCCTGTATTTATAATTTGTTTCTCTTCAATTGTCATAAATGGAAGACATCCGGGACAAACAAATTGGAGTCAAGTTAAATGCTCACGGCTGTCATCACTCCTGCCCGACCTGCGTTACAGTAATGAATTACTGAACTGACCACCGATACTAGACGTTCCTCAGGCACACAGGACAAGTCAAGAATAGAGTGGTAGCATAAGTCAATATATGCACATTTGATAAAACCAGGGCTAATATTGACTAAGCGTCCATCATTGTTAATGTTTACAAAACCCCATTCACACACACCATCTCATTTCATCCTCACGAGAGAAGTACATCAATTTCATTGGAGAGAAGAAAGATAGAAATGCTAAAATTAAGGAGGTGATTACCAAAGGACGCAGGGCTAGTAACTGGGGAGAGGGAAAACCAAAATCGAGATGTGTACATTTCTATCCTATTGAGAATTTAGAGTTTCCTCGTGAGAAAGATAACCTAAATGGCAGTAAGTCGGCCACAGGGGGGAGTAGGTGGAGGGCAAAATGTTGTATAATCTCACCTCGTGAAGTAACAAAGCCTTCCCAGGGTCAACACATAGCCATGTTGTGGTTCATGATGACTCACTTATCAGAAACAAGTTCCCAGGTATCTTTCTTTTGTATCTTCTCCAAATCCTTGAGGTCATCCCACAAAAAGAACTGGAGGCACCAACTTTTGTATCACCATTGGATAATAGAATTAAGGGGTCATTAAAATACCAGAATGAGACACATGGGTTTGGCTCTGGGGCAGAGTTGACCTTCCCAGCCCCCCTCATTTATTATGACTATTAAAATGATAACAATACCTGTTATTATTAATTTTATTAATCATTATTACTGTCATGCTATCAGGTACATACAGGTGAGTGAAAAGAGTTGGTAAAGTATGCAAGCATTCCCGATTCTCTTGATATGTAGTCAGCTGAACAGAGAGGGACTAGCAGACTCTTCTTATTTAGTAAGTTCAATGAAGACCGAATTAACATGAAAAACTCTTGAGTATTTTACAACCAAGAGAGCACTTGCTTAATTTAGTGAAATAATAAACTACTATATTTTACTCATCATATACCTGCCCTCATTAAAAGCGTTCCCGTGATTGCATTTACTGTCACATTTCTCTTTCTCTTCCCAACAACTCCTCCCCCTCAACACACCCACACCAAGCAGGCCATCCTTTTCCCCTATTCTCCCCTCTCAAGTACTTAAAATAACTCTGGCATACAGCTGTTGCTCAATAATATACAGTTAGGCAGAGATGAAAAATTCAGACAGTCTAAATTTGAATTAAGGATCTCACTTTAGACTCCTCTGACTACAACCAGGATAATTTTTATCTGTAGACAGGCAAACTACCCTTATTCAAATCTGGGCAATAAGTATTTCCCAGGCAAAAAAGGAGTCTTATGAAAAATCAGATTGACAAAGGTTTGAACAATGTCTAAGAACATCCGTAAAATCATTCTCTTGATTAATGTGTAAGAGGTCTTAACCAAAATTTACCTGTGATTAAAAAAAATATCTTGGAGTGCCTGGGTGGCTCAGTGGGTTAAGCCTCTGCCTTCAGCTCATGTCATGAGCTCAGGGTCCTGGGATCGAGCCCTGCATTGGGCTCTCTGCTCAGCAGGGAGCCTGCTTCCCCCTCTCTCTCTGCCTGCCTCTGCCTACTTTTAATCTCTGTCTGTCAAATAAATAAATAAAATCTTAAAAAAAAAATCTTGTGCAAATAAGTAGGTATACACTATAGAAGAAGGGTTCTTTGTGCAAAAAATAAAGAAAGAAAGAAAATAACCACGAATATTTGGAATTCAAAATTCTCAAGAAAAAATACAGCTTGGTTGGTGGGTGACCGGGGAACCCCAGAGAGTAATTTTCGACCAGAACGTAAGTGGATGTGGTCTTGCTCTTTTTATGGCCAGTAACGGGAATGGTACCCACTGCTGGACAGTGTTCAGTTCAGTACTATAAAAGCCATTCTTTCCTCACTCATTTTTTGTACACTGTCACTCTTTTTTTTGCAGTGACATCTCATAGACAAAATCAGACCACTCTGTCCATTTGACCCACGGATATGATGGAAGAGTGCCTCAGGGGAGCAGATACAGCACTGGATTGGGAAGCTGACTTGAGCTCAACTGAAGTAAGTCGCCCCGCTCTTAGTGAGACCAAGGGCAAGCCACTCAACATCGAGTCTCAGTCTCATCACCTTCAAAACGCTAGCGGGGGTTGGGGGGGGTGGAGCGGAGGGGCAAAACACTGTTCATGCTACATGACGCTATTTTAACTTCTGTAATTCTAAGAAATGAAAGTAACATCATCACCATTTTAAAAACTGCATTTGTTATGAATGAAAAAGGCAGGTGTGCAGTAAGATATTAGGCCTTGCCTGGATCTTTCTGGCATTTTAACAATGGTTCCAAGAACACCATCAAGAGAACTTACTCAAGCAGGTTCCTGTGGTCTGAATGAAATTGTCCCAAACATTTTTCAGTTGCCATGTGCTAATGAAATGGAGAAGCCTTTAAAACAACACATTAAAAATTGCTGCTGTCATTCATTGCCTATTAATTTCCCTTAAGAGTTCTCTAACACTGCACACTGAACAAGAGGGAGTCTATGCTCCTAGCGAGGAGAGATGCAGTCAAAAACTTTCATGAGCTTCCTAGCATGACTAACGAACTTCAGTTATCTCTCTTAGACTTAGTATACATCACTTTTTAAAAAAAAAAGATTTTATTTATTTATTTGACAGAGATCACAAGTAGGCAGGGAGGCAGGCAGAGAGAGAGAGGAGGAAGCAGGCACCCCACTGAGCAGACAGCCCGATGCGGGGCTCGATCCCAGGACCCTGAGATCATGACCTGAGCCGCAGGCAGAGGCTTTAACCCACTGAGCCACTCAGGCGCCCCTGCACATCACTTCTTACTTTCTGCCCATGTCCTGGACGTGGAATGGTTACAGGTTTGTTTAACGACATCACGTTTGTTAGCATCAGTCAACCCTTGCAGGTCAAAACCGTAATTTGTTAGTTAAAATAATAAAACTGGACTGCACTGATGAAACAAATATACATGTGAAATTATATTTAGTTCTTCCAAGAGCCGTGGTAAAGGGTTAAAAACAAGAGGCCAATAATAGATGCTTCCACAGAAATACCTTTGGTCCCGGTGTATTAGTATAAGGTCAGAGTCAGATGTGGGTATGATAGATTAAAAGGACTTAAAATTGCTTTATTCAGTTTTCTTCAAGACACAATGAATTTCAGCCTCGTAAAAGACTTGCTACAGCATTTTTTCCATCCATATGAGGAACCTTACATTTATAAGTAAGAAGTGTCCTCTGCACCCTGTGGCAGTGGACAAAGAGCATTGAAGCTCCAGTGTCATTCTGGTGCAGTATCAAATAACCTTGATCTTGAAACAGGATCTTCCAGTCCACTGCATGATTCATGGGACCTTAGAAATGAGGCGGAGCCATGCAAAGGATTTTCAGAGTGCAGGCAGTCCCGAATGCACTGCAGCAATCAACCGAGAGCAAATTCTTTTCCCCTACCTATCCAAAGCACTCTGTCTAGATAGGAATGGACCTCCTGGGAGAAAATACAGGTCTGAAGTGGTGTTTTTAAATCCATTTTCCACTGTCCAAAAGCCATAATTTTAAGATTACAACTTGCTCTTTATTCTTCTAACCCTCCAAAGAAAAGGCAGGAATTGTAAACACAGAAGACCGTGATTTGCAAAACATAACCATTTTTTTTTAAAGATTTTATTTATTTATTTGACAGAGAGAGATCACAAGTAGGCAGAGAGGCAGGCAGAGAGAGAGAGGAGGAAGCAGGCTCCCTGCTGAGCAGAGAGCCCGATGCGGGACTCCATCCCAGGACCCCGAGACCATGACCCAAGCCGAAGGCAGAGGCCCAACCCACTGATGCTATCATTCACTGCACAAGGATCATCTAATCTATTCAAGTGTCGATAAGCTAGAAGGCTTCAGAACAGCAGATTCTATTAAAGCTCCACTTAGCGAGGTCTTACCTGACGAACTCGATCGTCTGTCCCCTCTCCCAATAGTGCCACATTTATATTACAGTAAGTCATTTAATCGGAAACTTTATGAAGCTTTGAAAGGGATTTTAAATTAGAGAGTATATGATTCATGATCAATTCCCATGGGCTGGGTGGGGGATGTCCCCTCAGTCTCTGAGATCATTTGGCTGATTTAAAATAATTTGCTTTGTGGTCTGACACTGAACCGTTTAAAAGATATGTTTAGGATTTGTTACTTGTTTTAATTGTATGTGCAAATGCAATGGTCACACTGGGTGCTTATTTTTAAAACACAACTCAATTTTAACTTTTTAAGTTCAGTGAGAAATAATTTGGACATCCTTGTTTTATAGAGCAAATAATTAATCGTATGAGGCTAGTTTAAAAAAGGGCGAAAAAAGAGTTCTTTTTATTTACAGCTTATAAAGAGGGGGGAACGTGGGTATCAGAAGTACTTGGGTCCCCTGCCAGCTCTTTTCACTAGCTTCTCTGGGCTAACTACCTCAGAGAGCATAATAATCATAATTACAATAATCATATTAATAGCTGTGATTATGGTTATTATTTGAATGAGGATAACAGAAGAGTGGTGCTGTGAAGGTCACTAATACAAGATGTTTTTCCATGTTCAGATGAAAGACAATACGTTAAGTAAACATGTTTTTAATTTTATAAATGCACTATGCATATGTAAATTAATCTTTTGGGTACATTAATATCCATTCGATAATACACTGTGACTCATTTAACCACTAAATGGTGGACATTTGGAATTGTTTAGAGTGCTGCTGTTATAAACAGTAACACAAATGTGGCATAATTGGTTTAAGCTAGGATCTGGGGGTTCCACAGTCGCTAGTAGTTTTCATGTGAGATATTCTGACAGTGAAGGAAGACAGCACAGCAGAGTCATGAGATTAATGTTAAGAAAAAGAAGGTGTTATAAGCAGTAAAAAATGCTTGATGACAAAAAAAAAAAAAGTAGGCGATGAAAATCACATACTGGAAAAGGGTCAGAATGATTCTGATGGGGGCGCCTGGGTGGCTCAGTGGGTTAAGCTGCTGCCTTCGGCTCAGGTCATGATCCCAGGGTCCTGGGATCGAGCCCTGCATCGGGCTCTCTGCTCAGCAGGGAGCCGGCTTCCCTTCCTCTCTCTCTGCCTGCTTCTCCGTCTACTTGTGATTTTTCTCTGTCAAATAAATAAATAAAATCTTTAAAAAAAAAAAAAAAGAATGATTCTGATGTCAAGGTAAGCAGAGGGAGGGTTAATTCAGGAAGAAAATGACAAGATGGAGGGCCTGGGTGGCGCAGTCGGTTAAGCCTCCGACTTTTGGTTTTGACTCAGGTCTTGATCTCAGGGTCTTGGGATCAAGCCCTGGGTCAGGTTCCACGCTCAGGGGACTCTGGCCCCCCAACCCCCCGCCCCACCTGTATCATGCCTGCTCCCTCCCTCTCAAGTAAATAAATAAATCTTTAAAAAAAAAAAAAAAAAAAAAGGAAAAGACAAGACATCTTTGACAAATACAATTTGGTGCCAAAAGGATGTTTGGAAAAGTAACATGGGGAACCAGTCTTCTTTCTCGCTTCAAGTGCATACAAATCACATAAACATGTTCATGTCATGTTAGTTTGCTCTTTATTGAATTAACTAACCAATGTGTTGTTTAATTTAAAGATCTTTAAACTTCTTTATTGAACGATTTCAGAAAGTCCGTCTTAAAACACTACTTCTTTAGAAATCTGTGAAATGTTGACGGTATTAGTTCCTGCTTTTAGAATTTTTATATTTAGTCAAAAACAGAAAAATGGTATTAAATTGGTAGTGTGTGTGTGTGTCTGTGTATGCTGCTCACATTTTTAAGCATTTGGGGATGAAAAGCACCTTGTTGATTATGAAAATGACCATATTCCATCTGAACTTATGTAATTAACGCATGGTTTTTCCCTGCGGTGTAGACCAAAAGTTATCCCAGGAAACCCCTAACCCGCCCCTCTCATTTGTGAGGAAGGCTCTCTGATGCAAGATACTGGGAACAAAGCAGTCCCTGATCAAATCAGCCTTTGCATTTCCAGGGTAAGTCCCCCCCATGTCAATCTTGCTAAGCAGCAGAAGGAATCCTGAGACAGAATTCACTGTAATACCATACTTATTCAACAAAGGAACACATAAGGGAAAGCAAAAATAATTCCTGGCCTCTGCTCCTGAGCTCCCTTGCAATATCCACTAGTCAAAACAGTTGGCCTAGAACCACCCAAGGCTGCTATTTCTTTTTAATTTGCTTAAGAATAAAGCGGCATAAAAATAAACCCAAATGAACACAGTACTCGGGAGAGAAGGAACCATAATTAAATAAGGAAAGCTGCCGGAGTGCAGTGTCACTGCTAGTGTCCCCAGCCACCTCAGTTCCTGGGGCTACCACAGAAAGCCTGGCCGAGGTCGTGCTCCTCCCTGAGCCTTGTGTGATCTGAACCGAAACGTGGAGCCTCTGCGGGCCTCCACCCTCTGGAGGCTGAGACGGCTTTGGTCAGGGTTTGCTCAGCGAATGTTCCGAGCCTTCTCTCTGTGCTACAACGTCAGAGATGTCATATTTCTCAGACGTCACCCAGACAATTTTAACTTTGATAAACTCATTGATCATTCACGCTCTCTGCAGAACATCTGCGATTTCCAAGACCTAGACACGGTTTCCTGTCTACAGGGAGATCCAGTTCTGACAGGAGTGTGAGGGGAGAGGCAGGAACCGGTGGGCAGACAACCGGTATTTTTGGAGTAATTCCAAAAATACCAGTGAGAGCCCTTCCTGCTACTTTCTTAGGAGCATGCAGAGGGAAGGAGAGGAACTAGCTGAAGAAGAGTAAGGAAAAGCCATAGATTTCATTTGGCAGCATTGTTTTAAAGTTTTTATTTAAATTCCAGCTAATTAACGTACAGTTTAATTTTAGTTTCCGGTGATCTGACACTTCCATACAGCACCTGGTGTTCATCCCAAGTGCACTCCTTCATCCCCACCCTATTTCCCCCATCCCCCACCCCTCCCCTCTGATAACCGTCAGTTTGTTCTCTCTATAGTTAAAAGTCTGTTTCTTGGTTTACCTCTCTCTGTCTCCCCCACCCCCCCCAACTGCTTATTGGTTTTGTTTCTTAAATTCCACAAAAAAATGGCACGTACACACACACACAAACACGCACACCCACAATGGAGTATTACTCAGCCATAAATAAAGAATGAAAGCTTGTCATCCGCAACAATGTGGATGAAGCTACAGGGTATTACGGTAAGCAAAAGAAGTCAGACAAAGACAGATACCATATGGGCATTTTTTTGTTGGCTCAAAACTGAATGAGGGGCGCCTGGGTGGCTCAGTGGGTTAAAGCCTCTGCCTTCGGCTCAGGTCATGATCTCAGGGTCCTGGGATTGAGCCCCGCATCAGGCTCTCTGCTGGGCAGGGAGCCTGCTTCCTCCTCTCTCTCTCTCTCTGCCTGCCTCTTCGTCTACTTGTGATCTCTGTCAAATAAATAAATAAAAACTTAAAAAAAAAAATGCCCAAATCACCTGGGTGGCTCAGGGGGTTAAAGCCTCTGCGTTCAGCTCAGGTCATGATCCCAGGGTTCTAGGATCGAGCCCCACATTGGGCTCTCTGCTCAGCGGGGAGCCTGCTTCTTCCTCTCTCTCTCTGCCTGCCCAGATCTGTGTTGCAGTCCTGGGGCAGAATTAGTATTGTGAGGCAGAAGAGAAGGAACTTCAACAGTATTTTCATTAAGTAAAAAAAATCCTCCAAAATCAACAGGAATACTTGATGGCATAATAAATCAAGCAGAAAAGCTCAGGTATTTGAAAATTTAATGACATAAAAGCTCATTATATAATATTAAATTTTTTAAAAGCAAGATATAAAATCAAATATGCAGCCAGATATGACTTCGACAAATATACATAACTCCATGGGACAGGCCTGAGAGACGTCAGAAAGTATTATATATTGTTTTCTTTCTTTTGCAATTTTCGCTTTTCCAACCCACTCTAATAAATATAAGAATGGCCACGAGCAACAATATCGCTAAATGGCAGGCTTAGTGTTCCACCTGGCCAGGAGAGTCACACCTCCCTGTTTCAGGACATGCCATGAGGCAAAACTCTGCATTTTGAAAGGCCTGGTAAGACCAACTTCAATTATTTCTCCAAAGTAAGTAAGGAGCTATGTTTTAACCGAACGTCAGATGAACTGTAATATTTTAAAGAAATCCACTCGAAACCACTCTATTAACTCAAATGTCAGTACAGAGCAGAGCAAAGCTGCTTAACTCCAATCTGACTTTACTGATCTGATCTATGTCTTTCTAGAGTTAGCCCCTGCATTTTAAACTTCCTGAATGATTCAACATAAATGTTGCCTTCCGAATTCCTGGCGATTTTCTCTTTCTGGTGTCCACGCGAAACGTTTCTATATTGATAGAATGTGAGATTTACTAAGCTATACTCTTTCTTTCCTTATTTCCTTTTGGGCCTGGCGGGAGGGTCAGAGTGGACCTCAGCAAGAAGAAACACTAAAAAGATGTTTGTCAAATCCTTAAGACATCTGGGACATTATCAACAAGTCTGAATCAATACAATGGGCAAAAATATCATGTGGTAGGCACACCTTATTCTATCTTTTGTTTTCCTGCCCCCTTTCCCCTATAATGTTCCTATTGGTACTTTATCCACCCCATCCTCATTATGAGTGAGAAATGAATAATGGCCATCTAGAACAATACAACATAGTATGACGAAAGGGATATTTTGAGGCTGCAGCAAGTAATTCCCAGAAAGGATTCAGTCGTCAACATATCCCTTGAGTTTCTGTATCCATCAGTGTTACACTCTGTCTTGGAAGCCTCATATACTCTATTTCCTTATAAATATCTTTATGTAATACACTCTATCAATGAATATTAAGGAATGAATTCTATTCCACATAATCCCTCCAAAACTGTTCATTAAATGAAAGGAAAACAGAAAGAGGACTTTACTGTTGTTAATAGAAGTTGGGTCTATACTGATGATAATAATAAAGGCTACTGCGACCAGTGTGTTTTTTTTCTACTTCTAACCTAAAGTTGTAGGTGGTCAGAGTCAGCAATGTCTACAGAGAAGCAGACACCTCCTACTTCTTCAAAACAATAGGAATCTAAGAATATAGAAATTGAACAGAAAATGGATTGTTTTGTTGCAGAAACTAAAATAAACAATGAGAATATTGCTTGGCATAATTAATTACACCAATATATGGTCTGTGATTTTATCATGTTTCGAGCATGCATAATATGAGAAATGGTCCCAACATGCCAGTGAGACGCTGTATGGGTAAGCTGGTAATCTAGGAGAGTATCTAATGCGAATACTCATTCGACAGGTCAATCCCAGCTGGCACACCGCCAGAGGCCAACCCAACCCTGACACTTCAACCACCTACACTCATATTTTCCTGATTGAGACCCATTAGTGATCTAAACTGGATTACCTCCCTGAGCTCAGCTGGAGGAAACACTCTGCTGACAACTCAAAGCGCAATAAATCTCACCAGGAAATCCTGGCTGGGACTCTTCCCAGGTATTAAATAGTTGAGACCTTCAACCAAGACCTCACATTTCAAAAGGGCACCACAGGCATCCTCTTTCCTTCTTACCATCATCATCATCTATGGGAAAATGTCATGAGACCCTTTTTTTTTTTTGCAACTGATCATCCGTGTGAAATAGGCCCATGCATTGGGCATCAACATCGGGCAGCCACTTTTAATGATTAAGGATGAGAAAAGATCTTACAAATGATCAAACGGTAAGGAAAGAAGACACAAGGGCAATCTAAGTCTTTAAAGCATGTTCTGAGCAAGCACTTACTACTGTATCTTCCTAAACCCACAGTGCTATGAGAAGCAGGGACAGCATTAACACGTGGTAAGGAAATCACTTATCAGTATGTTTCCCTAGGAAATGCTACTCTTCGCAAATTTGACTAAATTCATTAAAAAATCATTCCACCGTTCATTCCGCTATGAATATACTACACACATATATACACGCCCTATACAACAAAAACAGATTAGGTAATAGCCACCTAGAGTTTGGGTCGTGTTGCTGAGCGCCTTCTGCATTAAGTCAGTTCAAGGCGAACTAGAAGTGATACAATAGGGACATGGAACCAATTTCTCACTTTTTCCCTTGAAAACTATGAAAATGTTGTTTCCATTTGCAAGTTTGAAACCAAAGGCAAAAGTCAACGGACCTAAATTGAATCCTTCCCTGCACTGCACCTAGAGGGATTTTTCACTTGGGGTTACTGGTGCTTTCCATTTCTTCTCCTGGAAGCAGGGCACAAGAGGGCAGGCTTTGAAATGCAAAGAATAGTCTGTCTGGGATCTTTGCCCCAAGGTCCCCTGATCAGTGACTTTAAAGTCTGTGATGGAGGGCTCCTGAATTTGCAAAGTGTACGCGACTAACATGCATTAAGGGGAGACACGCAGAACTAAATCCTAATTTCTAAGCAAAATGGAGAAATTGAATCTTCTCTTTAAACGACTGCTTTGGACGCTAAGGCATTTTGGTGCAGAACTAAAAGAATGGTTTACAAAAGAAAGCTAAGATCCAGATCAGACAGTAGGCAAAAAGAAAAGAAACTGGGATTTTTTTTTTTTTAAATCACTGAATGAATTTTAATTCAAATGGGAATGCATCTTTGGATAGAAAATATTACATATTCAAAAAAAAAAAAGAAAATATTACATATTCTAATCACATTAAAATAGACTCAACTTTCTGCTCAATTTTTTGTTTTTATGCCTATTTTAATCACTGCAAGTATTTTCATTCTACTTTCTTTATCCCGATTCTAAAAAATAATAGCTTCTTAATAATATTAACTTAGGAAGCACTGCCTTAAATACACAACTAAGGAAGGAAGTATATCCAACATTAGCTACTTACATCTACAGCGGGTTATGTTTGATTAAACCTCCAGTATCAATGGCTTGTTTCTGAGAAGTGCTAGCAGAAACTGTACTGCCTCCTTCCATTTAGCTGATTTGAAAAACTGAATAAATGCACCAACATATTGATTGCCGCTTTAATCCTAAAATATTCCTTTCCCTAGAACATACTACATATATCATTAAAATTACATGGATGAAAGAGCTACAAATTGAGAATGTCATTATTAATACTCTGCCAAAATCTTCTAATAACGGCAGCACTTCAGAGTTCATATTTTGAACAAACTGAATGAACTAACTTGTGGAACTTAACGAATGTACTGCTTTGCCTGAATATCCCATGAAAACAGAGAAAAAAAATTAACATGATTTTGTAGGAACACAGTTTTCTATAGGCTTTTGGTAATAATTTTATTATTGTAAGCTGGAAATTCAACCACAGCATCACTAACAAAAATAATTTGTTATGCAAGTCGTATGCTATGAATATACTACACAGAGACTGTATACTAGATTGGGTAACCACAAATCCATGTGTAATTTCCACATCAAAACAAATCTCAGCACATAAATTACTGGGGCCTATAAAAGAGGACATATATCCTCAAAGGATTCCAATCTATCAGCAACAATGAATAATCTCAACAAAAATTAAAATAAAAATGCCTTTATGTTCTATATTCTATCAATGTTATTTTTTAATACAGCACCAAAAGAACAATAAATATTATTTAATTGAGTGGCTTCATCAGGAAGAAACAATGAATGCCTCCTGGAAATTGGAGCCCAAATCGCTTCCTATCGTAAATCTGCAGATTGTGTACATGAGTCAAGACTTAATAGGACACAATAAGTACGCACCGTGCAAATGCTCGTCCTTCAGAAGTTCCTTAATTTAACAACCACTAAAACACTAATGTGTGCAGAATCACTTCCTTCCTTCCCTACACTGAATGAGTCTGGTGGAATGCCTTCCCTTAGTCTAATACTGTGCTCTCCTTCCTGCCCCCTCTCTCCCACTGAGATTACCATCATCACCATTCTTCTCATTCATGTCGGGACCACCGGTTTCTTCTGTTCCATCAGTTTCTTCTAGAAGGGGGATGGTAGCAGTACCCAGCTTGTGGGGGTTGTGGAAGGGTCAGGGTTAGATAACACACATAAAATACTAAGTACACAATCCATGCTTCATAAATGCTAGCTATCCGTGAGTCCCTTCACACCACACTCGTCTACTCATCATTGTGCCCATCGCGCCCGTTTTGCTCTTGGCTCTTTTGCTCAAACGCCTTTCCTTTCACCTACACTACCTGCTCCCGTCAGAACTGTATGCGCCTTTCAACGCTCACCTCTAACCTCCATCTCAGCGAAGACGCCCCTGAGTCCATTCCTTTTCAGCCATTAGTCTCCGTTGACCTCCAACTTCTCATGTTCACTCTTCAAACGTTCCCGTGCTACTTTGTACTCTAGTTAATGGCAAGTGTTTGATGTCTTTGGCTAGATCAAGCCCTTCCAGGACAGAAACCAGCTCTATCAATCTCTGTTAACCCCACCACTCTGAACGCAGGGCCGTATAGCTAGCAGGTGCTTAACCTGCTTCCCTAGGTATGGAGAAGTAAATGAAAGCAAACAGGAGACCATCTCTCCTGGGACATAAAACACACACAACCGAAACAATGAAATAATTATGTAAGAGGAGGGATGTTTGAGCTCACACATGAGTATTGAAGATGTTAAGGTGATGATTGTTACGTTGGAGTTGTCTAAAAAAGGAGAACCTGGACAACACTTGTGTAATGGGTAAAACTGGGGTGTAGTGGAGGACAGAGAGGTAAAGAGACTACAGGCACAGGCTGAGCAGAGGACTGCATATTTCAGAAGTGTGTGACCACCACCTTGGCCAGTGAAGGGGGCTTCACACTACCTGAAGTGCTAGAAAATCAGGAAATAAAGTGGATTGTCTAGGACTTTTACATTACTCCTCTCTTAAAAACTGCCTTTTGTCGGGGCACCTGGGTGGCTCAGTGGGTTAAGCCTCTACCTTCGGCTCAGGTCATGATCCCAGAGTCCTGGGATTGAGCCCCGCATCGGGCTCTCTGCTCAGCAGGGAGCCTGCTTCCCCTGCCCTCTCTCTGCCTGCTTTGTGATCTCTGTCTGTCAAATAAATAAACAACAACAACAACAAAAAAAACATAACTGCCTTTTGTCTGATGTCACTGCCTGTGTACTTGCCCCAAAAAGTGAAGTAGAGAGAACAGGTATTCAGTGAGACAAGAAACAGCTGACACTCTGTTAGCTTGAAGAGCAATTTGAGAATAAGTATCTTCTACTATTTGTGTTGTATCTTTTCATAAGAAACATAGAAAATTAAGATTTTAATAGAGAAGCAAAAAATCCTATACCAGAGACAGACAGTACTTCTATTTAATAATCATGTAGGACTTATTATATGCCACTGTGTGCACCATGTAGACAAGCACAAAAGAAATCCTGGATCTTGAAGAAGAGAGGCATGTGAATAGAGCTTGTAGGAAATCGGTGGACAAAATACTGGATTATGCAAAAGCCCATATGAGGGTACTTCAGTTTAGGGGTAGAAGAAATCTAAGATGAGTGGACTCCTGAAATAAAGCTTCAGAGGTCCCCCAGAGTGAGCTGTAAGAGGAATGGGGTCATTTGCTCTCCGGAAAAGGGAATACCTTGAACAGAATGTGAACACAGAACAACCGGCTTAGTTAAAAGGACATCACAAAAAGAAGATTTGTAAATTGGTTCATTGGAAGCCTCTCCAGCATCCCTCAGGGCTTAATTCCATCGCACGTAATGGGTTCTGGATGGGTTTACAGGGCATTCTAGCCGGCTGTCACGGATTCCGCTGTAACTCTTCCTTTGCATTTATAAGGACCTCTGGTAGTGCAGGACTGTATCGATTTTACAGGGGACTCTCAGGCATGTCTTCTTCTATAGTTACCAGGAAATAATGTCCACAGTTCTAATTCTGGCAAGCACCTTGACTTACTTGACTTCGAAGAAATGGGGAGACTGAGCAAAGTGACCTTGAGTCCTTCCCCACCAGATCCCTCATCTCAGCCGATGACCTCATCCCTTCAACTGCCCAGTCAGAAATCATCCTCGACATCTCTCCCACCTTTTCTCCAGCCCATGTTTAAATCACGCTAAATCTATCTTCAAAATACACTCAGAATACAGCAACTCAATCAGATCTTTAACCGCCACTGCTAGAACTCCTACAGCCGCAGGTCTGGGTTACAGCAACGTCTCTTCACTGGTCCTGCCATTTCCACCAGGATCCCTCTCCAGGAAGCTTATGTAACATCTCCTCAGGGATTCCTTTGAAACCTAAGGCATGGGGAATCCCACTGCCGCTCAAAAGTCTGCAATGATTCTCCATCCCCAACCGGTGGGGGAGAGCCACCCTATCTCCAGCCGTATGCCAGGTCTCCTCACTTCCCTGGTGTAGGCTCTTACTCTCTCAATCACTAAGCTCAAGCCACACCAGTCGTCTGTTTCTCCTCCCTGCCCCAGGATGCCAGGAAATATCTTGGGCTTTTGCCTGCCTGGAACATTCTTCCTCCTTATACCCACATGAAACTCTCTTACCTCTTTCTGTCTTTCAGTAACTGTTACCTTTTTGGGGCAGCCTACACTGATCATTCTACTTAAGTTGGCTATTTTCCATACAATTTACCTCCTTCTAAAACAGCACGGGATTTACTAAGTTATTATTCTTTCAACTCTTTTCTTTAGAAAACAAACTCCTGGAATAAAGCTTATGGAGTAGGTGCTCAACAAAGAATGTGAAGACGGGGTGGGGGTGGAAATGGAGTTCTTCCAGCTCTAGAGACTGTTCTAATTAATTAAAAGTAGCAAAGGATATTGCAAAAAGCACAATAAGGGGACGTTCCCCATCTTTTAGACCAGTCTCTCTGTTTCTTATTAACTATGAAGATATGTAACGCCTAACCATTTCACACTTTTGGATGTTGGATTCCTCAGGAGGAAAGTAAAATATCTTGACCAGCTTATCTATAACAGCTCTTACATCTTTAAAATGTCAATGGTTCTGCTATGATCCTGTTGAATAAAATTCAAATACTTCCAAACCACTGTTATGTCATAATGGACAGCACCAATCAGCACCTTAATTTATGGGCTACATCTGGATAACAAGGACACTTAGGCTTTGCTAAAAGGACAGCATTATGGCATTCAAGACTTCTTCAGTTGTTTTCCACCAGCTAAGGGGAATTCTTTATCTCCCTGTGGACCTGCACACCAACATATGACAGGCTAAGAAGACACAGGGATAGACTTCATTACGCATGCATGTGACTCTCCACAGCAGTATCGACTGAGGGCCTCTCGCTGGTGAGGAGGACTTTGTCTCTAAAACCATCTCAACCATGTGGCTCTATTTCAGGCTGACAAGTCGACAGATGACTATCCCTCTCAGCTCTCCTTCTAATTGCTGAGAACAATGCAGATATGAGAGGAGCATGAAATACACAGAGGAAAAGCCACATGAACGAACCAAGCCAAAATGGCAGCATATCCACATCTTTGTCAATATGTCCCTGGAAATTCCTGCCCCTTTCTTCAAGCCTGTTATAGCAATAGCAAGGAATCAAATCTGGAATTCAAAGAAATGTAATTTAATTTAAAGAATTGCACGGTAATGGTGGCTGGTGCTTACACAGCACTTATGTGCCTGGTACTATTCCAAGTGCTTTATGTCCATTAACTTATTTGATCCTCACAAAAACCCAGGAGGGAAGTACAATTATTGCCACCATTTCAAATATAAGGAAACTGGGGCACAGACAGTCTATATAAATTGTACTGTCACACAGCCAGAAACAGAGCTTGGATTCAAACCCACACAATCTGGATCCAGCGTGTGCCTTTACTCCCTACACTATAATGAAATGAAATTCCTTATCCCCAAAATGTGAATTTTTCTAGAGAATGCATATACTGCTATATATAAGCTATACATACAGGCTTTGCAAATCATCTTCTAAAGTGTCCAGAATCGTGTTTTCATAGTTAGTAAGGACTGAACTTTATATTGAATTTCTCCATATTAAAATTCCAGAAATGTAAGGTAGGTTTCAAGTCATTTTCTTCCTTCTTGTGCTGCCACACCCAAGTCACTCTTGGTGTACCTCAATTTTTCTTCCCAACATAAGCCAATGGGCCACCTACTTCAGAGAAAGTATTTTTTTTTCTAGACACTGTACCGGCCATAAAAACGAATCAGCTATAACTTATTAACTTCTCAGTCCAGTGTAAGGGTTAGGCACGTGTCCAAATAACAGCACGGCAAGACAGAATGGGGTAAGTACCTTCACGAGACACAAACAATGTCCTATGGTGATCTAGAAGAGGAAAGAGTCCACATCTGATTTGGAAGGTGAGTCCTGAGGCATGAGCAGAATTAGGGAAGGTAGAAACTGTGGGAAGTGAACATTTTTTGGTAGAGGCAACAGAATGAACAAAGAGTGGAGGAGAGAAATAAAATAATATTCCAGGTAGAGTCCCACTTGGCTAGAACATTGTCCATATGGTTTGCTGTGGGGAGGGGACAGCTGGAGTTGGCCTACATAGGAAGCTAGGGGTCCTACTATGACAGGACCTTGGATACCAGAAAAGAATTTATGTGATAAGTGCTTTCTAAATACTGACTATGGTGAACTCAAGAAATGAAAATGAAATGAAAGTAATTTCTGTTTTGTGAATCATAAGATTTCTCAACTCAGTTCTGCAGAGAGATCCAAGAAAGCACATTGACTGTGTAGAGTTCACATGTTCAGAATGTAATTTCCTATTAGGTACTATAATCAATGTCTAAAGATTTACCCCAATCTACCTATTATGAAAGGAGTAACAAGTGAACAAATAAGACATCCAAATTAAACTTAGACCCTCTAAATCTAAGCACCCAGAGAACCTCTCTATCTATCATTCACCTGGTTATCCTGAACTCTGCTGCTCCAGAACACAGGAAGGGGTTCAGGTTTGATAAGTGAAACATATGTCACCAAAGCTGAGGATAAGCTTCTCAAGAAAAGAACCTTTCTCAGAGACATATTATCTTTTATATAAATGTTTAACCTGCTGAAAACTTGATTTACAAACCCCACAGGAGATCAGAACCATGAATTAAAAGTGTGAAAAACCATTTCATTAATACATACTGACTGCAAAGTGACTTGATAGAGGAAAGCACACAATATATGAAAATATCATCAACATCTTCTGGTTCTATGTGATCACTGGCAACTTTCACATCTTTGAGTCTATTTCTTTATGCTAAAAGAAAAGATTTCATTTCCATTGTTTCTATGATGTCTAAAACTCTGAAACTATCATTGTGATTATGCAAAAAGCCAACACACATTCAAAATATATACGGCCCTCGGGTTAGAATTCCTAATATAACCCACTATGACCTAATAAGATGATGTATTCAAGAAAGTTTGAACATAACCCACTATATCCTCCAGATAGCACAGTACCCATCATTATGAAGATCCTATATTGGATAAATCCCACTAACGAGTTGCCCAGATTATTAAAAGATTTCAGTCCAAAAGGGAGAAAATTGAAGTTTAGATATTTAGAAAATTCAACAATCCAGAATAACCAATTTCCCAAAGATTTTTGTGAAGCCCAAGACTTATGTATTGATACTAAAGTTTTTAACGTATAGTTCACTAAATAGGTAGGGATATGTAGGTCCTTGACTATGACTAACCACAGTCAACATCAAATGGAACTCCCTGGGTAGGGGTTAAGTTCAATATCTCCCTCTTGGCATTGAAATAGAAATATAAGAAGACTAGAGTAATCATTTTATAGAATGTTTTTGTTTGGTATGTAAACCAAAGTCTTTGCAGAGTATATATTATTTTTTTCTCTTCTTTTTGAAAAATCCTAAGAGTTATTTGGTGAGAAAAACAGTAAAAATCCAGCTCTGATCTCTGGAAAGATCGGAGTTGTAACACCGAATGTTGCCACTAGCCATTCTTAAGATTTGCTTTGTAGGCAAGACTTAGCATCCTGTAACAATCAATGATTACTGATTCCCTTTGCTCCCCAAAGAGCAAGCAATTATGACCCAGGAAGCTCCACCAAGGGATTACAAACTAATGCTAACAAGAGTTCAATTCCACTGTCCTTAGATCATTCCATTTATTTATGGAGCTTTTATTGTATGTCACCAACATATTTCATAAAACAAATACTTCCTGTTACTTAGCAAAGGAAGAGGCAACACTGAAAGTCATCAGGCTAATCATGGTCAAGACTGCGGTTAAGGTCTCACTTCCCTCTCCCCAACGACCCACCCCATGAGAAACCACAGGCGCGGGCCAACCGCTCCATAACGTCTGATGCTCTGGGATACCGCCATCCGATCAGGGTGGGAGAACGGCGTAGTGAGATTAGCAAGAAAGTAATGGCGGGGTATGAATAGCAGAGTAAAGAGAAAGGTAACCTTGGGTTAGCAAGTAAGAAAGAAAGAATGGGAGGGAGTAGAGAGGGAACTGGAGAAATAAAATCATAGCAACATCTGACATGAACACAGGTACCAAAGCTAAGACTTGAGAGTCCTAGTGTCACCTGTTCGCTTCCTAATCAAGTTCTCCTTCTCATGGCAACTGCCATTGTCTTCTGTGTTATTCTCATCTGCCTTCCAAATGGCTACGAGTATATGGACATTTGGCTTACTTTTAAATGATGAGTTTTTAAAATAAAGTAAGTTATGGAAGAGTGGGTTCTTTCTTTCTTTCTTTCTTTTTTTTTTTAGGGAATTACATGAATATAAAATGCTACACTAATTTCTGCTTAGAATAGAGTTGATAAATTTCCCCTCTGGCGAGGATAAATGGTACCTCAAGGAAGGCAATTCAAACATTCAAATGCTTATCTTTGGAAGATTTGCGTAATAAATCAGCTCTCATCTTGTCACACCACGTTCGTGATGAAAAAGAAAAACTGCTTCACTCTAGGAAGTCTTCCCCTATATTTCATCAGATTTTATTGGGTCAATCAGTTTATTCATACTGCTCAGTCAGAACAACGTATACCCATGGCAACTCCCCCTGCAACTGTTATCCCATATTTGCCCCTTATAGGTGGCTGCCTCATTGCTCCAGTATTGAGTCAGAGTCCCACTTCTGCAGTCAACCTAATAAAGTTGAGTTAATAACAATCAAGATGACCAAAGCATAAAAGTTTTCACATAATTCTATGTCCACATTAATGAATAAATGAAAACACATATATTATGCTTGTCACTATACATTTTATAAATGACAAGCTCTCATAAAATATAACAAAGAATCAAAGTCCCTTTAAGTGCATATACCCAGAACAGCACCATTGGTTTTGGGTTTTGGGAGGCGTGTTTTGTTTTTGTTTTTGTGGTTTTTTTTTTTTTTTTTTTTTTGGTAGAATTGTGACCAGTAATCCAGCTTACAAGATTTCATTTCAAATTCATTCCAACAGAATCTCCAGTACATTTTTAAGCTATAATTCCCCCTTCCAAAATAATACTGTTTTCTTTTTTACCTTTTACAAGCCTATAGCATCAGATATGGAACTAGAATTGGGTTTTTTCCCCCCAAGCATCGAAATCTTTTCCTCTACACTTTAAATGTTTTTATTTATCCAATCTTATCTAGTAAGTAATCATCAAACCATCTTCTCTTTGATTTGGAATACAAATACATATAATTATATGTATATAAATTATACATATAAAAATCCAAAGCATATATATTTATATTATAATATTATTAAGCAAATTAAAAGAACTCCGATATTTGATTAGCTCAATGATTGTACACTGTTATTTCCATGACTTTGGTGAAATGGCAAAATGGCTTAATTCCTTTATTTTGGTGTCTGGAAATCCCAGTTTGCAACAGTGAAAAGAGGTGAATATAATTTTCATTTAAACCACTGAGCCACCCAGGCGCCCTATAATTTTCATTTAGATCAAGAAGGATTCATCCCATGCCCTACATCTAAACCATATAGATTCCTTTCATTATCCTAATCTTCCCATAGATTATGCTTCCCTTACAAACACAATTTTAGTAATCCTCTGTCTTTTCCTCTTTTACAAGTAACTCCTTATTATTGTACCCACAAGAAAGCCCATTACAGCATAAATTTTGAACACTACTCTAAGAATAATAATCCATATATTCCAGGGGTGCCTGGAGGAGCTAAGTCAGTTAAGCGTCTGCCTTCAGCTTGGGTCATGATCCCTGAGTCCTGGGTTCGAGCCCCACATCAGGCTCCCTGCTCTGCAGAGAACCTGCTTCTCCCTCTTCCTCTGCCTCTCCCCAGCTCATACTCTCTCTTGTGCCCTTTCTCTTGAATGATAGGTAAAATCTTTTTAAAACATAATAATTCATATATTCCAGCCTCACTCTTTTTATGGCACTAAGGTTCAAGAAACTGTAAAGTTCTATATCATTCTAAGACAAACCAAATTAATTCACCTTTTAAGATTGTCTATAATTTATTCCTGGGAATGTTAACACTCATGAATACATATACATATGAACCCTGATAGAGAGGAGGGAAAGGAAAGAAATTAATACTTTAAAAAAAAAAGAAAAGATTTATTTATTTGAGAGAGAGAGTGAGCACATGTGCATGAGTGAGCAGGGATGAGGCAAAAGCAGAGGGAGAGAGGGACTTTCAAGCAGACTCCCCACTGACCATGGAGCCTAATGTGGGGCTCGATCTCACAACCTGGAAATCACGACCTGAGCTGAAACCAAGTTGGATGCTCAACTGACTGAGCCACCCAAGTGCCCCAAGAAATTAATACTTCTTAAACTTTGTACTAATAGGATGTATTTTTCTTACACAGAGTAATTTATCTTGCCCCTAACACAATCTTTGAAGAGTTTTAAGTATTAATTATCCCCATTTCTTTATTTTTTTAAAAGATTTTATTTATTTATTTGACAGAGAGAGAGAGATCACAAGTAGGCAGAGACTCAGGCAAAGAGAGAGAGGAGGAAGTACACTCACCACTGAGTGGAGAGCCCGATGCGGGCCTCGGTCCCAGGACTCTGGGATCATGACCTGAGCTGAAGGCAGAGGCTTAACCTACTGAGCCACCCAGGCGCCCCTCTCCATTTCTTTAGATGTTAACTCTAAATCTCAAATGGTGAAGTGATTTGCTCAAGGTCATATCTAGCTTATAAGTGGTAGAGCTGGGACTTGGTATCAGGTTTCCAGTGTAATTTCCACTTAACTATGATGTCTCTTCAACTCTTACCTTAGTTGTAAGTTTTTCATGAATTTCCCCACTCCTATCTAAACTTACTCTCTAAACTTACAAAACCACTCTGTTGAGGTCAAATGAGGAAAAGAATAAAGTAAAGAAGAGAATCAAAAACAGAATGAGGGGGAAATTTGGTATTGTTTTCATATTTACCATGGTTTAGTCCTGAGAGTTGGTATTTTCCAATATCTCATTTAATCCCCCAAACAGATCCAAGAGAGGCATACTACTATCTTCAAATATAAAAAGCAAAACAGATTCAGAGGGATGGTCTAACTTGCTTGAGGCCACGGGAAAGGCAGGTAGGATTAAAACGCAAGTCTGCCCAATGGGAAAGCTAATGCTCTGGGACAAGAAACTGAGAGAATCAGAATGTCAAGAGGCCCAAGAGGTAAATATATTTCATAAGTTGCTTGAAACACGAATCTCCCTCAAATGTGTTACTGCTTAAATATTTCCATGTAGAAGAAACTAAATTCTTTCTGAATACACATTTCATTTGGAATAACTTCGATTGTGAAAAGATTTTCCCATAAACCATGTTGTCAAGAGAGGTATATCCATTCAACCTCCACTCCAGAGGGGTGTCCCGTACTGATCAAAATCAGACATGTAAGTCTCTTCTCTAAAGAGAACATCTGAGATGGAGTGAGAGAATTTACTAATGAGGATTTATATTAATTAACAGGAAAGCCATTTAGATTAAGATGATATATACTGCTTGAATAAAAATGCTAAAGACAGTTTGGAAAAGAAAAACAAGGTGCAGTGAAAACCAGAATCATTCTAGTTTCCTCTCAGCACTCACATGAATTAGTTGGAGTGACCTTGGTCGAGTCACTTCACTTTTCCAGATTTTAATTTCCTCACTTCGGAAGTCACTCACATCATCTTAATGTATGTTCAACATGTAAAATTCTACGATTATAGAATATCAATTAAATTATTCACAAATAATCTTAGAGTGCTTACACACACACGCACACACACACACACACACACAACAGTGGATTAAATTCACTGCGGCAAACATAGCAACAAGGTTTGAGGTGATGAGGACTAACTTTATTTCCTTCTCCTCAATCACTCTTCATTTGAATGGAACATGAACCTAAGTTTTCATTCATTTTGAGAACTAATACCTTAATGGCAGATGCTAGCCTTTCTCTGGGTAGTGAAACTAAAAGTCCTTGGGAGTGTTTTAATATTCTTGTTCTTTAAGCCTAAACAATAAATGGAAAATATGACCAAGAAATAAAAACAAAAATATTTATAGATGCTTCAGCTTTCTAGAATCTGGAAATAATCGTAGTGTATTTCCATGCTAGAAGAATTATGTATATATTTTTCATTTTAAAAGGCTTCTAGAGACTAGATAAAGACTACTTTCCCAATCACTTCAAACGCTTTGCTTAAAAAGTGTCTTACAGGGGCGCCTGGGTGGCTCAGTGGGTTGAGCCGCTGCCTTCGGCTCGGGTCGTGATCTCAGGGTCCTGGGATCGAGTCCCGCATCGGGCTCTCTGCTCAGCGGAGAGCCTGCTTCCCTCTCTCTCTCTGCCTGCCTCTCCATCTGCTTGTGATTTCTCTCTGTCAAATAAATAAATAAAATCTTAAAAAAAAAAAAAAAAAAAAAGTGTCTTACAGTCCAAACATGAATCACCCCAAGTTACCCACCTTGTTGGTAGCACAGGTGGGAACTGGTGTGACTTTAAAATTAAGGACATTTAAGATAAAGGCAAGTGTTCTGCATTCAACAGCTAGAGGAGAGGAATCTATCTGTCACAGTGGAGGGACAGAAGTGGTCATCAAAATGTGAAAAAAAAAAAAGGTAAAGAGAAGAAATGCTGAATACAGAGGATTATATGTATAGTTATGTAAAGAAACAACTCAGGTGGATTTAACTGTGCAACTAGATTCTTCAAATTCATGAGAACATAAGCTCTATGAGGGCAAGAGCTTTTATTTTCATTACCATAAGGTCAATCTAGAACAGGGCTCAGTGCGTAGTAGGTGCTTGATGTGTATTCACTGAACGAAGAGAGAGAGGAAATAACAGAAGAAAACTGTGGACATACAAAAATAATAAAAATGGAAACATGGTCATAAAAGTAGACACGGAATAGCTCATAGCTGACTAGAAAGGTCAAAGAGATTCCAAAGACAAGAGTTATTATGTTCTAGTCCTTAGAGTTTCTGCGCTCAACTTTCAACAAGTCATAACTTTTTTATGCCTCAGTTTCTCAATCTATAAAATATCTCTTTCTTTACACTTTAAAAGGATCGGTGAGGTGACAGTAAAAGGAAATGGGAAGGAAGAAGATGATATATGGTTTGGGATGTAATGACTTTCCGGGAAAGCAGAAATGCTGATCTGTACAAATGTGTAAGAGTCAGCAGGGAAACGGTGTGAAACATACTAAGGAAAAAAAGACGGAGCGATCCAGAAGCGGGACACAAGTTTGAATCAACTGTGCCGATAAGAAACCAGTATATTGTTCTAGAGACGTATTTGTCTACGTGTGTTTGTAATGTGTATAAATAACCATTCAGTATTAAGATGTAATGAACTATGTGAAAAGATCAGTGCAGATGCGTTAGTATTTTAGAATGCAATGGAATATTGATAAATAAAGCCGAAGTGGCATCATTGGAAAAATCAAGGAGGATTCAAGAGATAATTGGGTGGGAAGGCCAAGGAGAGTAGAAAACCCATCTAGGGATCATTGAGGAACAAGGAGAAACAGGGTGGGCAGTGTGGGGAAGAGGCGAGCCACAGAGCTACCTCCTCCAGGTCAGCCAAGAGCCCACCCTGCAAAACCTGATCTGTTATCAGCAGCGAGCCGGATGCTGTACGGACGATCAAATAAAAAGGGAAAAGACGAGCACTACTGAATGTTTAATAAAAGTAAAAACAAGAAGGCGGGAAGGAGATTGAATTTAATAGTCTGAACTATACATGCTCGACCAGTGGTCCCACTTGGCAAACATCCCTGTCCTTTGGATGCCACTGAAGCCACTAGAGTTGGTGTCCAGTCCTATTCTCTCTGGACCGGGGAAAAGCGGACAGGAGAAAAATGCCACGTGTGTGAGTTTAAATTCTGGGGGACAGGACACTCCTCTGTTTTCTACTATTTTGGATTTCACTAAACCTTTCGGAATGTTGTACATTTTCGTAAAAGAGTGTCATTAAATCTTTCAGAGCCCGGATTTCCTCCTCACCAGTGAATTGATCAAATTATTTGGGTTCGGTTGAGGATCTGTCACTTTCTCCCAGTTTTTAAAATGTCTTGGGCTTTAAATAAGTTTGGTTAAAGTGGAGATAAGTTATCTGAAATCACCACTCTGAAATATCTAAGAGTACAGTTGCAAGGGCCTAGAAGAATCTCTTGGGCTTAAAATAAATGCCACTTTTAAACTGAAAGGAAGAAATCCTTTGGTATATTCAATTAATCACACTGGGCTTCTGCAAATGGTAGTGATTTGTGTTGTCACTGTGGTAACAATGGTTTGCCATGCAACCCTGTACAAAGAGATTTAAGACAAAGCAAAACAAATTTGGCCTAAGATGAAAATACTAACATACTCTTATTTACTCTACGGACTGTGTGGTCAAGCAGGCTCTCCCATCCAGAAATACATTTCTTACAAGACGGCACTTTGGTTCCATGCGACAATTTAATTAATCAGCTCTTTTTATAGTAACCTAAGTTAGCAATCTCCCACAGTCAGTTCTTCCCATATAAATAAAGGTTAAGAAAAATCTTTAAAGCCCAGGCAAAGAAAACAAATTAATGGTTCAAGTATTATGTGCCCCAGTGAGAAATAAAAACTTAACAATTACCATGGCATATAAAGATATAATAGTGGGGAACCACTAACCAAACACAGAAAAACTTCAAATTAAAAAATAAAAAGTATATATATTTTTCCAATCCTGCATTAGATCTCCTGAGATCTAGATGTATGCATAGATTAATGTGGTGGAAACATGAAATTATATTACCTTATGAGAGAAATGCCCATTTTAGAAAACCTGATGTAACCACTATTCCTATAGGCAACTGAAAACGTTATATATTGCTTTTTATTACAATAAAGACAAAGAAGGTTTTAATTTTAAAAGAGTCCGCAGGAAGGAGAGTAATTTCAGTGTTTATAGAATAAAAGCCTAATACTAGAAGGTAGATTGGTTGGGGAATAACAGAGCAGACACAATTACTAGGATTGTCTCTCTTCCACTCTCTTAGGCTCCAGGATAAAGAAGAATCAATTAGCCCTCCACAGACTATGACCTTGAAGGCTACGGCTCTGTGCATAATATGCTGAACATGCTCAGACAGACAGGAAAGGGAGAGTATGGACTTGAAACCGCTGAGAAGCATGTTTCGGATATGAGAACGTCATCTTAAGATGTATACCATCTTAAGGCTCTGGATCTTCCTGTGACTAAGCAGTACTTTTGGAGTTGAAGGGGAAAAAAGTGAACAAGGTTACAAAATGACAGTCTCATTCCAAGCTTTTTTTTTTTTTTTTTTTTTTGCTTTTCCTTAGTAGATGGTTACAAGCTCTTTAAACAACAAAGCAACCACTTAAAGGTTGGCTCAGAAAACACAGCTCCCTGGACCAGTCTCCCTCACCCCACCTCCCCACCCCCACAAACAGACTCATAATTTTTAGGATATTTGTATTTTTATTGTTTTCAGGCACTAGCCCCCCCCCCCCAAAATTAACACAGAGTTTTCCACACAAAAAACCCACAGGCTGTAAAGTATTAAGCACCGTCTACCCCAAACTTTTCAGGAGAAAACTACTTCCCATGCTGCTTTTCCAGGCTGGTCTCCAACACACTTCAAAATGCCGCAGCTGTGTCTCTGGCCAGAACTGGCCACTGCGATGCTTTTAGGCAGCAGTAAATCTTTTCCACTCAGTGCATATGCCAGAAAATCAATGCCCAAGCTCGAAAATAAAGAAAGGAGAAACTATATGGAATGCATACCCTAATGAGATCCCTTAGTAGAATTTACCTTAAAAAATAATTTCTCAGACAGTCAAAACATACTTTTTGACATGGTCCTAGATCAGAAATAGGTAACTGGATGGTTTTTGTTTGCTTTTCTATTTCCCCCAAAGATGACAAAATTATAGACCCCCCCCCCCCAAAGGTCCTGTTTCTCTTTCCGGACAACTAAACCTTTTCGGGCACATTTTAATTAACGACAAGTTCCAAGCAATAACGATAAGGAGGTAACCTTGTCTTCCCTGTGAATTTTGCTTCTCTTTGCAGGATCTGAACGTGCTTTTTATAGCCTGTCATTTCATCTGGGTATTATTTCCCGGTCACTTTGCCAGGTGGGAAGAGGCGGTGAAGGCAGTGATATCTGTCAGACCTTTAATGATGCTTCAGGGACTTGATAAAGATACAAAGCCTCGTCTGCTGAAAGGAGGTTCTTTCCTAATTACACCTGAAAAACAAGCCCCCCCCCCCTCTCTCTCTCTTTTAATCTTTGCCACTGAAGCTGCTGTGTAGGAAACGATCCTGAATCACAAGCACAAGTCAAGTTTTCTGTGTTTCCCTACCCCACGGCTCTCCCTCATTCGGAACATAACGTCTGGGGAATATGTCCTTTACCCTTCCCGAGCATCCACAGGGAAACACAAGTGGTGAGCATGTCATCACGGAACACTTACCCTCCACTCTTAGAGATCTCACACACGTTCTTAAGAATCAAATCCTCTCGTCTTTTACTTTTTCTACTAAGGGAATATTCATTCACGGTAGGAAGTAAGGAGCAGAAGACAAGAGAAACAAAAATAAATCAGAAACATTTAGCAAAAAAAAAGCTGGAGGAAACTCCTCCCTCTCTACTGATGCTTGAGGCAACCTGACTACTCATGGTTTCATCGCTGTCAACTTTCCACTGTATGCATCGTCGCAGCGACCCGGTCGCGACAGCAGCACATTGTTTCGTATGGTTTTAAGAGCGTGGGCTCTCCTCCCTCACAGGTTATTAAACTGCGCGGCTGCAGTCTGACGGGCAAAAAATGACATGTCTGGGAAACAAAACAAAACAAAACGATGCACCTTACTCATGGATCTTGTACTTTTTAACGACTGCCAAGGAAGCTCTTTAAACGTTTGATTACAGAAGACAAAACTAATTTGGAAAAAACCCCTTCGTGCAGACTTTGGGCTGCGTCCACAAGGAAATCAAGGGCTCAGTAGCCGAAACTCCAATCTGGGCAGGACAGCGAGAGCCTGCCGGCGTGGGGGGGGTGAGCACGGTGGATGAGCTATATCAGGAGGAGCCAATTAAGATAGAAAAAGCAGGGAAGGGGACAGGAAGGAGAGACAGAGGCAGATACCAGGTGGCAGGGGACCTCAGGGAGGCGGAGGGTAACAGAAGGGTGAGGAGGGGTGATGGAAAGCCACCTTGGCACGAGACACACGCGGAAACCACACTCGCCCCTCCCCGGAGGGCACACTATGTCAAACAGAAAGAATGCTCTGAGGTCTTCATTTTTTTTTAAAGTGTTAGAAATCAATGGGATCGCAGTGACATTCAGGCATGACTCGCAGACGCTCAAGTGGCGGGTCCCCCCACCCAGCCCGTGAGCGATCCGGCCGGAGGGAACGCTGCCTCGTGCCAGCAGTGGGCAAGATCGTTCTACTCCTCTCTTCCAGGCCACCCCAAGCGTTCCAGTCACATGACGCGCTTCAACAAAACCATGCAATTAAAACAGAGGACAAGGAAACAGCTCCCTGCGCGCTCAAGCCCACCCGTTTCCATTTTTCATCATCTCTCTCTCTCTCTCTCTCTCTCTACTTACAAAGTTTAGGAGCAGTTTGGAGATTAGTTTCTGTTGTTTGTGGCTGAGTTGCTGACTTGGGTGTTCTCACCTCAGGGTTCCGTGTGGGGAAAGGGAAGGACGGCAGGAAAGAAAAAGCAAGGATTCGATTCTTCGGGGTGGGGACCGCTGCGGGTTGGGAGGACACAGCAGCATTGTCAACTTGCAGTGTAACTTGAACCTCAGTTTCAGATGGAGCCCTAGAGACAGGTGAAGTGTACGCCTCAGATGCTACCCACTCGGCTGAGGCAGCAGTTGGATCCAGAGAAATAAGAGGGTCCTGGCCTAACCCCCCAGGGTCAAGGTGAGTAGGAGAGTCATACTCGAATATCTTGTCCACGAACACCCACTTGAGGCCGGCGATGCAGAGGCAGAGGCTGACTAGACAAGCCAGAATGGGGACAATGCAGATTTTCTCGGAGTTGAGACAACCTCTCAGGCGCTCGGCTTCCAAGCAGACACAGCAGGGAACTGCCAGGCCCACGAGTCCAGGGTTTCTCCCGTCTTCGGTCTGGGTCTCTGGCATGTCTTCGGCTGCCGGAAGTCCGTCAAGAGATGGGTCTGCACTCAGCTGAGTGGAGGGGCTGGAGGACCTCTCGGCAGCTCCCTCGGACATGTCTGGGGAATAAATCTCCATCGGCTCACCTCCAGAAGGCCTGGCCTCTCTCATGGTCCATTACCATGCAGAGCCCCCCCCAACCAAATGATACAGCATCTTACAGGGGGAAATCGATAAGTCTTCCAAGTCCAAGGCCATTATCAAAAGCAAGAGGAGTTCAGGAGGAAGGAAGGAGGAGGAAAAAAAAAAAGAAAAAAAAAAAACCTCTAGCAACTACCAAATAAAAGTATCCTGTAATTCGTGACTGCTGTCCCTGGGCCACTTTGGCAGTTCTTTCAAATGCTTCTCCAAACCATCCCGGCTGGTGGAGAGGGCTGGGGGCCAAAACAGAAACCAAGCCGGCGGTGAGTCAATTAAGTAAACCAGTAGCCCAAACTGAAAGGCATGTTTCTCACCTCGAGCATCTGAAGCTGGTGTCTGCTCAGATGGAGAAAACAACTGTCATGCAGGAGAAGTAAAAGCAAAAGCAGGACCAGCGGCGGCGGCGGGGGCGGCAGCAGCGGCGGCGGCAGGAGAGGCAGCAGTGACAGTAGCAACAGCATCCTGTTGTGTGAACGCGACGGCTGAAAGAGGCTGAATCATTACAGAGCAGCAGGTGCCTGCCCTCGGAGCATCACTGCAAACAGGATCATCACAGAGGGATCCGAGGGGACGAGTGCGGCCCGGAGGGGCGGTGACTCCCCTCCCCGCCCTGCCTCCACCCCCACCCCCCAACCACTCCTCTTTGTCCTTCTGGAGCGTTCATTCACTTTCTTCCTCTGCGGCGCTGCCCTGCTTCATAGTCTCTTTCTCTTCCTTTCCCCTCCGCATCCAAAGACATTCTCTCTCTCCTTGCCTCTCCCTCCCTCTCTCTCTTTCTCTCTCTCTCTTTCCTCCCTCCTCCCTCTGTCCGCACTCCAGAGCTGCTGGCTGGTCTGAGTCCAATCAGTATACCCGGCAACGCAGGACTGCCAGTGACTTCCTATTTTATCCAATTAGAAGGAATAAAGGCCATCAAATCAAAGAGAAGCAGGCAGGCACCAGTTAAGCCCGGTCCCCGTGGCCCCCACCTCTTTTCTTCCTTTTCACTTTCTCTCTACAAAAAGCGGCCCCAGTTTTCCACCCCCACCTCGCTTGCTTTCAGTCTTGCCGTCTCTCTTTCCTTCACCCACGGTTGGGTCAGAAAAAGCCAGCGATCGATGCTAGCAATCTAACAAAGCTGGGATGGGGCGGGGGGGGGGGGGGTTAGGTGGGACCTTATGGGTTGGACCTGAGGCTTGGCAAAGTCTGATATCTGATTCCTCCCTAGAGAGGTAAGCTTTTCAACAGCAATTTCTTCTTGCCTGCCGCGGAGAGATAGCATTCCTTCCCCTGCCCTCTAATAAGTTTTGTTCACCAAGAGGACTGTTATTACCCGATTTTCAACCAACAGTTAGAACATTTTTTTCCAAACCATGGACAGCTCTGCCTTCAGTCCTGTTCCCCAGGATCCTGGAAGACTTTGCAATACCCAGGTTGTAGTGGAGAGACTATCTACGGTGGCGGGGGGTGGGGGGGTTTGCTAGGCAAGGGGAGAGGTGTTCACGTATCCCCACTCTGGTCCTATTTAAACTTCCATTTCCCCTTCCCACCCGGAGCAGCCCTCGACTAATGTCAAGCTAATAAGAAACACTGGTAAAGAACGCTAGGAAGGGAGCAAAGGCTACCACTTCATTTTGAAATTAGCCTTCGCTGTGACCCCACACTGCAGAGGTCTGAAATCCCCTGGTTGCTGTAATATACACCACATGTCCTCAGCGAGAGCCACGCTGCAAGGATTAAGAAGAGTCTTCCACATGACCATGCCTTCTGGGTTAAGTTTCAGTAGCTTTACCTTACAGACAGTTTCAACGCAGGTTTTTTTCTCCCCCTTTTAAAACAGCAGCCATTAAAAGGCCGGAAGAAACGCCGTCTCTAACAGGGAGTACAGGATTCCCTGAGCCTCCCGTGCTCGCGTGTCCGTCCACAGTGCGTGCATCTGAACCTTTAATCCCTGCTTCGCTGTGGCCGCACACCCAAATGGTTGCCAAGGAACCATTTTGCTCACCTCTGTCAATAAGAGTCTTAAAAACTCTCTCTAAATCTGTACTACACAGCCATCCTAGGAGTCCCAGAAGCAATAAATCTAGAGCTCAAGTCCGAGAAAGTCTGCTTTAAGCACATTATATTTTGCACAGCACTATCTCCGCTGCTCTGAAATAGTTTTCAACTTTAAGTGGGCATAGAGCCATATGAATATTATCATTTCTTTCAAAATGAAATCGGCCCATAACTATAAATGATGTGAAGGACGTTAAATCTCAAATGTGTTTGCAGTAACAACAACTACAAAAAGCCTGAAACGATATGCCTAATTGTAATTATGATTGTGACAAGCTGATGGGCAAAATGACTTATTCTCCCCCTAACCCGCACTTATATACCAATAACCAGTATTTTAAAAATAATACTTAAGATAAGATCTTATGCCTTTCTAGCTTTAACTATATATATATTTTTTAAATTAATTTGTTTATTTTAGAGGGGGGAGGAGGGAGAGCACGAGCAGGGGGAGGGGCAGAGGGAGAGACTCCCTAGCAGGCTCCATACTCAGCGGGGAATCTAATGTGGGGCTGCATCTCAGGAACCTGAGATCATGACCTGAGCAGAAACCAGGAGTCAGAAGCTCAACTGGCTGAGCCAATCAGGTGCCCCATTAACTAGTTGATTTTAAAGTAGTGAGGGTTTTCTTTTCTTTTCTTTTCTTTTTAAATTATTTATTTATTTATTTGCCAGTGATAGAGGGAGAGAAAGCGAGCAAGCACAGGCAGACAGAGAGGCAGGCAGAGGCAGAGGGAGAAGCAGGCTCCCTGCCGAGCAAGGAGCCTGATGTGGGACTCGATCCCAGGACGCTGGGATCATGACCTGAGCCGAAGGCAGCCGCTTAACCAACTGAGCCACCCAGGCGTCCCTAGTGAGGGTTTTCTTAAAGATTCTAACAGTGGTGGGTGTGCCTGGGTGGCTCAGTGGGTTAAAGCCTCCTCCTTCGGCTCAGGTCATGATCTCAGGGTCCTGGGATTGAGCCCCGCATCGGGCTCTCTGCTCAGCTGGGAGCCTGCTTCCTCATCTCTCTCTGCCTACTTGTGATCTCTGTCAAATAAATAAATAAAATCTTTGAAAAAAAAAAAAAAGGTTCTAACAACGGACATGAAATTTCCTATCATAGGAAATCCGCATTTCAGCATTTATAGTATTCATACTGAGAGGAATTAACATTTTAATAATCAATATTCATGTAAATATGCAAAACCAATATAAGCAAAGTAAATGTTTGCACTAAATTAGGGTACTTTATAATTCCTTTACAGATCACCCAGTTTAAATACGCGGTCCCTACCTCCTCACTTCTGTCCCAACCCAAACCAACACTCCAGTATAATACACTGACATTTTGTCCACAGCCGATCATCAACCATCCAGGTTTCAAAAATCAAAATGGGGTTCAGGCAGCCCGCGTCGGGCAGGTAAGAGAAGACACCCAGGATAGTAATCCAGAGTTACAAAAAGTGCTCCTCAGCCTGTACCAACAACCACTCACCTCACCATAATCACTCAGAGCAAACATATTCTGTAAGGAAATTATCGGGCTCTGTGCTACTTGTCATCCTAAAGACACCCAACATTTAGAAAGGAAAACATTGTATCCTACAAAGACTAGGACAAAACATAGGGGCAAAATCCTGTGGGCTGCCACACTGGTTCTTTCCCCTAGGCGACCCACATCGGACTGTGGGGTGTGTATGCGTCCTCCTGGGAGGGGTGTTCTAAGAGCCCCGTGGCACCTTGAAGCTGAGAGAGGCTTACAGGAAGCCAGCATCCCGTAAAGTTGTTTCCCACCAAATCAGAAGGTGAATGTAACTGAGGTACGGGGTACAGGAAGTAAAAAAACAAAAACAAAAAATCTTCATTTGTGTCCCCCTAGGGACTAGGAGAAAAAGGTTGCCTTTAACCCTTAATCGAATCCCCTATAGCAGGAAAGAAGTGAGGAAGGGTGGTGTCAGTCAGAGAGGGATCAGAATTTCCTTTGGATGAAACATGGCTATTTGGAGGAAGAACTCCAAGGATACACCATGTTAACCCTTCAGGATCCAACCCAATAAAGGTCAGGAGCACCCATATTTCTGTGTCCCTTTAAAAAATTAACATGAAGGGTACCTGGGTGGCTCTGTGGGTTAAAGTCTCTGCCTTCTGCTAGGTCATAATCCCAGGGTCCTGGGATTGAGCCCCGCATTGGGCTCTCTGCTCGGCAGTGAGCCTGCTTCCCCCCACCCTCTGCCTGCCTCTCTGCTTGCTTGTGATCTCTGTCAAATAAATAAATAAAATCTCTAAAAAAAAAAAAATTAAAAATTAACATGAGCCAGAATTTGCTACCTTTTAAAAGTCACATTACCACCTCGTTCATCACAACAGAAGCTACATTTATAGAGCTCCACCTTTATGCTGGGCACTCTGCTAGGTTGTTAACACATCTTATTTCTTATTTTCACTAACCCTGTATAGTAAATATAATCTTAAAAAAAAAAAAGAGGGGTGCCTGGGTGGCTCAGTGGATTAAGTCTCTGCCCTCGGTGCAGGTCATGATCTCAGGGTCCTGGGGTCGAGCCCCGCATCGGGCTCTCTGCTCCGTGGGGAGCCTGCTTCCCCCTCTCTCTCTGCCTGCTGGTAATCTCTGTCTGTCAAATAAATAAATAAAACCTTTAAAAACAACAATAACAAGAAGGGTTGTATTCTAGCTCACAAGTCTGTGGGCTGACTGGGTTCAGCTGACTGGTTCTTCTGCTCCATTTGATGTGGGCTGACTGGGTTCAGCTGACTGGTTCTTCTGCTCCATTTGAT
>NC_081574.1:28915440-28945826 GCF_022355385.1 Mustela nigripes | reverse complement strand
GTCAGCTGGGGTTGCCCTCAGCTGGGGTGCAAATGGGATGAAATACTGAAGACGCCACTCACTCACAAGACCAGCAGCTGATGCTGGATGTCCCCTGGCAGCCCAGGGAGGGAGCACCAACCTAGCGCCTTGTCCTGTGGCTTGGGCTTCTCACAGCACAGTGGCTGGGTTCTGAGCAGAAGCGTCCCAAGAGGGAGGAAGCACAAGCCGCCAGTTCTCTGGCAGACTGAATCTGGAGGCTACATGAGTTATTTCCATTGCCTCCTACTGGCGAATCAGGATGGGGATGGGGGGAGGGGAGTAAGTCTTGATGGGGCAGTGACAAAGATTTTGCCACCATAATTCATCCACCGCGGAAGGTAAGGAAGTCAATGTTAGAAAGCCAACCTCAGACAGGAGGAGATGGGATAATACAGAATGGGATTTGGCAGAAGAAAATGAAAATACACGTGTATTTCTGATCCACTTTCATAATATTCCAGCTTTCTTCTAAGCCAGCTCCAATGAAGAAAAAAAATCTCATCATATCCTCAGATATACTCAAATTCCTTTGCGACTTCAGGCTATTGGGTTCAGCATTTATTTTATTTATTTTATTATCAAAAGTATTTAGCACAGTTCTGGCAGATGAAAGAGGATGATGGTAAATGCCAGTTCGCCTTTGACCATATCACCTAAACTTCTTTCCTCTTTGACATTTTTTTTTTCTGTATTTTGGCTCTTTCCCTCTGAAAATGTTTATCTCTGAAAAAGCTTATCCTTGCTCCTAAATTTTATGGATAAAAACACAGACTCTACTTTGTGGTGTCTAGTACTGCAATGACCAGGATAATTTCATTTCTTCTTTTTCTTCTTTTTTTTTTTTTTAAAGATTTATTTATTTATTTGAGAGAAAGAGAGAGAGAATACACATGAGCATAAGCTGGGGGGGAGGGGCAGAGGGAAAGAATCCCAAGCAGATTCCCTGCTGAGCACAGAGCCAGACCTGGAGACTCCATCCCATGACCCAGGGGATCATGACCTCAGGCAAAACCAATCAGACACTCAACTGACCGACCCACCCAGGCCCCCCAGGCTAATTCTGTTTCTAAATTATAGTCATTGGAGATGACTATGGATAAAATGTAATGATTTATGTATTTGCTAATGAATTACGAAATCACAGTTTTCACAAGAAACCTTCATGTTCTAAAGCTAACCTTAAAAACTTACTGCTTCCTATAGAGAAGACAGAGTACTCAAATGCATCCCATAGCCTCTTCCTGCTCAGTTGAAAGTCATTCTCCGGGTGGCCCCAACTCCTTCCTGGAGCCCTTCTGTGATTCCAAGTCATGGCCCCAACATTTTCTTAACTGTACCACTGATGGGGCACATCTTCACAATCTGTGCTATTATTTAATTATGCCATAGGTATAGGACTGAAGAATATAATTTCTCTGAAGGCCAGGTCTTTCGCTATTTGGTTGTCTCAAGCCCAGAGCTGTGTTATCCATTCAGTACACACATTGCGTTTGGTTTTTATTTTTAACTGAAATTGAATTACATAGATTATGGACCCTCTAATAAATGGGCAAACTTTCTTCACATCTGCCTAATTATTCAAAATACCTCCTGTACTCTTGTTCATTTTTTCCAAACTTTTAGTGTTCAGTTCAGGTACATCCTTACCAAATTTTTCTGATTGTTCCTAAATATGCCTTTTGAGAATCTGTCTTATTCTAGTGAAACTCTGTTACAACTATGCTTCACGCTTAGCCACCACAGATCCTTGCAGTGGAAGGAAAACTGGGAATAAACCAAAACTTAACTACTGTTCCTGTAATTCTTCTCTCTTCAACTGAATAGAAAATTTCTCTGAGGGCAAACCAAATCCATGTGCTATCTGATGTTCTTCTACATTATTCATAAAACTAAATGGGGGATATGAAACTCATTCTACCTTACAAGGTAAGAGTTTTCTCCCCACTCTTGAAGGCGAGCAAAGACTCTGACTATACTTTATTCTTTTTGTTTTGTTTTGTTTTTTATTATACTTTATTCTTACCCAGTGAAAATTTTCTCAGAGGAGAAAATCTGACTTAATTTTAAGAAGTATTTTATGAGATGCTGTATCAAATATTTGGTATTGACCGTGGGTCTGTGTTCTCATTTTGTAACGAGATGATTGATTCACTCTGGTACATTTCGTTCTTTATGGGTTGAGATCCTCTATTGCTCAAGACATAGTACATGACCTCAAAAATGAGGATGTGAGAATTTTATATATAGAAAGATATCTCTATTAAATGGGAGACTTATAAGTTTTCTTTACTTTGAGAGAACCTATTTGTTTCTCACTCCCCGTAAGTAAAAATCATTAGTTATATACAAACAGACTTTATTTTATTTTTTATTTTTAAGCTCATCTTTCTTTTAAAACTACACTGGACATTTGGAAGCAGTTGGAGATGGTTGCACAACATTGTGATAAATATTAGTGACTCGCTCACATCAGAATGATTTTAAGGTTATGTGAATTCTAACTCAATAATGAAAAAGAATGACTCTTGGACACCCACCACAGTTTCAACTTCTCCAACATTTAATTTTAAAAGGAAAATATGTTCTGCCTGACCAGTTTTACTAGTGGACTGCACTAAAATAATGAGACTTTGGTACATTTAGGTTGCCCTTTTGTCTACAAAAATCTTGGAAGGTCACGTGGCAGTAAATCTCTGAAAGTCATTAACTAACTCTGAACTCTGAATTGATGTTGATGATGCAACACTGCATCCCGAGGAACTTAGAAGCATGAATAAAGATATAATAAACTGATATGTCATTGAGTGTTTCAAAAGACATTTTATGAGAAAATGAGCAAAGACTTATAACTCTATCTCATTTTATACACTGAAAGTATTATTTCTCTTTGTTCAACTCTATCCCATTCCCCTATTTAGAATATACTAGAAGTAGGAGCAAAGGATGAGGGAGAAAGTGGCAGTTACTCTGAATTATCTGTATGTTCTATGCAGTGTGTTTTTTTTATGAAGTGGCTGATAAATTCACTGCCTGAATGTCAATCCCATAAGGCCAAGCACTTGTGTCTGTTTCTATCACTATATCCCTTTTGCCTAGAACATGCCTGGCACAAAGAAATCACCACATATTGTTGAATCAATGCATCATTATGGAAACTCTCCTAAACAGAGATGAATTAACTATGGGAAAACATGTCAAAGGCATGGGTACTCCAGATAAGAGTTGTCTTTGTGTGAATAAACACAAATAATGTTAATGTGTGTGTGTATATGCATCACAGAAAGAAAGAAAATTATCCTTATAGTGACTTCTCTGATAATATATGGATGGAGAGTCGATCGTAATGTTTACTACAGCAATACAGGTTGCATTAGTTACCTTGAACAAATAGCTTTGCTTGTTTCATTAATATTCACTACTCTAAGTTAAGATCACATGACAGAGCACCAGGGCTAAGAGAGAATTTTTGTTTGCGTTATCCTCAAGTCTTACGGCAAGTGTAACAAAAATACAAGGGACAATCGGCGCTTTTGTGAGCCCGTATATAATGTTACTTAAGGAAAATAATAGAGGCTATACCTTGTTGCGGTAAGAGAAATTAAACATTAGGGAGAAACATCTCTGATAATCAATGTCCGTTTAATACAAAGTCAGTAGAGTTTCAAACATGGAAGTAATTAAACTTGATTTACACTTAGGCACTAGTTATCTGTTTCACTTCCTTGTCAGCTGACTATAAACAAATCCCCAAATCAATCCAGAAATGCACTGTACGGCACAACCCATCACTTTTACAAATGCCCTGGAATTTGTTACTTTGATTTTTCCATCTTCTGCTTCAGACAGAACCTGCTGAACATGAGATGGTTCACACAGTAAGGCACTTATGAATCACTTATAAGACAGTACCATCCGCTCAAGAGACTCTGAAACATCCTATAAAGCCTTCTATAAAATAAACCCTCACAACTCACCTGGAATCAAGGAAGCTTCAGGAAGGGAATTATCTGAAGTGTCCTACTTTTAAAAATACTCCAAATTTGTAAATTTGATAAGAGTTCATCCAGAGGAAACATCTTACAATACGCATTTTCCTTAGAGTCTACATAATTCTCGCTCCTTGCTGCTGATCAAAATGAAAATACAAAGTTGCACCAAAAGGAAAAAGAGCAGGAATAAAAATATATGCAGTTGTCAGAACTGATTTAGCATTCTGAGGGAGTCACGTAACCGGCAATGCTGTTCTAAGGTCATAAGCCTTATAATGCTCACAGAAGCAGAAGTATCCTATTTAAAATCAAACGCATGCCTCCTATTGTTCTGTTGCTTCTCAGTCCAAGGGGTGGACACTTTTACAATTTTTATTACTTTAAAAATACAAATTTAAAAGTCATAAGATAAAAGGATCTTGTCACTTGGTCTCCAGAATCTTCCATCATAAATCACACAATATGTTGCTAGGTTCAGATCTGTTTAAGAATGACTTGCTTCTTTTCTATGCATTTCAGAAATCACAAGGAGTGAAAGGATTTAGGCTTTAATGCAGAGATGAACTATAATCTCAAGAATAATTAGATCTAAGTTTTTCATTTACTGAGTGTTGGAGCTGAGGCAAGACTTGCCCGTGAATTTTACTTTGTCCAAGAAGAAAAAATTTTACTTTGTCCAAGAGGTAAAGGTACCTCCTTTACCAAGGAGGTAAAAATAATCTTCCTGGAGTCACACCAAAATTAATTTCAGAGTCAAGACTACAACTCAGGTCTCACGCTCCTCCCCTTTCTACTCATGTCTACAAAGGAAAGCGCTTTGGTGATGTACTGCCAATGTCAATACAAAGGAACAGGAGACGGGAAGGTTTCGATGTTCTGTCACTATGGCTGTGGATCGTCTCTATAGAAATATCTCACTTTGAACTTGCACTGTGACTGCTTCTACTTGAAATTTAACCCTGTTTAGAGCTCCCATGACTGCTTTGGGTCACAACTCTCCTGAATATTCAGGCCCTCTTTCTGGAAGATCTCCAGAGATCAATATTTCATATTTGGACTCGTTTATTCAACCTGATTGCTTCACACTATGGAGAAACGCAGGATGTGCACTGCGGAGCCCCATCACTTACACGCAGGATAGGTTGGAGCTAAGAAATCAGTTTAACAATGCCAACATGACTGTGGGCTTTATGCTCACATAGAAAGGTACAGAACAGAGACTCTGGTAGATGGAAGCAAGCTTGTATTAAGAGAGGAAAGAAGACTGTCACATCTGTATAGGGATCAGCCGTATTACTGCAATGTTTCAAAAACATGGGATATGAAGAGAGCCGACAGCTGAGAACTGGTGAGGCAAGCTTATGGCCTCTTTTAACTTGGAGAGTCAGAAGTCAGAGGCAGGGAAGGAGTGACTGTCAGGAACAGGAGAAACAAGGCTGAAGCTGTTGCTAATGGAGTGAAATTCTGAAATATGATGCCTAGAAGATCCCAGGTCCAAATATGATGACTCATTTCAGCAAGACCTGTATTCTGTTTGTTGGCATAATGCGTCACTTACATATTCCTTTAAAGACTGTAATAAAACACATATTACTAGGCAGAGTGGGATATGCAGGGATAAAATGCACGCATGTATGCAACTTACTTGAAAGGGCATCAAAAGTAAAAGTGGATGGACAGGTGAGCACTGGGGGGGGGGCGCCTGGGATCAAGCCCCACATCAGGCTCTCTGCTTAGCAGGGAGCCTGTTCCTCCTCTCTCTCTCTCTGCCTGCCTCTCTGCCTACTTGTGATCTCTGTCTGTCTGTCAAATAAAATAAATAAATAAAATCTTTAAAAAATAAATAAATTTAAAAAATAAAAAAATTTTTAAAATGAGCACTGGATTAAGCAAATTACAGCAAATGTTACCTGTAAAATCTAGACAATGGGCATAACTTGTTTGCAATGCATTCAACTTTTGCGTATGTTTGAAAATTCCGTAATAAAATGCTGGAAAAAAATTTTTGGAATATTTTTTCATGGCTATTTCTGGCCAGTACATATGATAGAGAACCCGCCTTCATACACCATAGTAAGTTTATTACAAAAACTCCACAGCCTATCCCAAACAAAATAAGCAACTCCACACACATTAGCCGGCGTTTGCTGACCTTCCTTCCTCCGCTGTATGCACTCTCCACGCCCCCCTCCCCTTCCCACTCTTACCTTGATATGGATTTCTAAAATGAAGCTCACAATTATATCAAAAATACAAGATTCCTATCATTTTAATTCTTATCTAACGGCCATGAAGTCTTTTTATATAAACAGACCATTAGTTGCTGCAGAAAACCTAAAAGCTTTTCCTGACCCCTCCCCCATACCATTTATTTGCTGAGAAGGGATTTTTCTTAATGCGGTCCTATTGTCACTGGGGGACTGGGACATCTATGAATAATGCTAAGAGGGAGGTTGTGAAGTTCACGTTACTGACGATCAGAAAGGTTAGACACTGAGTGTCACGTCATTTTGCTGGAAAAACAGAAATAGAATCCCTTAATTGTGGATGATACTTGCTTCCTGAACATATCTTTTTCAACGGCCAGATGAAATGGTCAGGGGACACTCTAAGGCCAAGGGCTCTGATGTGGAGGGTGAGCATCTGGGCCGCTGTATTTCCCACCCAGTTATTCATACAGATATTTTATAAAACTGTTAAATATTTATGATGTAGTACAAAGCCCCTCTAAAAGCATCTGTATTTAACTAAATCATGTCGGTGACAGCAAGAGGCATGCAGAGTAATTTCACCTAGCAGCAAAGTACTTCTTTTACATATCACTGTCTGCTGCGCAGAGAGTTTCAACCATATGCTGTTTCTACCCCCCACGTACCTCCCATAAGAAGGAAAAGGCTTTTAAGGAGGCTTCTCAAGTGAAACATAAATCTTCTGAAGAGTTTCTCAAACATTCTTCCCTGTGGCTTTGGTAGGACCTGTCACTAGGGAGGAGGCTAATAACCCATTCTCAGCTTACGTCTCCTGCAGCCCGGGTTACATACCTGGATTTAACCCAGTCTTTATTTCTATCATGTCCTTCTGAACATTTACTGGGGCAGTCTATCACTGACTATATCCGAGGCATCCAAAAAGTTAAATACAGAAGGGTATCCAAAAGGTATCTATGTACACCTGGTTCCCCCCCATTCTTCTCTTTCACCCACAAAAAGACACCGAGGAAAAAGTTTTTGATGACTACATCTAAAATTCAACTATTGGTAATCATTCAGAGGCTTAAAACCAAAGAATCTATTGAGATAAATACCACTATTTAAACAGTTTTCCAAGGTCCCTAAGCTTTTGACGAAGCAATGAACAGTAGAGAGAAGTTGCTGAAATTAGAAAGAAAAAAAAAAAGAATGCAACGAGTAGGTAAGACATTTTTAGGCATTTCCAGGCTCAGAGCTAGCTGTACTCCTGGAGGCAGAAGGTTTAAAATAACCTATAGCTGAGAAAAAAGATGGGTTGAATGGGTACAAAAATAATTATTTTAGTGAAATGTATGCTGTCAAAAACTTAGAGCTAAATGCCTGAGTTGCCCGACTCGAAATGAAGTGATATTACTGTAATCCAGCCCACATACAGCAACTGATTAGGAAATTTTTGCTGTTCAGCATTTAAACTAACTTCATTTCACAGTCTGGAAGGTAAAAATGGAAAAACCTCAAGATGACCTGCTTTTCAAAAGCAGCAGATTTCAGATTTTGAGGCTGTCATATTATATATGATCAAAAATAGCTACCATTTCTAAAGACCAAAGATGCACATTCATTTATCCTGCTCTCTAACTGCCCATCCATCCAAAAAATGTTCACTAAGTGGTTGGATCTGTCTTAGGCATTGTGCTGGAGTTTACAGATGTGGCAGCAGGAAGGGAAAAGACGTTCCAGCTCTAGGCTCTTTCTTCTCTGAAGTAGAAAGTGGGGTTATCTGCTGACAGGGAAGGCATGATTCAAATCTTGAGAGTGATAAGGTCCAAGTCTCCCCATAAAAACAGAACAGAAAGCTGACTCTGAAAAACAGAGGCAGGAGAGGCATCATTGCAAATATATATATATATATATATATATCCATCCTACCTTATTGATCATCTTTGCTATCGGGATCCTTATTTCTCCTCTTGAGAATTACATTTTGAAAGTGCACCCGCGGAAGAAGACTTAAACAAAAAGGTCATCCATAACAGAAGAAATAACTTTTCTGCTGAGCCCTACTGTTTTTGCACCCAAGAGAAGAGAAGGAAAACAAACATGATAATGACAAGGATTTACTCCTCAGGTCAGGGCACTTTCTTCCAACAATAGAATTTAATTTGCAACTTTAGGTGGTCACTTAATCATGCTGTGTGGCTGCATTCTGGCCATGATGAAAGCAAGCCACTTAAATGGTATTGCTAGTGGGTACATGAGTCAAAAGGCTTTAATATACCCCTCTGTGGGTACCCCTCTGTGGCATATTTCTTTTACTATGAACATGATCACTGAGAGGAAGACATGCCATGCTGTAAACTCGCAGTTTTAGCAGGAAATGTGATTGTTTTTTACTTCAAGAAATGGAATTAGTATTTGAAAAAATTGTGCAATTACAGCAAGTTCAAAATTATTCATATTAAAGTGAAAAGGGAAGGTTTCATCTTCAGTTAATGCTACTTCTGCTACAGGCTTTACATGTACTTTAAAAAAAAAATGTGTGCCTTTTGTCAGTTTTTCCAGATACAATCTAGGTTCATCTTATCTGTCTCACCTTTGCTTAGTAAGTGTCTATTACATCCCAGGTCCTACTTAAGACTATGAGAATAAGAGGAAGACTGCAATGGCTCCTGCTTCCATGTTGTTACATTCTAAGGGAGAACCCAGTTTTCCTAATCCCAGTCTAGCACAAATGCAAACACTTCAGAAGTGAGAGTCTATGTTTTCTCGTGGATTCTATTCGTATGGTAGACATTTTGGAAACATTGTTTATTGTACGTGCATGTCTAAGTATCTGAGAGTTTTCCTCACTCAGTATCCAGTTATGAAAATATTTCCTTCTGACAATGTTTTGTTTTGAATAATGATAGGAGAATGCTGAGATTTGACTCCAGAAAGCACTATGCCTAAGCAGGAAGACTTTGAAAGTACTGGACAATTAGAGGCATAAAAACATGATCCAACTATTTCTATCCTCAGCATCCATCAAAACAAAACATCTATCAAAACACACTAGCTGGAGCAGTTATTTGGTGATGAGGTTTTTTTTTTTTTTTAGATGTTATTGAGTTGTTTTTGGTGGGTGGATTAAAATACAGAAATCGAATAAAATACTAACAGATCTTATTATTATCTTCTTGGTGAACTGAAGACTTCCCATTTACGGACAATGACAACGCACAGTTTTAAAACAACGTTAGCCAAATTTTCTGAATCATTAAGGAAATGTTTTAATGTCACAGAAATCCTGACATTTCAAAGTAGAAAAAAACTGTATTCAAAATCAAAGAGAAAAAAATTATACTACATACAGATATGGGTCTGATGATTTAATTTAAAAATTGGCTGGTTGCAGAAACCAGTTTAATCAATAAGGAAATTCAACATGGTTCAAAGAAATAAGTATTAAACATTTTGGCTAAGATTAGTTCTAATAACTAGCTAGGCTCTGCAAAATCCCTGACATGCTAAAAGCTAAAGATGACCAAAATAAGTGTCACTATTAGTTGTAAGTCATCATATTCATAAGTACATGAGCCATTCAGATTTAAATTGATCATAATTAAAGAAACTGACAATAAAACGAAGGGGATGAACATCCTTTCTCTACTCGAAACATGATTTTTTTCTTCTTTCAATTAATTCTGATGAAAATATACAAGGCTCTCGAGCACCCTGCTCCTCATTCAACATCTGTATCAATTTCGATTTTTTTCAGTCACACAACAATTTTAATGCTTAACTGTCATTCTGTGGATGTTCAGTGATGGCGTGCCCAATAAAGCAAAGGAGATGTACTGGGGTGGCACTTGCCTACTTTACATTAACATTGTCTGAAGCTGCCATTGTAAAGAACCTTGCTAAAGAAGTTTCACTTTTAAAAGTTGGGTTCTGGGCGCCTGGGTGGCTCAGTGGGTTAAGCCTCTGCCTTCAGCTCAGGTCATGATCTCAGGGTCTGAGATCGAGGCCCGCATCAGGCTCTCTGCTCAGTGGGGAGCCTGTTTCCCCCTCTCTCTCTGCCTGCCTCTCTGCCTACCTGTGACCTCTCTCTCTCTCTCAAATAAATAAATAAAATCTTTAAAAATAAATAAATAAAAGTTGGGTTCTCTTATTTAAATACTAATATCTCTATTGCTTAAAGTAAAACATTAATTTTTATTAAGGTTTTATTTATTTATTTGAGAGACAGAACACAATCCAGAGAGCACAAGCAGGAGGAGCAACAGTGGGGGAGGGGGGAAGCAGACCTCCCACCGAGCAGGGAGCCCGATGGGGGACTTGATCCCAGGATCCTGCGATCATGACCCAAGCTGAAGGCAGACCCTTAACCAACTGAGCCACCCAGGCACCCCGTAAAACATTAATTTTTAACATAAGTTTATAAACACTTTGAAGTTAGAAGTATGATATATATTACTTACTTTGCTATTAACTCATTATCATAGCATTTTCCCTCCTTCATTCTAAATCGGTAACTGGAACATTATGTATTATCTTTAACCCATATCTCACTATGGTTTTTAAGAATAAGTGTGTGCACACCCCAAAAGTAAATGAATTGTGCGCAGATTAAAAGGGGTTTTAAAAATAAGTAAATTGGATCTAATTATGGGCAATAGAGTTTCAAAAGGTCCTAGGTGAACATTAGCACTTTCCATGTTGAATTTAAGATGCAGTTTAGCCAGCAAAGACATTATTTTTATATATCATGTTTATGTCTACTATAAATATCCTAAGCATTCCATTAGCATTAACCCAGTGATTAATGCATGTATGATGGAGTCAGGTTCTAATCAGTGATAACAACTGCCTACAACTATTTCCCCAACTGTTCATCTCCCCACTCGTACCCTAACAAAGACATGCCTACCAAAGTCTAAGGGTTCATGTAGTTACAGGAAACCAGATGCATTATTTATAAGGATGCAGAGGCTAGAAAGTTCGACTATGTCGCTTACCCCAGCAGTAGTAGGCTCTAAGCTATTGGCAATAGGAAGCTTGCCAGTGCATTAGAAGATGAGATAAAGGGAACTCTGCCAAATAAAATAGCTAAGTAATAACAAATGTTAAAGAAGAGCCTTGGGGGTTGGAAGGGAGTCCTGAGCTCAGGGCTGAAGCACAATTCAGATCATCAAGCTTCTGCAGTCAATGCAGAAAGAAGAGTTGTAATCCCAATTAATTCCTTTGTGTCTTATCTTTCTCGAGTGCATTCTTTTTTTTTTTTTTTTTTAAATGTTACTACAGTATCTGTATACAAATGAGAAAAATTACAACTGGTATAAAATAGGTATGGTGCACAGTATCAGACTGGAAGCTCACAGATTATTCATCGTGTGCTTGTGCTGTCCACCCTGTTTAGAAATCCAGATCACTGTTTGAATGATCCAGGACAAACTGGTATTTTCTCCCTTTGATTTCAAAGAAAAAAGAAGCCCAACCATGAAAAAGCCACAATTTCTTACTCTTCATGTGTTCCAAACTGATATATTGCTATAGACAGACACCTGTCATGGCTTTAAGTAGATTCTGAGAGAGTGCCATTCAAGTTTCATTTTCTGTTTAATCACCATCAGTCACTTGGAATTTACACCACATTGCAACAAAAGGCTGCATGCTTTAAATGTTAATAGCAGCAGGAGATGAGAATGCCATCTTGCCCAGGGAAGCAAAAAAACCCTAAAAACTGACAAAATAAGTCAATCTAAACACAAAAAAGAAAACTGACTGTAAAGATTATTAGAACCAAATAACCTTCTACATCAATCTGAAATTTAAGCAAAAAGCTATGATTTTTATTCTGAATCTCAAAATTCATCTGAAAATTGCCAAATCGCCATTGGAATGAAGGATGAGGAAGCTGAAGCTATAGATCACGTTCTGTTTGTTTCTTATGACCCGAGTTTCAATATTTAATGCACCCACCTTTTATCAACCAAAATGTGCTCATCATTCTCTCTCCATCGCAAAGTATGTGTGTATTAGAGGTTCACGGTATTCCTTCTAAATGACCCAAGTACTAAACGAATATAATTTGTTACCTAAAACTTTCTAGTTTTAATTTTGTTGTCATAGTAAATGTGTATATATATTTCTATAGTTTGCTCAGGAACCTTGATTCCTAGAACTGATTTGGTCCAAGCAATCAAGTTAGAGAAAAAGAGTATTTTCAAAAGTAGCTGCAATGATCACATGCCCTTTAGAGTAAGAGGTCACAAGAGAGGGGGCGGCTGGGGGGCATAGTCAGTTAAGCATCCAACTCCCGGTTCTGGCTCAGGTCATGATGCCAGGGTGGTGAGATCGAGACCCATGTGGGACTCTGCATTCAGTGCGGAGTCTGCTTAGGACTGTCTCGCTCTCTGCCCCTCCTCCCACTCTCACTTTCTCTCTCTCTCAAAATAAATAAATAAATCTTAAAAAAAAAAAAAAAAAGAGGTCACAAGAGGAGCCCTCTGAGGGTTCTCCTTTCACCCTCTACAATTGGGAAGTGAAAAGAGCACAGGAGGCAGAGTCAGAGGGGCTAGAAAGCTAGAAAGCAACTTGCTTCTGCCACCACCTGTAATACCACCTTGACAGACACTGACTTGTCTGAGCCTCTTAGTTTCCTTATTTATATAATGGGACCAATACATATTTATTCTCAGATGAAAGTAACTGACATGTGATAGGTGCTCACTAAAAGATATTATTACTACTTTATTATTAATAATAAAAGAAAAATCAACCTTATTGACTATGGTGGCATTCTCTTACTCCCAAAGAAATGACTCTTCAGCACCACAGAGAGGAACAGCGACCAACTAGTTACTATATATACGCGTTTGCAGATAATTTGTAATAATCCCATTTAAAGTGGAACAGATTGTTATAAATCACCATGTAAATAAATATTTATCTAAAAATGAAGAAACTTTCCAGATATAGAAACCAGAAAAAAAATTTTTAAATAGAAGCAAACTGTGAAATACTTCTCAAAATGTTAAAAATTCTCTAATATTATTTAAGCCACTGTTATTTTTTTAGACTTTGATGTACAAATGTCTAAATATGTTTTGCGATTTAAGATTTAGGGCGCCTGGGTGGCTCAGTGGGTTAAGCCGCTGCCTTCGGCTCAGGTCATGATCTCAGGGTCCTGGGATCGAGTCCCGCATCGGGCTCTCTGCTCAGCAGGAGCCTGCTTCCTCCTCTCTCTCTCTCTGCCTGCCTCTCTGCCTACTTGTGATCTCTCTCTGTAAAATAAATAAATAAAATCTTTAAAAAAAAAAAAATTAAAAAAAAAAAAAAAAGATTTAGATAGCTTTCCTACAATTACATGCATGTACAAGTTTAAAAATTATACTAATCTAACTAAAAAAAAAAAAAAAAAGGAACACCTCACTGTTCATTTTTATATTCATTTAATTAATAATTCCTGGAAACAGCACAATGATAAGCTGAGTGAACACACAAATATGCCCAAATTCTTTTCTTCTGCCCCTTACATTCTGGCTTGGGAACTGATGCGCACATTGTGTCAATAACAAGTGCCAAGCTTGTTCTGAAGCAAGAGCTATGAGACAAGCAGAAGAATATCCCTGGGGGTTGGAAGATAATCTAACATCTTGTTAAATAAAAAAATTAATAAAGAGTTTGCTTTCTTCCTTGATTAGACAAGGATTTTTTTTTTAAAACAATTTCAGAGCATCATTTAAATAAAATATACCCAGGTCTATACTGTACTTCTCCTGCAAAAGGACAGAGGTGAGTTATGACATTTTGAAAATTATTGAGACTATTGCTGGTCCTCTTCTTCATGAAAAACCTCTCCACTAGAAGCTTCTCTTAGACTTACTCCTCAATGCACCTTGTACATAAACGTCACAGCCAATGTTCTAGAAACTCTGGAAGAATAAGCAGAAGTTTTAGGAAAATACTTGTTTCTCTATGTATACATGTACTGGATGTCAGGCTTCATTTTTATTTTCACTAAGCTGAACAGTTTTAAACCTCAGTGCTCTTCACCTGCACTGTAAACATGTTTTTAAAGGTTCCAGTAAATCCCTTATGTGCTCCCTAGTCACCTATATCCTTCCTAAAGCTTATCTTGCTTTCACACACAGTCTCATTTGCACATCCATGGCAATTCTGCAGTCCCCATAATCTGTTCATTCTAAAACATACCTAAGAACTCTTTGTATTGTTTATTTATTTATTTTGCAGATAACTTGAGGATCAAGCCTGAACAAGATGCATTTCTGCTTTGGAGTATTAGTGATGTGAAAATAAGAACCTGCCATGAGGACAGCAGAGAAAAAAATCCATCTGGATCAACTAAAGAGAAACGCACAAAATTTGTAAAAAATCCATTATGGCCACATAAATAATTTTCTGTCAGATATGTGTAAGGCTATTTCTCTTCATATTTCCTCACATCACATCTTACAAAAATATGCCGGCTGACAAGGTGCCTTCTGCCTGAAATAGTTCATCACTGGTGGACCATGTTAGATTTTACAACTGTTTTTAAGTAAATACAGCAACTTCTTCTTACAGCTTTGTAGACTAAGTATTAAAGGAACAATGATCTGTTCTCCAAGTTACACTATCTGTGAAGAGCATGGATTTTTATAGGTTGATAAAATAGCTAGATCTCTAAATTAAAATGAAGAACAACATTTATATAAAACATTATAAAATAACATTTAATATATTTCCTTTTGCGGATTCTTTTTCTGAATATATCTTAATTCTCACATGAGAAATGTGTAGTTGAAAACTCAATCAAATGACACAGAAGCTTCTTGTCAATTAATCACTCCTTTTAATAAATAAATTTTAAGAAATCAAGAGAGGAAAAATCATAAAGGAATATGTTGTTTTTCAATATTTAGTCATTTTAATTGATTTACTATTATTTTAATTTACTTTATGTATCACTAAGTTATAATATAATTAGACATATGTTTTCGAATACAGTAGTAGTAGTCCAAATTTGGGTCAATTCTATGGACTTTAGAAAAGAAAAACAAAGAAACCCAAGTTTTGCCTAATGAAAATAAAATTGTTCAAGAAACTTCAACCTTAGGGGCACCTGGGTGGCTCAGTGGGTTAAGCCTCTGCCTTCGGCTCAGGTCATGGTCTCAGGGTCCTGAGATCGAGCCCCGCATCAGGCTCTCTGCTCAGCAGGGAGTTTGCTTCCCCCTCTATCTCTGCCTGCTGCTCTGCCTACTTGTGATCTCTCTGTCTGTCAAATAAATAAATAAATAAAATCTTTTTTTTTTTTTTTTTAAAGAAGGAAACTTCAACCTTTCCATATTACATTTCCAGGTAACCTAATCAAAAATGTCTCTTTGAATATCTTGTAAATCCATCTATGTATCATGGGTAAGGTTCTGAAAATAAACAGTAATTCAATTTATCAAAATGTGATTATGCTCATCTAAAATTTCCAGTTAAGTTTCTAAATCCTTTAAAATCTCCCCAAACTACCTTCAAAATTCTACTTAGTGCAAAGTACTTTCTGATTCCTCTTACTGTTACTTGGCCTTTTACTTTTAACAGTAGGTCACAGATTATCATTTTTCTTAAATAGGATAAATATCAGAATTCTGATTCCTTTGTAAAATTGTTGAGCTTTAAATATGAAGAAGAAACAATTGGCTACTTTTTTAAAAAAAGAGAGAACACAGTAAAAACAAAAAATCATTATTCAACTCTTTTCTTTTAAATCACATGCTGCAAAATGAATTAAGTGTATTCTATCTTAAGCAATATTACTTTAAAAAGCAACTTAAGTATGTCCCCCATATTCTACTTTGTATCACGAGATGTATCATTTATACACAATTAATCCAATTAACTACAATTAACCTTTCTACCTTACTGCAAACTACTTCAGCCCAAGGACCACTCTTGTGCATCTCGCCCAACCCATCCCCCTTAAGGAAATACACATCACCTTTCTTAGCACCATTCCTAGCATCATGCTGGAGTACTGTGGGGGGGTAGATGATTAACTATTCGCTTATTTTAATCAGAAAATGAGAAAGTTCTCGGTGATCTAAGCCTCAAATAGCAAAACTTTCAGTTTTACACTTGCCCTTTGACCTTAGCTGTCACTTGGCCTATCTTGATCTGGTTTTTACTATTCCGACTATTGAAATGAAAAGAGTAATAGCTCCAAATTTTTTAAATTTATCTATTTATTTATTTTTATCTTTTTTCTTTTTTTTTTCCTCCAAATCCCTTTTAAAAATTAAAAGCAAGACTGATGATATTTTTTCATCACGGCCAATAAAAGTCCTGCAATATTTAACAAAACCTGTCTCTGTCTCTCTTTTCCCCTCACACCCTCTCAGTTTCTCTCTCCTTGTCACATTTGGTTAAAAAGATTTAATTTATTTATTTGACAGAGAGAGAAAGAGAAAGACAGAGACAGGGACAGAGATAGTGAGAGAGACTACAAGCTGAGCAGGGAGCCTGACGCAGGACCCTGGGATCATGACCTGAGCCGAAGGCAGATGCTTGACAGACTGAGCCACCCAGGCGTCCCTCTCCTTGTGACATTTTGTAAAAAGCCTGATAGTTACTGAAGAAATGACTCTGGAATACCTGAGCAATGAACAAAATGATAACTCACATATAATGAACAACTTCAGCCTAACCACCAAATCTCTGAATTAGAGATAGTTACGGACTTGAACAGAGATGAGCATACATTTAAACTATAACCCACTCTGGCCCATATAATTGTTTTTTTAAGATTTTGCTGACTTCTGGTAGACTGAGAGATAAAATGAAAAGTGCCACTCCAACGGTCCTTTGACGATTAGTTGAACTATCAATACACAGCACCTTTATTAAAAAAAAATGATTTAAATAATCAAGCACCTTGTATGCTAGAGGCATTATAATAAGAGTAGGGCAGAGAATAGCACGATCTGCCTACAGATGAACTAGTGGAGACATCACTTCCTCTAGGGTTCGTGGTGATACCTAGGAGGCTGGTAAAGCCTCAGAAAGGGTGATTTCGCACTTCAGCAAGACCTGCTGACTTTTCTGTGCAATATGAAATGGAATGGGCTAAGCATGCTTCTTTTCCTTCTCTTACTGTTAGAAGGAAGGAAGGAAGATGTAGTTACTTTGGTGAAAGAAGCTAGTAATTTGTCAAAGTCTACTTAAGCACAGATTTTTTTAAATAAAAGAATCTCCATGAAGCAGACTTTGATTTTTAACTCCAAAGTCAGAACATTTTACAGATTTCAAAAATGCTTCCCATGTATTCTAACTTGAAAACTGTAGTTCATTTAAAAAAAAAAAAAATCTTTTCTACTTTCTTCAGAAAAGCATTAAGTTTCTGGATTAAAAAAAAAAAAAAGAAGGTATTTTAATTATGATTATACAGTCAACTCGTAGGTTCTAATGAAGACTCCTTCAAGGTATTTCAACTGTCTTCAGTTTCCTAACTCATTTTCTTTAAAATTTCTGCTCTAATCTTGTCTGCCCAGTTGAACAATGTTCAGTAACATCTATTTTTAATTTTCCTTTAAAATTCTTTGTGAGAGCGGTGCCTGGCTGGCTCAGTTGTTAAGCCTCTTCCTTCAGCTCAGGTTAGGATCCCAGGGTCGTGGGATTGAGCCCCTCATTGGGCTCCCTGATCATTGGGAAGCCTGCTTCTCCCTCTCCCATTCTCCCTGCTTGTGTTCCCTCTTTTACTGTGTCTCTGTCAAATAAATAGGTACATAAAATTTAAAAAAAAAATCTCGGTGAGATACCTATTTCCTGAGTCTTCTCAAGTTGTCTGCTCATCAGCAACAGAGGACGGTGCTGGTTTTGCCTGTCTGGCCTACTTTGCCTTTCTTTAGATACAAAACCCTCCCCTTTGTAATGAACCTAAACCCTGCAGTTCTCATGGGGCTGACCTCATCTGCCTCAGGGACCCAAACACACACAGCAGGGGATATCTGACCCCACGCCCTGCCCAACGGAAGTCATTAATCTCCTGGATACAGTAATGATTTTAGGGGTAGGCACAGGACACAGGTAGAGCCAATCACATTTTTCCTCAAGTTCTGCTGTGTGGATAAGGAGTAAACTTTGTCTTCTTTTTAGACCATGAGCTGAGGGGTTAGAGAGACCAGCAGTTATCTCTCCTTGTCAGGCAGAGAAAGCCCACTAGGAGTGAAGCTAACATCTGCGGAGAAACAAAGCATAAAGACCGAGAAGCCATTCCCTTACGCGACTGAGGCTCTGGATGCAACCGGACCAGTTATGGAAGCCAACATACGCTCTTTATATGTAGGCCCTTTGGAGTTAAATTTCTACAGCTGGTAATTGATAAACTCTTAAATGGGAATGCCCCTATTTCTTTTTGTGCTGCAGCTTTATCATGTCGTTCCCCATCCCTTCCTCTAGCTTTTTCTCCCCGCTCCAGGGAGAGAGCGGTTTCCTAGGGGACCCCCGATCTAATTCAGAGGCGTCCAGTCCTATCTTCCAATTTCTCAGATCCCTAGATAACTTGAAAAAAATAAAGAAATAAATAAAACCACCAAGTTCGGCATAAGTAAATTTACCAAAATCTTGCTAGCTTTGTTCTTCCAGATGCTTTCTTGATATACACCCGTTTCTACTCCCTTGCCTCCAACTCACATTTAATAAATTAAAACTCTTTTTATCTAATCCATTCCACTGCTCTATTCCAAATGATTAAACACACTCAGTAAAGCTTTTACTACTCTGAAAACAGAAAAAATAAAGGCGTCCTCCCGTCTTCCAGCTGATAAGCAAAAAGACTGATGAATTTTTTTTTAAGATTTTATTTATTTATTTGACAGAGAGAAATCACAAGTAGACTGAGAGGCAGGCAGAGAGAGAGAGAGGGAAACAGGCTCCCTGCTGAGCAGAGAGCCCGATGCGGGACTCAATCCCAGGACCCTGAGATCATGACCTGAGCCGAAGGCAGCGGCTTAACCCACCGAGCCACCCAGGCGCCCCAGATGATGAATTTTTTTTTTTAATGTTAAAGAGAATATTCCAGTAAAAACCTCCCCAAAGAATAAAATACAGAGAAATAATTGCTCCAGGTCTGATAATTTTCCACTAATGAATAACTCTGTCATACAAAGAATTTTCAGGATTTGAGATATCATGCACTAAATTAAATAGTAATTAGTCTGGAATAAGGCAACGTATCTATCCCAAACATAAACTACCACCAAGAGTATGTCTGTTTGATGAAGATCAGAGTCCCATTAGCACAATGGCTCTAACAGTATTCCCATCTCTGCAAAATAGCATATTTGGAAATACATGACATCATTCTCAAAATAAGAAAACCGAACAGCAAGGTCACTGAAATAATTCTAGACCAACACTTCTGCCTCCTTTTTTTTAACTATTAAACCCTTGAATTGTGTTGCCATTAACTAAGAGCTCACCCATCCATTTCATTCCCTTATAGTGTGTGGAAAGGGTATGACTTCAATAAAAGCTGGCTTTGGGATAACTGGGACTCATGTGATTTTATTCCTGGAATCTTCATAAAAAAACTGCATCTTGATGTTTTTCTTTTCTTTTCTTTTTTTAAAGAAGGCCTTCCCTCAAACTAGCTGAATGACTCCCATAAGACTTTGTAAATAAAAGACCAAAACATTTGTTACCAGAAGATTCAGGTTTAAATTTCTCTTCCGCCACCTACTTACTTTTTTGAATCGGGACAAGTCAGAATGTCTGAGCTTCAACCCATCGGCTGACAAATGGGATAAAATCGAGGTCACGGAGTTCCTATGTGAATATATGACTCAATATACAAAAATAAGCCTTATAAAATATATAGTATGGTACAAATATCAGTTATGTATGTTTACACATACACATACATGGTTTATTTCATGATTCAAAAGAATAATTCGGTAAAGGTTAATTTCAACTGAATACCAAAGGTTAACTATACAATTCCATTGTAAGCTTGACCAAAAGTTTCAAAGTTATTTTGTCCAGTGATGGAATGCAGCGGGAGGCAGGAGTGACTTTAGAAAGGTCAAAGGCAGAGCTGAAGAACTGTATGACAGTTGCAGGTGGTGCTTTAAGAAAGAAATAAGATACAGTCACTTACAAAATGAATGAATGACCACGAAGGCAGTAACTCGTCTGAACACAGCAGTGGCTGTGACATACACCTCCGTCCTTTAGCTCCAAGTCACTTATTGTCCTAAAAAACTCTAAGTGTCTTTGCAATTAGAAATATGGAAGTAATACTAGTTGGGCACTTTCCTTTTAAAAATACTCTCTTATTGCTCTATGATGCATGGGAATCTGTCCTTCTCCGCAACAGACAGAGCCACCACACCCCGGAAAATGCCATGTTTACAGAAATCCGGAAACACAGTTTGCATTCAGTTAGAAGTCGTTCTCCAACGGTGACAGGATGGACTTCGTATTTTGCCACCAATAAAGATCTGAAATTGAAATGCCATTTTTCCCAGCAGAGAATCATTTAGCAAAGGTCCAGGCAGTATCCTCTACCATTAAAGCAGGTAAGTGAGTTGCAGCTGAAGGAGGAATGTAAGAATCAGAGCTTTAAATCTCTCACAGAGGGACAGTGGACGTGGTCGAATCTAATCAATACTGATCACTGTGCTAGTCCCAAGTGAAAATGCTGTATCTCATTATAACAGAAATGTCCTGCAGACAAAAGACATTTTCCCCTTCACCCAGCTCTTTTAGGTGCCAAATTAAAGATTGCATTGTCCATTTCATTCAGAGATTTCTGGATCTCTGGATAAGTTCCTTTGAAATGCAGCCTTAGCTGAGAATATATAAAATTCTGAAGAGACACAGTGATTTCTTGGCTTGAAACTTTCAGCAGCATCATCTGGAATGCAAATAATTAACTTCTTTTCTCCTCCAAAAATACAGATAGTTTCCTATATTGTTCAAATGAGATGCAAGGCCTCCTCTGATGACCTTACTCTTTTCAGAGCTACATCAGGTTTTTATCTCTCCTGCAGATGGGGAGACCACCTAAAAGCAAAGCTGTGCTAAATGATTCACATTAATTTTCCCACATTAGGATTCCAATGTAGATTTGAGATAAACAGGATTATACGGACCTTGAAACTGAGTCTCAGGGAGGTTAGACAATTTGCCTAAGATTGCCCAGTAATTAGATCACTGGTATTTAAACTTGCGAGCACGTGTCCACGCAAGGTGTGCATTCTGTCCATTTTACTTCACTGCTCAGCATGCTTTGATGTGTGTAACACACAGATCACATGGGCTCAGCTGGTCCCAGGTCATGCATTTCCCTAAGCTACCATCCACACCTCCAATCCACTTTGTGTCACAGATTACTTTCCAGTCCATTCACAAGATCTCATTCCTTTTAATATTAAAGACTTTTTCCTTGAAGCAAAAAAACCCTCACATATCATGCATAGCAAGCTAGTGGATTGCCTGGGTTTGAATTCTGCTTCTGTGACTTCAGATAAAATTTATCAGCCTTAACATCTGAAGAATGGATTAAGGTTTTATGAGAACCATTATGAGTCTCCATACAAATCACCTAACACAGTGCCGGGCACACAGAAAGACTTCAACAGATGTTTGCCATTATTATTATTATTATTATTATCATGAACACTTAAAACTATTTAAGACTTTTTTCCAGAAATTTATCTTTATTTTTTTCTAATTACTAATTCATTAGACTTCATTTTGTTTCTCTCTTTTATACATTAAATTGGAATGGATGGTTCTTAATTCAGTAAAGTGACTGGTATTAACAATTGTACCTTTTTATAGCATTCAATAAAATTGTAGGCAAAATAGGGTCATGGCAGCCGGCACTTCAGAGGGAAGTCATTATGGTTTGTTCTAAGCAATTCTTTTACTTTTTTGCTGATCCTACATAAAGGAGGAACAAGAGAGCCCTGCTAACCATTTTGTAAAGTTCACGTTCTTCTCCTTTTACAATAGCACTTACGTGTAACAGGACACTCATCTAGCAAAGTACACGTTTCAAGTTACAGATGCCTCGTTTACCAAAACAAAGTAAATAAAATAAAGGCAAATAATGTTCACCTTTATCAGGAGATCATTATAGGAAACGTCTTGAGCATTTCATAAATTAGCAACTCTAAAAATAGTGAGTGTACAATGCAAAGTTCAATCTCAGTTTCAAAAAAGAAAGAGCGAAAATCTTCCTTCCAAAGGGAAGGATCAGTACCTTTGGCATTTCATCAATATGTATGAAATGTTAGGAATCATAAACACAAAGGGGAAATAAATGATAAGGTATTTGTAAATGAAACAGAAATCCCTTAAAACCTCCAGTCAAGAACAACTGCTTTATTGTTACAGTGAGTTTTAAAGAATTGTTTAAAAGTTTAAGATTTCAGAAAACTATTTTAAAATACTTCTGATTCGGATTTGGTAACGTGAGAAAAATGCATCTGATACATTAAGTAGACTGAGGGAGAGTGGATAAACAGAAACCCAGAATGAAAAACACTGATAAGAAGAATGTATATTAAAATATTAGCAGGAGTATTTCAGATAGGTAGTTGGGCAATACTTATTCTCTTTTTGTTTTTTTCTCTATCCCAACAGGAGATACAGAGAGCTGAAGTAGAACTTCGAGGGTGGGCGTGGTCAGGGGAGGCTCTGGGGAGAAGCCGGATGCAGGGACCAAGGACAGACTCGGCATCCTTCGGGGCACAGGGTCAAGGGCATAAAGTGACAGGGCTGAACCCCTTCAGGGTTTACTCAGCGGTGAGCTGCTCTCATCAACAGGACTGGGGCTGTTCAGGGCTGCTTTTGCACACAGGTGCGCCTCTTCGGCCTAATAAAGGGAAAAGTAACAGGATCGCCTGACCCCCGAGAGCACACGCACTCATCCCAATACACAACAGGTTTGCCGAATCCATAGACAGACTCTGCAAAATGTACACAGCAGACGACAGTGCCCGGACTTCCAAGAATGTGGTCCACATAGACGTGATTGCATTGCAAGAGCAGGGTTCGCTTCTCCCGCACGGGGATTTACTGGTGTCCCCTTTCTGGCGGAAACAAAGCGAAAAGGAACCTATTCTTTGGCGCTGATTATTTCTGACCCGTGTGAATTTTCCCAAGGCCTTCGACTGTTATAGATCACTTGAATGTGTAAGTCCCGCTTATGGCTATTTCTGCTGCCTCAAGTTTCCCCTTCGGCCTTTGCTAGATGGAGCTCGGTTGACGTCATGGACCCTGCACCACGGAGCTCTGCAAAGGCTCCCTCTAGAAGGGAAGAGTGCCTCACGCTGCTCTCACGGCCCTCACCAAGACTGGACTCAGGATCTGGTCACTCCCGGTTCTACTTTCAAATTACAGTGTGTATTTTCATGAGATTAAGAAAATGTGTGCTTGAATCAATTCCACGGTGTTTCCTGAGAGCCCAGCCTGAACGGGGAAGTGGGGAATGTATGAAAATGGCGCACTGAAATATTTTTACACGATCTTAAAACACAAAGCCTTCTTTCTTAGTCTAAAACCTTTACCAAATATCAGGAACTAACTCTGCCGAGAGTTAGAGATCAGAGTCAGATTTCAAAATTATTTCTCTCTCAACAGTATTGCAATGAATACAAATGTAAACTGAGAGATTCATTTCAGTTCCCTGAAGCTCTGGAGAACCCAAAGAAGTATTTCTTCTATTCCAAAACTACTCGCATATGCTTAAGGATAGCATCCATCGCCCCCGTTAACGATAGCAGGAGGGTTCCAATTACAAGAGTTTCAATAACTTTATTCAATGAATCATGCAGGGGAGAAACTGTTCCCAGACAAAATGCCAAAAAGAAAAATCTAGTATTTGCCCTTGTATAATAAACACTCAAAAACCTAAAACAAAGCTCAACATGATTCCTTAATGTGAGTTAGTTAAAAATCTATATAATTACACTAATCTTTCTATAAGTAGAATTAAGTAACAAATATCCCAAGCTCCCCAGAAGGGATTATCGTTTTAGACTATGTAATGAGTATCTTTAGAATACAGAAGAAGCCAATGTAGCTCTCTCTGGCATCTTATTTCCTGTTTGATCTCGCTAGATTGCTTCCATCAATCTAGTTAAATGATGCTTTATCTAGCTAAAATGTAGTCAAAACATCATACTTCATGCAATAAAAAATACGTTTACATTATATCGTTACAGTCCTGGTACTAACCCGAGGGAAAGGCTTTAGATTCAAACTGGATGTATTTAAACAGATGGACCAAACAACTGAAGTGGCTTAAAATACAGACCTTCCTGCCAGTGTTTCCTACCACACTGATAGCCAAAGGAAATTGTGCCCTCAACATGCTCCCCGGGTTGGAACAGAATAATCGGGAATATCTACTTATGGAAGAGCTTCTCAAACTGAGAAACAGCGTTAAATAAAGAGCTAAAATAAGGGAGAAGAAGACTGTAATTATAGGTTTTATTTTCAAGGTCTGATAAATTCCCCTGCTGGATATTAAAATTTAATTCAACGCTATTCACAATTCATAAGTATCAAAACTATTTTTACTAGTCCTTGCTAATTTCTTAAGTTCCCCTGACATGGCACAAAGCACCAATCAATCTAACAGTTGTAGAACTCCACAAGCACAAAGCACATTTCACATTAAACAGATGAAAACTAATCTGAGATCTTGCCTAGGGACTTGCTTTCAAACATTTTCATAATTAGTCACTTGCTATCGAATTTGAATTAAGGGCATCTATATATAGTTTCCTTACTCTATCACAGCAGACTTTGTATGAGAACTGGGGAGTTTTAGAATAGGCCCCAAACAGCTGGGTATCAGGTCTCAAGCAATTGCTAAAGGCAACAAGACACACTAAAAACAACGAACGATGTTCTCTATTGTTCACCCAGAACCAGGCCTCAGAGGCTCTGCAGTCATTTTTCAACATTCAAAGACACTACAGTGTAACACCACCCCATATGTGGTGTTTTCCCATGTCCATGTGTATCTTAGGGGGAGGGGATATCTAATCCCCCACCCCCAATCCAAGCACAGGACGGGCCCATTCCCTTCCACGCAGCAAATCCCAGCCTGCTCCCAAACTTGATGTACAGTTGGCTCCTCAGCAAGGGTAGAGGAAAGACAGGAACACCACCTCCAGAGGCAGATACTGTCTTGGGTTCAAAACTAGTAAATGGAATATTCAAATATACTTACATGAAGAAGTATTTGCTCCTTCTGTTGATACTGATATTCTAATGGGAGACTCTATAAAACAAAGAAGTGAAATGAGGCTTTATTGAGTCAGGCTGCTTGCATTTTTACATCAGAAATGTGCCAGGCTCAGGGATCATCTGGAAAAAGAGGACTAGGAAACAGCGCAACCGAAAAGCTGAAGCATTTTTAAGTCAGAGGAAGATGTATGCAAAATTCAAAGATGGAGGACTCTATCCATAGTCCAAACCCAAGGGATGAACATGGAAATTAGTCCACCTGCAGAGAAACCTCACATACCAACTGGTGTAACTGGTGTATGAACTTCCTAGAAACATGACTCAACATGACTCTGAACAGAGCCACAGGACAGGAGAGAAGGCCCATTCCTTCTCTCAAGTGTGGTCTTGATTTTCAGAAACATGAAACCAAAGAGAACAATCCCCATATTCAGAGAGAATGAAAATCAACTTTCATGTGTGAAGGAAAAAAAAAAAGAAGAAGAAGAAGAATGAATCTGTTCTCAGGCAACATGGTCTGCGTAGACACCCTGAGCAAACACAGGGCTGAAGAAAGTCCATGCAAGATCCGCTGGAGCGGTACAGTAGCATCAACCAAAACATGCTCAACAAACTCGTAATACGATCACTGGAGATGTACAGGGCCAAGATTCTCTTAGGGAGCCAGTAGAAAGGAAAGAAAGCTAGTATTTAAATAGAGACAGAGCATAAAACACAACTCATCATGCAGGAAAAAAGCATGGGACCCAAGGGTTTTTATTAGTCACAAAGAAGAACAAGTTAGTATCAAAGAGGGATTGAAAGTCAGCAGCCAGAAAGCCCTAAAGATTCAAGTCATAGATCGGAAAATACTAGTGAGAGCCCCTCCCGATTCCCAAGAGAAGCATCACATAATCTAAAAAACCCAGGTTCCTAACAATGTCTGTGGAGTCAGGCAGTGAAGCCCTTCATAAGAAAGTAATGCCTGGGGATGCCTGGGTGGCTCAGTGGGTTAAGCCTCTGCCTTCCACTCAGGTCATGATCTCAGGGTCCTGGGATCGAGCCCCACATCGGCTCTCTGCTCTGCGGGGAGTCTGCTTCCTCCTCTCTCTCTGCCTGCCTCTCTGCCTACTTGTGCTCTCTCTCTCTCTCTCTCTGCTGAATAAATAAATAAAATCTTTAAAAAAAAAAAAAAAGAAGAAAGAAAGAAATGCCTGACTGAAAGGGGAAGAAAATTCAGATAACTCAACAATTTTGTTGTTTTGTTTTTGTTGTTCTTTTGGCCTTTATCTTTTCTCCTCCCCCGCCCCCCCCACCGTCTCCCTCCCTTCTCTCTTGCTTTCTTTGATACTCAGAGAAGTACAACCCTCTTAGACTCCGGGATCATCTCACCCTGTAACGCACATTATGTCCATCTTAGGAACAACACGTGGATATGCCCTAAACATGGTCAAAGTCATCTGGGATACAGAGAGATTTAACTTTTATGATCTTGAGTGATGGCTTTGAAGGGAAGAGGAGAAACTGGTGAAGAGAAGTTAAAAAAAAAAAAAAGCTGTGTTTGATCATGTGGCCTCTTCCAACTTTCCAACAAGGTACAGGCCATATGAAGGAAATAAATGATGCTAAAATATTAAATACAGGGTAATGAGAAGGAATACTGGGCTAGCTGGAAGGACCTGCTCTCCTACTGGATGAGACACATGACTAATGTTTCTAATGCTTCAGTTTTCTCATCTGTATGATGAAGAAAAATAATGTCTTGTTTCACACATCCATTGTGAACACCACATGAGATGTAAATGTCTTTGTAAACCATGAGGTGTCATGCAGAAACAAGGTATTGTCATACTTTGTTTTTTTTTAAATTTTATTTATTTATTTGACAGACAGAGATCACAAGTAATCAGAGAGGCAGGCAGAGAGAGAGGAGGAAGCAGGCTCCCTGCTGAACAGAGAGCCCGATGCGGGGCTCGATCCCAGGACCCTGGGATCATGACCTGAGCTGAAGGCAGAGGCTTTAACCCACTGAGCCACCCAGGCACCCCTATTGTCATACTTCTGAAGTGAGTTTTGAATCTAAGACTCTAAAAACTATTCTCATTAAATATGAATTTTTAAATATTTCAAGGTCCTGTTAACTACAGAATGACAGAGGATAAGAAAAGTAAAAAGAAAAAAAAAGAGCTAAAAGAAAAGAAAAGAATTCACGGCAGATTAATTAGATTCACAGCAAATGGAGAAATGAATGAATTATAGTTATATACACATCAGTAGAGCTGGGTTAGAAGTAGCTAATATCTGCTCAGACTGTAAGTGCTACCAGCAAACATTACAGGCGAGGAAGAAACAAACAAAACAAACCCAAAAGCAATGCATCAACATCTGAAAAATTCAGGCGTACAACAGTGTTTTCTCTAAGTTCAGTGACCCACAGCTGCTCGTTAGGAGCCCGGAGGTCAGAGACTGGACACGGACACATGACCCAGGAATGAACTACGGTGGGTTGAAAGGAAGCGAGGCAGATGACAGAAGCACCTAGAAAGGTTGTAAAAACTGAATGTATAACACAGATGTCTTCTTTCCTGCTCTAATGTCAGTAAGTTGTATCGAGACATTTCTTTTTCCCATGCATGCCTCCCGGGCCCAGCTTCAGACATACGGCAAGAACTGTACTCCTTTATGGAAAACCCCAAGAGGCAAAAGGAATCGGGGGACATATTGCAGGAGGAAACAAGAACAGCTACATTTAGATGCAGAAGGGGGTCTGATTAGTAGCAGGTGCAGCCAGCACTCGTTAGGTCTGTGGTTCTGGTTAGTAAAATGAGGTGAGCTTCTTTTCCTTACCTGAAGACACATATGCTCTTTCAGTGGAGACTGGCATGCCAGTAATGAGGTCTGTAAAAAGAAAAGGTAATAGGAAATTACGATGTATAATCAGGAGGCCGGCGCCACTTGCACAGCCTGCCTTCCAACTGAAGAAGAGTGTGTCAAGGAAGAAAAGTATTGCAAGATGGTGATGAAAGCCCTGGCTCTATCCACCCCAAATGTCAGAAATGCAACAACAACAACAACAAAAAAAGCAAAAGCTGTCCAGATAAGTAGTTCCTCTTTCCTGGGGAAAGAACACGAGACAAGCCATACTGGAGTACGTAGGAAGAATTTCGCGCCCCCATGGAGCTGGTGAAGGGCAATATACCGCAAGGAGGCCATAGGTTCCTTCTCAGAGAGGAAGGCAGATGGCCGAAGTAAAAAAAAAAATATATATATATATATATATATATATATCAGAGCTGTAGGATCAAAGCTGTGGTCAGAATTTTTCAGTTATCAATCTGGAAAACTACACGTTTGTTCAAAAACAAAAGTAATCAATGCTTCTTATTGGGATTGGTGAAAAACGTCAAGTTCTGGCATTGAACTCTACAGAAAATTGCTAACGGATGGTCCAGATGGGCGCCTTATCGGACACAGCTTTCAGCTACTCTGGGCAAGGCACAGAGTAATAGGATGCGCCCACCCCAACGGAATGAAGGAGAAACTACATCCTGCTGGACACACCGTTATGGTGGGAATTGGGCCGGTGTTGTTTAAGCTTTGACTTGTTTTCAGTTTACTGCCTTTATCATGGAACAAAGGATGATTCCATTGTCTAACCAACCCTGTCTTCTTCCTGTCCTTCTGGAAAGAGCTTTACTTGCTAAAATCTAGTAATTTCAGTAAGGTGTGGTTTTATGAAGCCTGGAAAGATGCAGTGATGCAATGATGAGTATCATTCAACCTTCATTGTTGGGATAATTATTGTCAAATGATAAAAAAATACGTCACTATTCACTAACCAGGACAAAAAGGTAAGTTGAATCTATTCAGAAGTTACCAGAACCTACTAAAATCCTAAGCAAATTATATATGTTCTCATTTCATGTTTGAATTAACAGCCTGTTAATCATGGAGTTAGAAATGTTCACAATCGGGACGCCTGGGTGGCTCAGTTGGTTGGACGACTGCCTTTGGCTCAGGTCATGATCCCGGGGTCCCGGGATCGAGTCCCGCATAGGGCTCCCAGTTCCACGGGGAGTCTGCTTCTCTTTCTGACCTTCTCCTCACTCATGTTCTCTTTCACTCTCTCTCTCTCTCAAATAAATAAATAAAATCTTAAAAAAAAAAAAAAAGAAATGTTCACAATCAATGTAATCATCTTAAAATATAGATACGACCATTTCAGGTTTCCATGGTAGGACTAGTCCAGTACCTAAAAAGACTTAATTTGAGGGCAATGTTTCCTTCAACCTCAAACACTTCTCTAGCGATAAAAGGTTTTGTGGACTCTGAAGGGAACAAAAATAGCATGTGAGACTCAGCAGGAATGTTTAAGAATAAGCATCAGGTGAGATATGAATATATAAATACCAGAAATATATCTTCAATAAGACCAAATGTGTCTCTCTTGTGAAAATTAAGTAATGGATAGTCCTCTCTATTCAAACATTAGGAAGACCAACCATTCAAGGTGTGAGATTATTACCAAGCCACCAAAGCAGCCTACACTGCCTCTTCTACGCACAAATGAATGGGAAGAAGTGAAAGGAATTGGAATGGGAAGGTATACGATACCCTTTGGGTTTGTTCTTGCAGCAAGTATTAAAGAGGACAGTCTCAGTTGATAATATGGCAATGTCTGTTTCTGACACGACCACAGCTAAATTCCTTGATTTGGGCTACAGAAAATGAAATTGTCCTTCTTTGGGGAAAAATTAATCTGAGGAGATGATTTTTTTAAATAAGATTTTATTTATTTATTTGACAGAGAGAGAGATCACAAGTAGGCAGAGAGGCAGGCAGAGAGAGAGAGGAAGGGAAGCAGGCTCCCTGCTGAGCAGAGAGCCCGATGCAGGGCTCGATCCCAGGACCCTGAGATCATGACCTGAGCTGAAGGCAGAGGCTTTAACCCACTGAGCCACTCAGGGGC
>NC_081574.1:28734536-28915340 GCF_022355385.1 Mustela nigripes | reverse complement strand
GATGCAGGGCTCGATCCCAGGACCCTGAGATCATGACCTGAGCTGAAGGCAGAGGCTTTAACCCACTGAGCCACTCAGGCGCCCCTGAGAAGAAGATTTTAATCAAATGTCCACAACATTTATCTTTCCCTACGAATACCTAGAAGAAGATCCATGTTTCCAAGCAAGTGCCCTCATTAGGAGAGAGGTTTCCTTTTCTAACCTTCAGGACCCATCAATGACATGACAGCCAGACCAAAGTTGTAAGCTCAGGGTCACAAGAATTGGGCAGAGGTCCCAATCCCAGCATGAATACCAAGACTCTTTTCAAGTTTATTTTTGACAAACCAAGTAGTTGTCCACTGTGACCTTCCAAGAAAAAAAAAAAAAAAGAGCTTTTCTATCTCCAACTTGAAAGATCTCAGATTAGAGGAAAGGTTGACCATTGACCATAATGTTTCCTTTTTAAATTGAATGTTACATAAAAATACCAGAACAGGAGGTTACTATAAAAATCTATCTACACAGAGACAGCTTAAAATAATCTCCCTTCCTAAAAAAAATATTAATAATAACAATCCTCTCCCTTCCTAAAATTAGGTATTTACCCTGGAGACCTTAAAAATATCTTTAAGAATTATGGCTCCAAATAGAAACCTTCCGAATTTTCTTGGGAGAAACACAAGTTAAAAGTCATATACTTCTATACCAAAAGAATCCTGCTAATAAGAAAAATTAATCTTTTTGATTAAAATCACTCAGCAACCATTTTAATGCATGTTTGGGGTAGACTCCATAGACTTACAGAACTACCTTTTGTTATAAGTGATTGAAAACAATTTTGCTGCAATTACAGATTGAAAAAAATTAAGTCCTGCAATCTTCTTGATGTTTACTTAAGCGACATAGTTTTCCTGCAGTAATTTGGTATATTAAATCGGTTAATTTATAAAGGACATCCCTTTCATTAGTGCAAATTAATGAAGATTTAGAATGATCAGGAACTGAACACAGCTGAGCAACTTCTGCTGATTAGGCAAGTAAACATAAGGAACATTAGTCTATTTTCCATGTTTGATGGCCTTTTTAATAAATCGGATCTGCTCTCAAGAAAAAGTTGCAGTGTCTGAAATTCCACCTTGTGGAAAGGAATTTTTCTCATTAGGATACATGCATGACTTGTCTGAGATTTCACCATGAGCACACTATATTGAATATAACTATTTGGCAACAGACACATATACATAGACACAAACATACATATGATGCGTCTGTGTGTATCTCAACATTCACTTCTGTGACTCCTTGTTATTCTAAAATTATGGATTATTATTGTGTGTGCAAAAAATGTGACCAAGTCATCTTTTTGAAGACTGAAAATGGGCCCCCTCATTTATTAGCACAGTGAAGATGACTGAAGGAGTGTCTTCCAGTGTCTGCATTCTTGCTTCCAAGGACAGTTTCGCAACTGAGAAATTTTGAAATTAATAAATAATGTAGAGTCAGAATGGATACTACACGCTGAAAAGACAAGTCCATTTCACTCATATGGTTCTTCCTTATGAGCCTTCAGGAGAATACGATATAAGACAACATACATGGAGACTGCTTTGTAAATTACAACACGTTTTATGTGATTGTCAGGTTAACTACTGCTTGTTTACCAATATCACAGCATTTTCAACAATGCCATCAATTTGGGAGAGGGCGAAACTAAGCCTATTACCCACATGAGCCAATTTTTTTAAAGGACCAATTGATGTATTAGGCAAATTTTGTAGAAATACTATTTTTCGTTCATCTCAAAGGAAACAGCAAATTTATTGCTATGAGCCCAATGTTCCTATGGGGTCTTGAATCTCACTCAAATAATTTTTCTCCTGATTAAAAAAAGAAAATCTAGTCGCAGATATGACTGATTAGTTTGTATATTCTCTTGTATTAATCTTTAAAGACTGCAGTACTTAATTAATTAAAAAACCAGTTAAGTCTATTACTCTCTTCCCTAATCTGTGCCCAGGAGTTTTTATGGAGCTTCTTAGCTAAGAATTAATTGCAACATTAAGGTTTCCCATATAAAGACCAAGCCAAATGAAATGCAAATAAAAATAAACATATAGTGTGCAGTCTGTGTAAGGGCAGTGTATGTGGCCTGTAAAGAGGCATATTTGAATTCATCAAAGGAATTCACCCATTACCCCTCAGGTAATGATGGCTGTCTGTAAGATCCTTCTTTTTTTATTTTTTAAAAGGTTTTATTTATTTATTTATTTGACAGAGAGAGAGAAAGCACAAGTAGGCAGAGAGGTAGGCAGAGAGAGGAGGGGAAGCAGGCTCTCTGCTTGGCAGGCCTCGACTCCAGGACCCCGAGATCATGACCAGAGCCAAAGGCAGAGGCTTAACCCACTGAGCCACCCAGACGCCCAAGACCCTTCTTTTTGTGAAAACTCATCTGGTGTTTGTTAGACCCACATAGTCCCCAAAATAATTAGCAGACTGAATATGTGTCTATCGGTCTACTGTACAGCAAATTCTTTTTTCCAAATAAGATTGGAATTAAGAGGCATTGGAAAGGGCAGAAAACATACAAATTTCTAAAATGTAGCTTAACATAGTGATTTTGTGTGTGTGTGTGTGTGTATTTAGAAAATATATATGTGTGTGTGTGTGTGTGTGTGCATGTGTATATACACATTCTTTTTTTTTTTTTTAAAGAATTTATTTATTTATTTGACAGAGAGAGATCACAAGTAGTCGGAGAGGCAGGCAGAGAGAGAGAGAGAGAGGAGGAAGCAGGATCCCTGCTGAGCAGAGAGCCTGATGTGGGACTCGATCCCAGGACCCTGAGATCATGACCTGAGCCGAAGGCAGCGGCTTAACCCACTGAGCCACCCAGGCGCCCCTACACATTCTTTTCTAAATGGTCGAAAATAGTGAAAATATAGTCATTATTTCACTCAGGCATGTAACAATTCAAGGAGAATTTCTTGGGTTTTTGTTATGATTTTGTTTATATCTAGTTGCTAATCCAAGCAATTCTAAACAATGGGTTTCACTGCAGAAAATTCCGAATATTGGATGGAAGACTTTCATGATCCAAGCTAATTGTTTCCTGATAGTTATATAGCTGTGTTTGGGAATTAAAAATAGTGTCAAACAACAAGTCCATCCCGGTACATTTTTTCATTTTTTTCTGGGGAGAAAAGAACACAATCTCTTGTTCATACCTTCCTTCCCCTTCCTCCTGCCATCCCTTCTAGAACCTGGTACCAAAATATAGTCTAAACGTCTTTGTGAAAGAAGGCACTTGTGTGAGTATATCTTCAGTATATCTCAAGGAATCTTTTGCACAGGATGAAATTTGGATAATAAGCTCACAGCAGCATACCAGGATCTTTCAGCAAGGCAACCCGTGTAGAAATTATCAGACCACAGTTGTGTATGCATTTGGGTAATACGGGAGAGATGAGCGAGACAACATAAAACATAATGACTAATATTTTGTAGAACATATCAATTAAAATCTCAAGGGGAGCTCTACACAATATAATGTTTTGACATCATGTACTTATTTTTAAGACTTTTTTTCTAGGACCTCTAGAAGGAAATGAAATTCTTGAGAATTCCACTCTCTCAGCCCAAGTCAATAATAAATACACAGTTAGGGAGAGCAGGTTTGGCCATGTGGCAGTTTATAACCACAGTAGAGTACTCTTTTTCCCTCTGAAAGAGTGTTTCTGTGCTGTGTTTGCCCAGATTTCTAAGGAAACAGGGATGTGACAACACAAGTTCGTGTATCTGAGTCCCAGCCTGAGTCCCAGAGAGCACCAGACCTGAGCTGAGCCTTCTTTGATAACTGGAATTGATAGCAAAGTCAAAGAGAGCAGCAGAAGAGGCTGAAGGGTCAGGAAGATGATTTCTTTTCTTCTCGGTTGTGCTGCAACTAAGCCCCTGAGGTGCTGGGGGAAAAGAGAGTCTCCCAATATGCAGAACACACTGGCCTTGTTTTTAGGGGTGGCTGCCAAGCCACAGGCTCTGACGAAAAGCAGACCGCCCAAAGACTCTGAAGAGAGGGGTCCTTCTAGGCGGCCATGTTTCCAGTTTCACTCTCCTTGATTGAGACCATGGTGGGCACTCGACCAGAAGGCAGATGCTTCGTAAACTCTCTAGGTCTTTTGAAATGGTCTGGCATGTAAGTTCTGCCAATCAGATTCTTGCGATGGGGGACCTGATTTGGGAACTAAGGAAACAGTCACACAACAGGAGTTAAAATGGAAAGAATGTCTTTAAAAGAGCCGTGAAGAAAAATGGCCAAGTGAGATCATAATTAGGTCAAAGTTTGTAATTATGAAGAAGCACTTTGAGAGCAAGAGAGGTAAGAAGATAAAAGAAACAGAAGCTTCAAGAAAGTATCTGAAGCACATTAAAGGCAGAGACACTAGAGAGAAGATCCAGAAACTCCTGTTTACTTAAATCTTTAGACATGTCCTGGGCTATGCTTTCCTCCATAATGCCCAGTTATCATGGAGTTGTAGCTCTTCCCAGAGAACCCCTCTCCTTATGCCTCACACCCTTCCTTCTGTTTTATGTTTTGTTTTGTTTTTTCTCCCCTTCACAAACCAAAGGATCTACTTAAACATTCCCAAACACACAGCCAGGTACAAAGTGAGCCCTACTGGATCAGAAATTCAAGAAATCTGGGTCCAAGTCCTCCTTCGCCCCCAAGTATCTTGTGATTCTGAATGTGCCTGTTTTCAGACACATGTTAAATTCACATTTCTTTTTAAATACAATGAGAGGGTTGGAAAAGGATGAACTATTCCTAGGGTTCTGAGAAGAAAATAAAAACAAGACCACCTTGCATGGTAATTGAGATTCTTTTTTCTTGCTCAGGTGCTCGATGCAAGTCAGCAAGACCTCATCTTGTAAAGATTTTAGTTGGTTGGTTAAGAATGACTTCCTTACAATATTGTGAGAATTTCTCTTTACTCTTGTCAGGTGAGAAAGACTGATTATCAAAAATATCCCGACTTGCATTTCTCTAAGGTCAATACTAAATATTCAAATTTGAGACCAGTTCTCAAATGAATTAATATCGAAAAATGAGTTAGAGGTCTCCCCTATGAGAGAAATGCAAAAAGCCGTATTATCCCTCAGCACCCTAAAATTAATAAAAAAAATAAATCCTATGGGCTTTTGCCAGGAATAATACAGTAGTAAATAATTCACTGCTTAATCCTATAAATCAGAAAACATGGAATAGTATAATGGTACTGTAAGCACTCAGTAAGACCATGACACTTATTCTAATTGTATTTTCCTGCGAATTTATAATATACATAGTTCTACAAATCTAATCCAAGTGTCAAAATCATAATTCAATAGCATTTACCACGGGGAAACACAATGAAGCAAGCCAACAACAGGCTGAGAATAAGCTACTAAACACAGCACAATAGGAAAAAAATAGAAAAAAAGAAAAAAGAATAATCCACTGAAATTAGTTTTTAAATGTGTTTCAAGTTAGCATCCTATAAAATTCCTCACGGGGTAAAAATAACGCCAGCAACATGCTTATTGCTGAACCCGTGCTGATGCAAAAGTAAAGTGATGCTACATTTACTCATATAAATTTTAAATGACTTTTACATTTTCAACTACAAACACAGCTCCTAAAAATAGTGATGGAAACTACTTTCCACTGTTGTCCTCTATTCTCTGTGGAGGGAGGCATTTAAAATTAAAGTAATGAACTCTGATTACCCCACAACAGAGAAGTTCACTGGGGAATCCAGAGAAGGCTGGGGATTAACCTGAGATTTTTCCCAACCCTGCTCCATATTTTTATCTTACTCCCTTCTCCCTGTCCCAGTAAGTCAACAGACACCAACTCCATCAGTCTCCTACGGAGCTGACCCTTCAAGTTACTTTTGCTCTCCCCTTCCTGGCCCTGCATTTTACCTTCTGGTCTGCAGAGACCAGGCCTCTGTGGTGAGCCTCTCCTGCCTGGAGGGGAGCAGTGTCCTCAGGCTTGGCTTTTTAACACCTGACAGGGCTCGCATAGGCAGGAGGCAAGTGCCATCATGCCCAAGGGAAAAGAAGAACCAAAGGGTATTCTGAAGTCACATTTTATTATTTCAAGAGACAGAGATGCTCACTGCTTTAGCTCATCATAGGTTTCTAGAGATGATTCCATCAAATCACAGAGGAGCTCGGTATCCCGAGCAGACACCCACCAGTGCGGGTTCTTTCACTTCTTGGGACAACTCCGAGAAGTTGCTGGAGGGTGAGCGACACCTTCTACCTCCAAGTCATTCATTAGTTTAACCAATATCCCTGGCACCATTCTTAGGAAAGCAGAAGCTGAAGACCAGACATAGTAGGGAGGGCTTTGCCTCGAAGACTCTCATAATTTCAGAACTGATAGGCCTAACAAAAAATGGATAGGCCTCACTGCTATGACTCAGAGCCAGCTGTATTAAAAGCACACGTGAGAACATTCAAACTTCTAGGACTGAGTCAGGATCGTACTCTGTTAACATGTACACACTACATATATTCATATATAATATACATATGTACATACATATGTATGTAATATACATATATCCTGCATATACAAATGTATTCTGTATATAAATACACACACATATATATACACACACACAGACTTTGTTACTGACAGAGCCAAAGACTTGACAGCCCTCCCTGACAGATTTAAAGAGGAAGTATAATCTCTCTTAGTGGTCCAGCCTATCCCTGCCATTCATGACCTTATCGACATTCTTAAAAAATAAGAGTCTATGTATATTTCGGATTTATATCACCTCCCGGGGTAGAAGACATACCCTTATCGAAGTGTGTTTTATGGAAGACACCCAAGATACTTGAAGTATATGGTTTTCTTTCCATGTTTCTTGTTTGTTCACAGTGAGATTTAACACACGGGTTTATTACAACTCTTACCACATCTCTTGATTACTTTTCTCATAGCCTGAGAAATGGAATGTAGTAGGTATCTCTTACCATTTGAATCCACAATGGTGATATTGGCAGAGGCACTGTCATTTCCTAATTTGCTGGTCACTTTGCACATATATTCTCCAGAATCAGCCAGTGACGCCTTGTTAATGCGAAGTTCTGACTTCCTGTAAGATCAGGACCAAAGTGGGATAAGCATATTTCAAGGAAATACAATGACCATCAAAGTCTATTTCTCTGTAGTTGCAGGGTTCTCAAACTCCCCCTCCCCACTCCCCACATACCACCTAAAAACACAGCTTAACTAATACACAGATGTATGATTTACCAAGAGTAAAGATAAGATCACATTTAAGTGATACTATGGACACAGCCTTAATTTTATCATCCAGGTTAGGAATTTAAAGAACATCTTCTCTCATTTTTCTTTTTATTCTTCTACCACCACCACCACCAAACACACTATGCCTCAGTTTTTTATTTTATTTTATTTTATTTTCAAACCAACTGGTAAATGTTCTTCCTTTCTATATGTAAATGTCCTCAGCCACTAGAAAGATTTAAAAAGTGTAAAATCATTTACAGATCTGGTAAGGACAGACACTTAGGCAGGCTAGAATAGATTAAAATGCTCTACACTTCCTCAGTAAAGTAACATCAGGACTTAGGTTAATTTTGAATAAAAAGGAATTACAAAAGAATGGGAATTTATCTTTGAGATGATTCACATTGCTAGGAGCATAGAAGAACACAAATCGTTCTTAAGATTGAAATAAATATAAACAGCAGCACATAATGTCATAAAACTGCATATTGAATCAACAGTCAACATTGGCAGCATTGTGATTTGCATCTGTCTGTGTTTTACTGTTGCATATAGCCAATAACTTAAGCAGTCTCCATGATTTAAAAACACAGAACCAGGGGCACCTGGGTGGCTCAGTGGGTTAAGCCTCTGCCTTCGGCTCAGGTCATGATCTCAGGGTCCTGGGATCGAGCCCCGCATCAGGCTCTCTGCTCGGCGGGGAGCCTGCTTCCCCCCTCTCTGTGCCTGCCTCTCTGCCTACTTGTGATCTTTCTCTCTCTCAAATAAATGAATAAAATCTTAAAAAAAAAAACAAACAAACAAACAAACAACACAGAACCACTGGGGCTGGTTGAGTTTACTGAAGACATTTAAAAGCATCTCTGTCTACTCACTCCTGGTCCTGACTGCCGGGACTCTTGGGATGACAACAAGGAAAGAAGGCAGGAAGCAAAGACAGCAACTCAGAATTCTATGCAAAGCTCCCATGATTTACACCGTCCTAGTTTTATAGTGAATTTTCTGGTCTCCTTGTCATATAATATTATTAATCAAATTTCAATCAGTTGTTCTAATTTAATTAATAAAAATTCAACTCCTACTATTCTCTTCCAGTCTACTGGATGGAACCACCCATCTGGTCCCATATGTAAGCCTTATGGCTTTCCATCAAGGTGCCTTCACTTGTGCCCTTTCGTCCTCCTAGGATGGGGCGTCCCGTATTTCCAGATACTGGCTGACTTTTCAGGACCACCTCAAGTGCCAATTCTTTCATCAAACCTTTCATAACCATAGAGCTGCTGCCGCTCTCTTCTTTGTCTAAATTCTGATAGCCTGGAGTACCTCTTCCATGATCCTCAAAGTTCTTGAAGTAGATCTTATTTTTCCAGCTAGGACATACACTCTGGGCGGGGGGAGTCCATAATTTAAACTTCTTGGTCTGCTCACAGTTCTATGCGGACATGCCACTGCTTTGTCCTTGGCACATCTTCAAATGATATTGGATGAATGTGTGAAAAAATGAAGAAAATATTTGGATGCTCTCACTTAAGCTCACTTCAGGACCTAATGTTCCTAACTGTTGGCTGCTGGAAAGGAAGATGCCCTATTAAGAGGGCAGAGACCATCGGAGAGGTCCAGACCAAGGCAGCAACAGTCAAACCAGCATGTGGACTGAGAAATGAATGACTCAGAACAATGTCAACAAGTAAACTTGAGAAAACAAAGGAAAGTACTGTACTCAAATAAATTCTGGAGACATCAGGTTAAACAAAAACAGGCTTTCTGTTGTCAATCCTGAGGAATTCTTAAGTCTTTAATATGCTAACATCCGTTGACTCTCTAAGAGGGAAATCTATTATTTGGTTACTCTCAAACTTATATGATGATGGAATCTTAGTCATCCACATAGCATAACTGCTCCTATTTCCTGAAAATGATGGTATACAGAACAAAGTTGATAAAAAGTGGATCTAATATAAAAACAGCCTGTTTGGCTCTAATGGGGGGAGGTCACCAAGGGCCATTTATGCATGTATATTCACATGTTAATCAGAGGGATTCTCCACAGAAAACTTTCGCTGCAGTGTATCCCTGTGAACAAGACAGGGCTTTTTTTCTATGCTCAAATAAATATGCTTACAAAGGGTAAGCACCTTGGCAAGTTGATATTAAGATCTAATTATAAACTACTAAAACTTTTAAAATGATCAAAATACAATATTAGGATATGAGCCCCCCCTCCCCCATCTAAATTGTGTTGACTGTTTAAGCCTGGTTTGGGAGTATTCAAATCTGATGTTTTTCTTAATGGATTATCAGCTATTTATACAAATCTGTCCATACATGCCAAGTTTCCTTCATGACACACACCTGTGAAGACCAGTCAGAAACAATACAAATACTACAATAAGCTTGTCCAGCCCCAAACAGCCCAATTCGCTGGAAGAATTTTCATGTACAACCATGGAACCACTAACAATCGTGGATAGATAAATCATGAAGAAGATCAGTTTGAAGAAAAATATCCCGGTTTTCAACACAGAAGAAAAAGTGAACTAAAATAACAAAATGGTTAACTTGTCTTGTTAAGTCCCCGATACTAATTCTAAGGTATCACAACAACTAAAGAACATACAACACCTCAAGATTATAATCATTCCAAGAACGCTCCTTTCCCATTTATACAAGCTGAGGGACAGTCCCTGATGGTAATGTGGGGAGTTCTTTCTTGACTCTGTGCCATTACTATTTTAACTACTGAATCAGATCAAACTATAAGAAACATGATTAAAAAAAAGAAAAGAAACATGGTAATCAGTTTTACAGTTAACATAATCTTAAAGGGACAGTTCTTAAAAATTCTCCTAACAGAACTACACAGTGTTTCCTGGAATATTATTCCAAATGATGTTAATAAATGTTATGCTTAAAAGAATAAGAAAAGGTTTTTTTCTATGTTCAAATAAATATTGCATTGAACGAAGTTAAACAGATCTCTTTACAACAGTACCTCTTAGTGGGTTTTATGCTAACTATGAACAAGATACAGGTAGCTCTTTAAATATATTTCACGGTTGCCATCTAGAAAAGAAGACTATTTGAGGAGGCTCTTGAAGATGGAAATATGTCAAACAGGAAAAAGAAGGCATATTTTGAGTGATAAAGAAGAGTTTTTGAACATTCAAAAAAGGGGAGGGTGCCTTTCTCTTTGGAAAGATTCAAGTCTGGATAACCACCTGTCAAGAATATCTCTATGCAGCAAAAAGATTAAATTAGATCAGTGGTTTCAACTATTTTGAAAAAAAAAAAAAATCCTGTTTTAAAACAAAAGCTTAAATCAGACCCTCATATTCAAAACTATCATCAAGGAGACAAAAGTGTTCGGGTCGAGGCGGTTGGCAGCCCATTTTCAATTCAGTGGAAACTTAAGATTCTCCAGGAACACAATGGGAAAACCAATGCTCCAGGTGATCCGTGGGACTCCTGTGAACTCCAATGATACACTGAACTCTAAGACTCTTTGACCCATGGGTCCTAGGGTACAGGGTGGGAAGTAGGACATGAGAAGAAATAGATGAACCTTTCTTGAAAATTACACATTGCAATGATCTGGAGCTTTGACAAGGATGGATACAACAGTCTTGTACTCTCTTCAATCAGCTACCATATGCTCTCCACGGGAAGGAAGTGAACTTGGAAAAAGTGTTGAATTCCTATCCAATCATCAAACAAATTTTTTGCTCTTTAATTGATGAGTTCTCTAGAAATCTGGAAGGGGTTGATGTTTCAGTGGACTTTCATTTTCTAAAAGTATTAAAAAGAGTTAACTCCCATAAAGTGAGTTAAAAACAATGCTTGGAATTTGGTAAGCTCCCAGTAAGTGTTAGCTATCATCACAATTATCATTTATATTCCTGCCATATTTAGGATTTTTTTTATAAGCACACATTACTTTTAGATAAAAAAAAACAATACTATGTAAAAATAAATTAATACAGACTGATTTAAAGATGAAAGTTCTAAATTTCTCCTCTTTTTATATCAAAATGCAATCTATATTCTTTGAATAAGTGCTCAAGGATGGATTCAAGGTTCCAATAACTACTGTCCTCTTGGTCTTTTTAGGCTTGATTCGTCCACCACAGTTTATGGGCCAAGACAACTTAACTCCCTGCATATAGTGATTATCTCCTCAGCTTACATAAATCCATCTGATCTCTAAGGAATCATATATGAACACTGTCAGTTTCTGTGTGAGGGTGTGTGCGTGTGCTCAACACAGCTTCAGATACTGTCCAACTGCCAATAACAAGAAGGGTACAGGGGAGGGGGAGAGGGTTTCATAAGCAAATGCCATACTGTACAGAACCAGGCACTGTACCAAATGCCTCACATAAGCCATATGAAATAGGCACCGAGTAGTCCCATTTATATACTGAAGGAACTGGAACCTTCCTTACATATAAAATTAAAATAACCTGCAGGAGCTGCTCAGCCGATGCAAGAAGAGAATGTGTATGAACTTTTTCTAGAAGAGAGTCAAAGGACCCGCGATCATGGACAACAGAAGCAAGAACTCCCTTCAAATTTTTGTAGAAATTTGACAAGACCAATTGGATCCAATTTTAAACACAATTAAAGTAGGTGAGAGCGGAAACAAAGAGCTGAGACAGAACTATGGGCAACAAAAGAATGTGCCATACACGAAACAATGGGAAGCCAGCCTTTCGTTGGGCCAGCATAGGACAGATATTTAAATGAGGCCAATCTGACAGCCTCAAATTTGAATCGGTTGCGTGCTATGCTCTTTAACCAGTTTTCTTGCTCAAAATGACCCACCAGGCAGAGGAAGCAGAACAAAGGGATAAGCAGACGCTGGGGCAGTTTCCATTTTTTTAAACTGGTTCCTTACGCTGCTTTGCCAAATACAACAAACACAGGCTCAGATATAAATTCAAAGTCATAGGAAGAACATATAAGAAAGTAGTTTATTAGTAGGAACGGGGGCAAAAGGGTGAATTGAAATTGCTGACTGGTGTGGAGTCTTTTCACAACACTAAGGGATGATAAGGAAATTCCGGCTGCTGTGTACGATCTAGACTATTCGGAAAAGAAACCTAGACTAAGGATGGGAAAAGAGTTAACATTTTCCTTAAAATAAAGACAATCCCAAGGCAATCTTACACTTCACAATGAAATTCACCTCTGCTTGGTCGATGAAAGCCTCAGATTAAGTTTAAGAAACGAAATAACTCTTGCAAACCATTAACAGTTTCAATATCTTAGTAATGGAAAATGATGAATATGTAGATGAAACTGAAAAATGAGGGTTTTTTTTTAAATTAAAGACATTACCCTATGTCTGTAGGTGTCCGTAGCCCTGTGTTGTGCTTTACTCTACATAGCAAAATCACCAGAAATTGTGCATAAACAGGAAAACAGGAGGCATGGAGTCAGAACTATTTTAAATAAAAGCTTAACTGGGGCGCCTGGGTGGCTCGGTGGGTTAAAACCTCTGCCTTCAGCTCGGGTCATGATACCAGGGTCCTGGGATCGAGCCCCGCATCGGGCTCTCTGCTAAGCGGGGAGCCTGCCTCCCTCCCCACCCCCATCTGCCTCTCTGTCTACTTGTGATCTCTGTCAAATAAATTAAAAAAATAAAAAATAATAAAAATAAAAGCTTTACTATTCATCAATATTAGATCTACAGCAAAAAACGGAACTTCCTTCATGCTCAGGGCATTCGTTTTTTAAAAAACGGGTATAACAATAATGGTATCCAATCTCTTACGGTTATAGGACAAGTGGAAATAATAGGTGCACCTTGCAAATGTTAATTAAATTTAGATTCGGTTTGGTCCTTTAACCTTAAAAAACAGATGACAACACTAATGGCTCACTTTACACAAAGGGTCTTCTTTTTGGACGATCAGATATAAAATGTTTTGCCATAAGTGGCATAAAACATCTTTTTGTTCCCACTTAATTCTTCCCAGCAAGGCTACTGTTTAAAAGAAGTAATTTCTGAATATTGGCCTTTCTGGCATAATGGAATTTTATTAATATGTAGACAGTGCTCTTAGCTGTCTGGACCTATGAAGCCAACATGAAATTGCCTTTCTGAATACTAATGATACTTTTATATATGTCTATCCAAGTCATGTAACAAATTACCTCTACAGGCATATACTTACAGTTTGCAAAACCAACTTCTCCATACCTGTTCACCTTGCTTCCTCCCAGGCATCCTCAGACTGACTACTCCCAGTCTGAAGATGCTTTGTTCTGTTCCTTCAGCCTAGATAAATCTCTTCTCCCTCCCTTCTTTCTTGGCAGCCTCCTCGGTCCCTGACTGGGTCCCCTTCCCCTTCCCACGCTCGCCCCTTGCTATGGCATTTCATGTCTGTCACTACTGTAGCGCTTAAGACTGAGCATTGTTTGTTCGCCATCTCTCTGCCCTCTAGACCACTCATCTCTGTGTACCCAGCAGCTTGTCCCATAAAGGGCAGAATTCCCCATCTTACTCCCCCACTGACCTCTTTACTGTCCTATAAACAGAACTTGCTACTGACGACCATTCCGCTCTTTCTCTGTCATGGCCGGGCCCACCCCACCCAGCCAGGCAAAGGAGATTCTGCCCCATCCGCAGACACAAATCTACCTCCTCAGGACTCCTCGTGAAGCCCTCTGGGTCTCTCCTTCTTCCCAGCCTCATGGCACTTAGAATTAGTAACCTACAATTTAGCACTGGGTTTTGCGACATGTATGATAAGCTACAGCATACATTAGGGACATCTCCCTGGTTGAATCTTGATTTCAAGCAGAATTTACCTTAACATAAATAATAATTTTCTAAATGGTCACTATTTGCAAATCGAGGGACCTCTTGAAAATCCTGAAGCACCCCCCCACCCCACCCCTAGCCCTAAGAGGGCTGTAGCAATGGCCTGGAACAACTATGTTTCGGATAAGGCTGAACCAGAGAAGCCCTATACAATCCATGACCTCCTGGGGGAAGAGATAACACCCATGCTTCTCCCACTTCCCCACACTCCCAGCATAAAGCCTTCTGCGGGCGCTTAAATATTACTGATACCATTTGACAGCTGTGCAGAAAGAAACAAGACATTCTCCTGCACATGAAGATAACTTAGTTTCTTACTAACGTGTTTAATTGATGAAAAACAAACAGACACCAAACTCTACTCCATCCAGTATCTAAAAGTATTTTTTTTTCTTGTTAAACTCCTCTATAAGTATCATAGCTTTTTCTTTCTATTCACTCATTCTACCACTCTATGCCCCTCCCCATATGCACATGCTATTAAACATGCATGCCTTCCATTTGTAGGAGAAGGAATAAAGTGTTAAGGAACCCAAGAACAGATCTGTTTCCAGCTTGGTTTCTTACTACTTGTGTGACTTACTACTTGTGTGACTCAAGGTAAGGCAGAACGGTGTTCTGAATATTAATTTCTTAATATGCAAAATTAGGCCCCCTGTACAGTTCAACTTCCCTTACTACCTAGGGGAATGTTGTAATAAATAAATAAGATTATGTAAAAAAAAAAAAAACACATGCCACTTTGCAGTGTTATTTTCTGTATCTCTGAAGAACCACCTGCTGGAGAAATTAATACCCACTCTTTTTTCCCCTACATCTTATTAGAGTACTTCCAAGTCAAAAGATCTTGCTGACACAATCAGTGACAAGAACAAGCAGCACAGTTAATAAAACCACAGAAACTAGGAGGGAAATTCAGTAATTATGGTTATTACAGCAATTAAACACATTGGGAAGATTCAGTCAAATTTCCATTATGATCACTTTGCTGTCTCTTGTTCGTGAATGTGTGACAACTTTTTGGTAGGTGTTCTATAAAATCAAAGTACAGGAGGAGATTCTTTTGTTGCTGTTTCTGCTATCATCCCTGGGATTTCACTGGAATCCTCCGAGCGTGCGAGGAAAGGAAATGTAATCTTTCAGCCTAGAAGTACTATTATCCATGCCACATTGACTAAAGGACTGTTTTACAATCCAAAACGCTCACATAGTTATCTCTTCCCTAATTTCAAAGTGTAGTGTGATAATAGAAGAGGGCTTCTTAGGTGAGGAAGTACATAAAAATGGAGAGGATGGGAAAATAAAGGAGCCTCATTTTAGAGCAGGTGTAGACACCCGTCCAAGATGTCACAGGAACCACATGGAGCCCTTCCAATCCATCATGGTCCTCCACCAGGAAGGCAGGATGATTTAAGATTCTGGTAAGCCAAGATCACCCAAAGTTTTAATGTCCTACATGGTCACATAGTTTCACAAGATTGTCAGTTAAAAAAATCTTACTGGGTATCACTGGATGTATATTAACCTCTTACTTGAAAATGATTCAAATTCAAGCGATGGTGTTCTCTTCCCATAAATCTGGGTATTTACTGAACTTCATTATGAAGCAGGGGTGTTAACCTTGGGAGGCACTGGTACTCTCAACAGCATTTGCCTTATTTTTAAAAATCTAATTTTAAGATGTAACATATTCCAATTACAGCAGCTCTCACCAAAACTTCTCCCTCTACACCTCCGGCTCTCTCCCCATCCAATCTTTTCTTTCCTCATCCAGAAGTTGCGAGAAACAGAAACAATTTCTGGTCATCGTACAATGAACAACCTTTTTCATTTATTAGAGATCATAGCTTTTTGATAAGTGAATTCATGGACTGGGGCTGTATAAAATCTTTATATTTCCTATCCTTCAATGGCTAGACACTGCCTCTGCTATTAGATGCATTACACTTACCCTGGCTTTTTTTGTATCTTGATGTTTTGTGGTTTGTTCTTTCGGTTTAATTCGCTCCCATTCTTGAACCATTTGAATTTGAGAGAGGAGTATTCGGAGCTGGTCTCGCACCGAAGGACGAGTCTAGAGCCTGCGGCGGACTCCTGGCTCCTCATCTCTTTCAATCGGGGAGGCAAAGCTAAAAAAGAAAAGAGAAGGAAAAAATTCTGATTATCTTTCAAAGAGAAATACATTAATTTCAGGTGAGCTTGATCAAGACACCATTCCCAAATGTTTTACTACCTGAGAGAGAGAAAATGAGTCAGCCAAAATGGACCCTTGCTTGAATGCCCAAGTAAAACATACTTGGGCACTGGGGGTGGCGGGACTAGATTATAAAATATTCTAGATGATTACTTCCTCAATCTTTACATTTTTCTGACGCCATTAAAAATCCTGGACATGGCTCATTTCGAAACCACTATGCTAGGGGTGCCTGGATGGCTCCTTGGGTTAAGCCTCTGCCTTCCACTCAGGTCATGATCTCAGGGTCCTGGGATCAAGCCCCACATTGGGCTCTGCTCAGCGGGGAGCCTGCTTCCCGCTCCCTCTCTCTGCCTGCCTCTCTGTCTGCTTATGATCTCTTGCTCTGTGTCAAATAAATAAATAAAATCTTAAAAAAAACAGTAACAACAACACTATGCTCAGGGAGACTATGAACCAGGCCATCATCATAATCATTATTATTATTAGTTTAAATCCAGTATAGTTAACATACAATGTTCTGTGAGTTTCAGGTGTACAATATACAGGCCACTATTTTTAAAGCATGTTCACATCTCAGATCACAAGTTACCTTTACCGTAATTCTGTAAATAGCAGTCCTCATAACCAAGTTTTAAATCTGGGGAAGTTTAATTGCAGAGATGGGTAAGTGACTGACTTTACATGGTTCTAATGTTTCTGGAGAGTCAGTCAGACTATGTATCATCAGAGGTGGCCCAAGGAACAAAGAGAATTCATCACTCTTAACAATGTTCCTTTCTTCAAGACAGAAATTCTTTGGCGACAACGCTCTTTTATTGGAACTAAAGTTGCTGTCCTCAATGAATGTCCATTCTAGATGCCTACTATGCACCTGTCAAATTGTCAGTTTGACTGCATTTAGCTCTTCCATAGCTTCTCCATAGAGACAGGAAGTACTGAAGTTGTGCGTTAGCCTGTAGAATACATGAAACACCTATATACCATTCTTACTTTCAGCAGGACTGCTTAGAAGAGTATCTATTCTCTATTTAAATATTTATGGATAAAATGTTATAAAACCTGAGATTTGCTTCAAAATAAAATGATAGTGGGGAATGGACAGACATAAAAATGAAACGAATTTCCCGATTAGTTAGTTGGTCATTGCAGAAGTCAAGCAACAGGTATACATGGTGTTTGGTGATACCGAAGATTCAATAAAGTACACCTTGTTTTGTCAAAGCTTTTGAAAAAGAAAAAAATAAGAGCCTAATGAATGGACTTTCCTCTGCATACAACAGTTCACTTAATAATCAACGTCACAGAACCGGAGCTCTCAAACAACTCTGTTTCCACAGAGGCTTAGAGAAGCCAACCACAAAGTCCACTTCTGCTCCAGTCCAGGTTTTAATAGAAAATCCCGAAAAACAAACCCATGGAAATTAAGACCGCCCCTCCCTGATCCAGGGCATAATTATTTACTGGGTATGGTGACCAGGACTCCAAGGACAGCAATCAGAGCATGTCAGACACGAACAGGAAATGAAGCGCCTTTCCTAATCAGGGTCTGTTTGCTTTTCTACAATTCTGCCCTTACCAAGTAAATCAAAAAGATGTCAGGACTAAGTGTAGGAAGGTTCCTGCAAATTATACCAAAAAACCATTTGAACATTGTGATGTCTCAGCAGTGCTCCTAAAATTACACATCCCCTTTTTACTTACTTAGGGACTAGGAAATGCGACGGGGAAGCAGACACTTGAGGCGTACACCCAGGGACAAGGCAGAAAACTCATTTCACCTGTTCTTTGCCTTTGGTACCTGTTGATTTTGTCTGGTTCTCGTTTTCTGACAGCTTGAAAATAAGATTTACTTCTGAACAGATTTTACAGGAGTTTCTCTTTAAGATGGGGTCTGTGAATCTCTCTTTTGGAGGTTTTTAAAAACAGACTCAATTCTCCTCTATCTGGAATTATGTCTGCATGGCCTCAGTAACTCTTTAAGATCATCTTCGATTTTGTTCAGCCCAGTGAGGGTCTTGAAGGAACAGATTTGCTGGAGCTCAATGGCACCAAAGAAACCAGCTTACGTGTATTGAGAAAAATAAATTGCCTTGTTATTTCACGTATTAAACTAAAAGAACTAGCTTGCTATTTTTTGTTGGTTTTCACTGAGTTTTCCATTGAACTTGGCACACGACCCAAACTCTCAAGGTTTATTCCCTTGCCCCGCAGCAAAATGTTTTCACTGAAGTATTTCAGAAATCCTTAACTCTCCGTAAGCACCGTGTCACCTCACCCACTGCTCCATACCACTGCTTATCAATACCGTCTCAAAAGAAACCTGCCAGACTTTGGATTATTTAGTGCGAATTGGGCAATTTTTCATCAAATCATTTGCATCTTTTTCCTTTTTCTCATTCCTTTTCTCCCTCGCACCTCTCCCTCCCCTCCCGTCTCTTTATCTACCTATCTATGATTTACTTATTTAGCACCTGGGTTTCAAATGTTAGAAAACAATCAGACAAATTCAAATGGTGGGATATTCTGCGAAACAACAGGTCTACACTTCAGAAGTGCTGATGTCACGAATGATCACAGGAGATGAAAAGTGATTAAAAGACCTGACAAATACATCCAACGTTGTAGCTTACACCGTGTAGCTGTCACGGACTCCCGAGTCACTGGAAACTCTCTGAAAGCTGTTACTGGGACTCGTGGGGAAACCTGAATCAAGGTATTGTATCATCATGGAGTTTCTCAAGTGTGGTCACTGTGTTGCGGTTGCGCTTAGGCGGCATCTGCTGCGGTATTCGGGGTGAAATGTCATGATATCTACAGTTAAGTGTCGAACAGTTCAAGCAAATAAGGGAACGCATGCATACACAGCCACATCAACACACACACAGAAAAAGACAAAAAGGAATCTTGGTTTCTCTCTGTTGGTTTTTTTTTTTTTTTTTTTTTTTTTTTTGCCTTTTTCGTCTGCTCTTGCTGCAGTTCAATAAAAGGCTCAGGATTTCATTAGGTTTTAAAATCTTGGTTGAGTAGGCCGTCGGGAAGGGGATTCTTGGGAATATTTGAGTTTTCATTTAGAAATGTCTCTCCTAAAATTAGAGCCTCCATTAAGATTCTGTGAGTGAGGGGTGCCTGGGTGGCTCAGTCAGTTAAGAATCTGCCTTTGGTTTAGGTCATGATCTCAAGGTTCTGGGATAGAACCCCATCCCATGTCCGGCTCCCTGCTCAGTGGGGAGCCTGCTTCTCCCTCTCCTTCTCCCTCTCCCCCTGCTTGTGCTCTGTCAAATAAATAAATGAATACATTAAAAATAAATAAATTCTGTGAGTGCGAGAGCCCTGAAATCCTCATATAGTTCAATGCCATATCCATGACTTTGGGGCTCCAATCCCTCCTTCGATGGGAGGAAAACAATCACTCATCTGGCCAGTCAATGCTTATCCCTTCCTCTGGCATTTCACGTGCAAAGAGCCGCACCTCTCTTGTTTTCAAGAGGTGATCTGCGATGTAGCGCTGCAGAGACCCTCAGGCAGAAAGTCTATTCCCAGTGAAAGCATCCACTGTGGAAGCTGACTCCATGTATAAACATCTCTTCATGTTTGGGCTTCTGGTGTATCTATACCGAAGAGCCCAAGTCCCTACAACTTGCACAGAGTTGCAAGTTCATCGGGAGTGCAGAAGTTCCCAGGTGCAGAAGTTCCCAGCTACTCTAACTCTGCAACCCAACAAGTTCGCTTGGAAGAATGTCCCTGCTGTATCCTTCAGGGTGACCATCTAGGACATGAGGATACCCCATTTTTCAGAGAAAGGCTCTTTCAAGGAGCTAACTTAAAATCCTGCAGAGCATAAATGGAGAGACAAATCTGTATACCACCAACAGAGCCACACCCCCCTGTGGCCTTGGTCCTCGGTGTTGTCAGTGGGACCTTCCAAGAAGTACCATACAGACGTCCACACTCATCCTGCTGGTGCCCAGATTCAAGTATCCCGGAGACTTGGCAATGACCTAAAATTCTTCTCTGTCTCCTTACATAACCACACTAATGGAATAGCCCAGGATATTTCAGATTCTCCATAAAATGCAAACTAATATTGAGCATTTATGATTTGTGCATTTTTTCTCATCTACCTATAATGAGGTAGTGGAAAAAATTTTTCTCTTATTATATTATAAAATAATAACTATATTTTAATGGAAATCATTTCACTATGTATGTTTCCTAGTCAATGCTTTGCTCCCATGAAATAATCTCATTCATTTCATTAACAAAAATCTACTCCACCAAGTACTTCCTAATACTCAGATAGAAGTTCCTAAGGTGTGGGGTCATTCCTAAACTGGAAAGCAGTGTTTTTTCACTGAGTACTTGGATTTTAACACTGCAAAGAAAAAAATGTGTATTTGCCTCTCAGTCCCCAACTAAGAGTAAATAAATGGTCCATCATTTAAAAATTGCTTTAAGGCAAAGGATGCTAAGTTAATGCTTTGAATACAGTAAGTGTTCTGAGAATCTCAGACATGATTTAATTGTCTTTGTTCTGCCACCATTCAGAATTTCACTTTCGATGCATTTCTGGAGAAGCAGAAGTTCAACTCTCAAAAACAATATAACAATAGAGCAAGTGTTGGGCAGTGTTTGCTGAAATGGATTTCGAACTTGCTTGACATTGATATGAATGTACCAACACCCTTAGAAATATATCAACAGAAACAAGACAGTAAAGTGCAAAGAAAAGCAGCCTTTAAGAAACAGAAACTCCAGAACTTCAGATGGATGTCACACACTTTACGGGCATTTCTTTTTACTGGCATGATGTGTTTTAAAGCCTTTTAGAAGATCACAAACACAGTCTTCCGATTCTAACTCAATGCAAGTAGATATACCAGGACATTTAAAAAGTCTATTTTTGCACTTCTATGTTTCTTTCTCTTTTCCCTTAAGACTTGATTGATTGATTGATTGATGGGGATGGGGAGGGGCAAGAAAGGGAGAGAGAATGCCAAGCAGCCTCCCTGCTGAGCACAGAGCCCCACATGGGACTTGATCCCACAGCCCTGAGCTCATGACCTGAGCTGAAACCAAGAGCCAGACGCTGAACCCACTGAGCCACCCGTGCGTCCCTAAACTTCTACGTGTCTTATTTGATAATGTCACACAGCGCAGGAAAAAAAAAATTGTGGCCCAAATCTTTATTTTACATTCTGACCACACAGAACTTAAGGCCATATGTTCATTTATTCCAGACTTTGATGTGTGAATAAATACTTGTGCTCCAGGTAAAACAAATGCATAAAAAGAACGATTGCTCGAAGGGATCCTCCTGTTTTAATCGCCTACCGTGCACGTGTTTTAAAAATATATTCTGTGCTGCTGCTTCGAATACTATACTGCATTGTTAAGAACAGGAAACCAATTTTAGCACGTGCGGGGAATCAGGATACGCTGACAGCGTGTGACCCTAGATAAGTTGTTGTTTCTGTGTATGGAGGACCTGACCACGCAGAGCTGGCTCCTATCATGACTCTCCCTGTCGGACTAGTTCATCTGAAGAGCTCCACCACACCGAACAAATTAAACAGGAAACCTGCAAAATATTATCAAATATCAGTGAGCTTGTGGCTGTGATCCGGGGAAACTTCCCCTCCTCACCCCCTCTACAGTCCTGACATCACACATGTGCAGATCACGTGCTGAGAACTGGCTGTTGGTGAATGAGAGCCGCACGCATACCATCACTCAGTCCTTTAAGCAGAGCACTGGCCCTTTTCTGTAGTCATGTTAGAGGTAAATGAATTACTGGCCTCCCAAATTCCTTTCCCGGTCGGATTTCTCCCTCACCGGACCATCTTACGTGGAAGATTATAGTCTGGCACAGAGCGGAGGCAGCTAATGTTTTGCCATCTGGTCTTCTGAGCTGTGCTCACTGCTTTAAGCTTAAAAGGGAAAATGTATCTTATCAGGTTAAATTTTGTAAATACAGCTGTGTCAAAGACAGCAAATCCTGGCGGCAGCGGTAGTTCAGAGTGCTCCGTGGATTACCACGCTGGCTCCTGATGCATGGAGTGGTCTGAAGGCATAGTAAGAAACTTACAACCCAACAGACCCCTTGTGCGTTGCCGCACGTGGGAGCACGTGTTCACATGTGTTCACACTGGCCCATGCTCCTGCTGAGTCATCCTTCAGATAGACTGTCCCTGCCTCTGCTTAACTGAGTCCCCCGTGAACGAAAATGCACCTGCTCTTTGTCCCTGTGTATTCAGCAGAGGTATCTGGAGGATGAGCTCAAACATGAGGGTGACTTTGTTTGAGAGAAAGTCACTATAAGATTCAAGGTTTTATTATAAAGTATTCTCAAGCTGACTCCGTATCACTGGCAGCAAACCAAACCTAACCAGAAAACACGTTAGGAATATGCTTCCAAGTGTGGTTAGGATATCTGGACTCCAGAAATACTAAGTTAGCAGGTCTGTGTCCAACTTCTTATATGGTGCAAGGGGGTGCATTCACACTGCTGAATACCTTTATGAGCATACCGGATAATCCTCATACCATATGCACAGAACACGTCATTACACAACGTAAAAACAATAAAATGGGGGGGGGGGGCAGTATTTCAACATCTGACTTCAAATATTCTCAGTGGTGGTGTCTACAGACAAAGCTGGCTTCTTCCTGCTGTTAACTCTGATTGCCCAGACACATCCATTTCCATTGGAGAGGACTTTTACCTGTGGATGGGCTCCAAGTTTCCCTCCTCCCAGTTAACTGGTACAAGTTGAGTGAAACAATAGGATTCTTTTAAATGTCCTATTTGAGGGGATGAGCCACAATCAGCCCCATCAAAAGGTAGGCATATTCTAAGACCCCAGAGAATAATAATCACATTGCATATCTGAATGTCATAGCCAACAGGCAGCATTGAAGAAAAGTACATGTAAAGAAAGAGGAATTTATCATTTAAGGAATTTATCGTTACCAAATCAAAGGAGATGTAAGAACAGTTATTAGTAGGTGGTCATAGTCTCTATTTGAAGGATTAGGATATTGGTTGTGGTGGTGGGGTGTGTGTGTGTCGATTATGATTAGCACTGTATTCAAACATTCAAATGTTTATTAGATGCAGGATGCATAGGATTTGAGGGGTCTAGCACAAAGCAGAACCTCAAGTGCTTGTAAATAGAACAAAGGATCTAGAAGATACTGAGAAAGTAGAGACCCAGGTCCAAAAGCTATTCCAGAGGCCACACCTACCTTCTCAGAAGACTTATTATTGCTTGGAACAAAAGGGCCCCGTGATATTATTTTTTGTTTTAATGCATTCTACCGGATTAGGACTCTTTATTCTCTCTGCCATATAATGCTGAAGATAAGGAAATGTTAAATATAACAGGAAAATTGTCAAATTAAGTAGTAGTCTCTCCTTGGGAATTTTCATGATCTCCTCTATTTCTCTTCTCTGGTCATCACTGTTCAAACATTCTCTGTGGGAAGCCAGTCTCAGTGAGGATGCCGGTCATGGCGACTACGGCCCTTCCTGTGCTCTCCGGGTCCTACACAGGAGTCTCACCAGAAGCCAGGTGTGCACCCACTTCAGCAAGAGGAGCCAAAACATTGAAATATTATCTCCTCTGTCTCCAAATCAAAGTCGATCGTCTTTGTTGATGGATCCTAGTCCACAAGGTGTAAGTTTGTTCCCTTAACTAGTAAGTGTGCTCTTTTTTTATAGTCAATACATATCCCCAAATTTACCATTTCTCTGCAACAGTGGGTAATTATTTTACAAGTGAGGATGGGGTGGGCAGTTATATGGGAACTTGAACTTGCCGGATGTCACAAGGCTAACACACGGAGACTTGAACCCGGGACTATCCTCTCCAGCAAGGGGTGCTTCTGTGCAGCTTGAAATGAAGGCAGGAAGAGGGGAGAAGGACCGCAGACTCAAAATGAGGCAGACTATTCCATTCCATTCCATAGCCACTGTGGTAATTTTCTGTTTCTCATAATAAGCTATATAAACCAGATCACCTCTCCACGTATGTCTGCGGAAGATTTACAGCACTGCAAAATTCTACGGGGAACAATAAGTACAGATTTATTAGGTAAGAGAATTTTTCTGCCTGAAAATGGATACTATGTTTGTTGAAATTAGCAGTCTTCTTCTCTATGGTTCTATAGTTCTGTGCCCAGTATTTCATAAGCTGAGGGCCAAAGATAAAATTATAAAACTACCAGAAGAGTGTTTCAAAAGTCTATGAGATAAAGTTAAAATAAGGCCCTCTTAGTACTTTACATGAACTGTTTTAGAATAGCAACAACTAACACTTATTGAGTACCTACTGTGTGTCAGGCACTCTTCCAAGAACTTTATGCCCACTCTTTTTAAGTTTTATAGCCATTCCAGGAGATATGTATTACCACCATTATGCCCAATTTACAGAGGAGGAGATAGACACAGAGAGGTAAAGCCACCTCCTACTGTCACACAGCTGGTAATACTGGCACCGGTATCTAGACCCCAGAAGTCTGACTCCAGAGCTCCTGCTCTTAAGTAGTAAGCAATAAACGATTATTTGCTACGTTGGCTAGGCTCCTAGGTCAAATGTCAAATGTAATATACTGATATCTTAAGAGTAACCACAGTTTCCTGATTACATCTGGGATATACTACATGACAGGTTGTTTCTGCACATATTCCCAGGACTAAAAACTTGAGAGAGAAAGGAGATAGGAAAATGGCTGAGTTTTCTAAGCCACTTTGATGATTTGTAGGGAAATCCAACAAGACAGAACACTTGAAATTGGTATACCAAAACAATTTTTTTGAACTGGGTGACTATCTGTCCTCTGCCAAACGTCACAAGAGTAAACCATGCTCTATCTTCCTCCCGCGTTCACTGAAACCCAATATCCCCTGTGTAAGGATACAGCAACAAGAGGGTCTTAACAGATGAACGTCCTTTCAAGGTGTAAAGGCAGTACACGGGGACAATGGATGCTGGATCAAATCACAGCAGAGCTACTGGCGGCTTCAGGCAAGTGTTTAGCACGGCTGCCTAATGAGTGCTGTCCCCACAGCTGCCCCCAATTATAGGTGCACCTCACTCATGGACAGAACCTAGACGATGTCCCACCAGCTTCCTTTAAGGGCATCCGTACACAGGGCTGAAATGGATGCATTTCAGTTTGGCCTAACTGATGTGCAGCAAATTTCATGTGATGTAAGCTTATAAATTTGATCTCCTCTGTGGTCAAAAAGTAGTGCTTTCTTTCTCATTTGTTGCACAAAGCTGCCCTATTCCACTCCACTACGTCACTGAAAAATGGAGAAATGGAGAAATATCTCATCACGGCCAATTCGATATTATATTTATTTGTTTTCTTATTGGAATGAGGCTTTTCTCTTCTGATGTGTTTCTTGCTTAAGTAAATTTAGCACATTAGCATGACCGTGATGCATTAATATTTATCTTCATAACCATGATTTCTTTGTTCGAACTGAATTACAATCATTTAATTAACTGATGTCACGAAAATTCTCTTTTTTTCATTTGAAAGAAGGAAATTATACAGACAGACGTTCTAAACCAGATAAAATTCCCAGGTTCGATGAGTTAGCCCTTGATTATAATTAATTTTAAACAGTGACAACCATGTGAAGACTTTTAAGTGTGGCGTAAAACACATGCATCAAACCTAAAGCCTGGTTTGTGAGCAAAGCCCTTCACTGATCTACCAATGACAGTTCCTCATGATCTATTTTTCACATGGCCATTTCCAATTTATTCCTTCTATGCAGAAGAAGAAAAAGAAATTTAGCAGTGCTAACCATAAAATAAATGCATTCTTTTGGGACGTCTATTGCTTCGTTATTTAGGCTGGTCAGCTTTCCTGGCAACCACACGTTTCTGACTATTCCTTTTCATTCACAGATAACTTAATAAGCTGGATGACGGGGTGCCTGGGTGGCTCAGTGGGTTAAACCTCTGCCTTCCGCTGAAGTCATGGTCTCAGGGTCCTGGGATCGAGTCCCACACAGGGGTCTCTGCTTGGCCGGAAGCCTGCTTCCCCAGCCCCCTCCCCGCCTGCCCCTCTGCCTACTTGTGATCTCTCTCTCTCTGTCAAATAAATAAATAAAAATATTTTAAAAATAAAATAAAATAAACTGGATGACATTGGAAGGTACAATGCCAGGATGGAAAAGAGCCTTCCTGACTCACTGAGGCCCACCAGATCAAAGTTAAATTTCTCTCCACTCTGCTCACTACAGTAGTAAATAACCAGCCATGCATCCCTTCTTACACAGAACCTCAGGTCTGACTTTCTGAAGATCTTTAAAGCTTGGGTAGTTTTTTGCATTTTTTAAGCAGGTCCGCACACAACCTAACAATTGAATCCTTATCATTTTGCTTCTACCGGACAGGAAAGACCAGGGAAGGCGATTTTCTTATCTTTAGGTTCCCAGGGTCATGCATTGGGTCTAAGAGGTGGAAAATGACCAGAGTCAAATGAAACAGACTGTTCATAGTAAGAAAATCTGGGCTATATCACTGATCATCTAAAACAATCTAATTTTGTCACCTATCTCACAGAGCTCCAAGGCTGGGACTCTTTCCTGTCCAGAACTCACAAGTCAAACTGTAAGATTAGAGCCAAAGTAGTCTGGTTTCAGACAACACACACACACACACACACACACACACACACACACACACACACCCCACTCTTTCTCTCTCTCTCCCCCTAAGGAAAACTTAAAATTCATAGCTTCCCTTATTTTACATAAAAAACAAATGCATTAAAGCATCTTTTGAAAATAAAGTGAGCTGCTTCCCAGACATTCTGAGATAATCCTTTGGTGCCTAAATTGCAATCACATTTTCCCAGCACAGAGTTTCACAAACATGACACAAAAGAAACGTAAATGAAACTTACTTAGCATGTGAACATGCAGCTTTCTTTCCCTCCCCAGGGACTGGCAGGCAACTAGACATACCTTTCATTTTGTTTGTTTTTCTTTAGAAAGATGTTTAATTAGATTCCCTAATAGTTTCTAGTCCCTGAATTTAAATCCCTAACTCTGCGCAAAACGTCCTGCACTTCTCTCTCTAGCTTTCAAGAATCTTTATTAACGATAAGAATGGGCGGTCAGCAAACCTGGGGTCCAGAGCTTGTTTGGTCTATGGGATTAGGGAGTCGTATAATTACTCTGAACCTCAATAACCTTGTGCATAAAAGCGGGGGGCGGGGAGAGAGTACCCTGGGCCTTATCTATTTCACACAGTTGTGAAAATCTAATTAAAAATGATAGCGAAAGCACCTTGCATCTTGAAAAAAATGAGTTATCATGAACAGTGCCTGTTTGACTGCCATTATCTAGAAATCGTCTGAAAAGTAAGAAAAGAGTAGGTCCTATAAATGCAGACGGCACAACATTACAAAAGTAACACCTGAAAAACTGTATAGAGCTTTGGTCATTCCTCAAAGACCACCACCCCCAAAAGGGCAGCTGGAAGCCATCAAGAAGGGTCACTGAAATGTTCAAAGGGAAGGGCTGCCCGTGTATAGAAATAGACTAAACATCATCGAATTCTCAAGACTGAGAGAGGAAGACCAAGGGAGGAAAGCCATGAGTCCTTAAAGTCATCAAAATTTTATATTCATAGAACCCTCGAAGCATGAAGCAAGTCGTTTTAGAATCGAAAAAGGAAATGACCCTTTTTTGGCACAATAAGAAGTATGATTCGGAAAACGCTTATTCTGGGAGTTTGTGCAGGAAAAGGACTCAGGAAGCAGCACACAGGAGGAAAAGGTAGCTCTGGGGTCTGGCAGTCCAGGTTCCGACTCCCAACCTGGTGAGTTCCCTGGCCCTAGGTGGGACGCAGCCCCTCATCTACAAAGCAGGTCTGCCTCACACAGGATGGAGGGGGAGACCCAGGACACGGCACCCTGCACTTTGAACAGGAAAGAGTCATAAAGAATTCATTACATTCACGGATGGAACTAAAAGAGAACTCATGGGTAGGTCATTAAAGCTGCCTTCCTGGAGCGCAAACTTCACCATCCGCGACCCACTCTGGGCAGAGTCTAAGGGCATTCTTTGTACGTCTAGCACTTAGCCTCCTCTTTACAAAGCACTTTCATACATGATCTCATCTCAGCATGAAAAGGGGTACTCAAGACAGTGAAACCTGAATAAGGTTGGTGTTAGGCAGCAGTATTACACCCATGTTAATAGACCAAGAAAACAGGACGCTGGACAAGGGGCATATGGGAACTCTGTCCTATCTATGCAACTCCTCCATAAATCTAAATTATGCCCCGCCCCCAGAAACACACTCCAGATGGCTTGGCCAACTTATATATTTTTTGAATAGTAAGTTAGGTGTCCTTCTTCTGGGTTCCCATAAAGTCATCACTATGCCTTTTGATACAATGCACTTTATAGGTGTTTGTTCAACCAAGGAGACTCAGGGGCTTTTTTCTTTTCCCCTTTAATTCATCTTTTATCCTAGTAACCAGAATAGCACACAATAGTATTGAACAGATAAACTAATAAAGAAATAAAGTCAATCTGTGATCCAAACACTCCGTGTCAGAAGAGTCCCTAGTTTTTCTTAAACACAAGATTTATGTAAAAACACTGGTTTTACCAAGGTTATCACCACCTTTCTTAGTCATGTTATATTAACCAATTATATGGTCTCCTTCTTTAAAGATTTTTATTTATTTGACAGACAGAGATCACAAGTAGGCAGAGAGGCAGGCAGAGACAGGAGGGGAAGCAGGCTTCCCCCTGAGCAGAAAGCCCAACGTGGGGCTCGATCCCAGGAGCCTGAGATCATGACCTGAGCTGAAGGCAGAGGCTTAACCCACTGACCCCATATGGTCTCATTGTTATAGAAAGCTGGCTTTATCCTCTTAGATAGTTCTTGATTTCCATTCTTGCAAGAAATGTTAGTGTGTCTATGAAAATAGACACCCCGTTTTTAAATACTCAAGATACAGACCTGAATAAGAAAAACACGATCACTACCCTCCTGGAGCTTATAGCCTGGGGTGGGGGCAGGAACAAGAAGAGCCTATTAGCCAATTAGGCGGTAGCATGATTTGTGAAATAAATTCCTTATCTTTGCAATCTAAGAGGGCTAAAAATTGCTGAGGTAGCTATATCCTTTCCACTCAGTCATGCAATATGTAGCCTTTTCTGTTCAAATGAAGACTCTGAGAATTGATCACTACATCTATATACAACCAACCGATATTCATCAGCCAAACATTGCTCAATGGGCAAAATGGCATTTTGAAAACTTATACCCATCCATTACAGATTACGTTCCTTATTAAAACAACTATTTACTAGGTAGGCTTTCTCCGCGTGGCTCATATTTGCAATACTTCATTATACCACGATATATACTCTTACCACTGTAGTACCAAATGTAAGCCATGAGGTGTGCTGGGGAGAAGCCTGAGTCAGACAGACCTAAATTCAAATCCTACCCTGCCAGATGCTGGCTGTGCAACCTTTAGTAAATTAGCGAGATTCTCTAGGTCTCAGTCTCCTAAAATATAAAATGAGATTAAACAGAACCAGCTTCCCAGGGCCGTGAGAAAGGAGGGAACAGGATGGTGCAGTGAGGTCCTTGGCAGTCCGTGTGTGTCACGTGGTAGGCGTACAACAATAGGAGTACGACTCATTAAATCATTATTTAGGTCCTTGTTTAGTTGTAGCAGTTTATTAAGCTTTATAAATTAACATGAAGTTTTAAAAATCACTGCCCTCTCAGAGCTGAGACCAAGGAAAGCATATTCATTCCCTGTCGTGGGCAAAATAATGACTTCCGAAGATGTCTCCAGCCCAGTCCTCGGCGAGGATGCTGCCTTTCACAGCCAAAGGGACTTTGCAGGTGGGATTATGGTAAGAACCTGGAATCGGGGGAGATTATGGTGTATTATCCAGTGCACCCAACATAATCATGTGAGTCCCTTAACAGCAGGAAATGTTTCCCTGCTGCAGTCAGAGAATGGCCAGGGATGGAGTGTTGCTGGCTTTCAAGTCAGAAGGGGGCTCACATCCAAAAAATGTAGGCAGCCTTTGGAAACTGGAAAAGCCAAAGAAAAGGATTCCCTTCCAGAGCCTCCAGAAGGGAATGCAGCCCTGCCAACACATGACTTTAGCCCAGTGAGGCCTGTCTCCGAATTCTACCCTATAGAACCCTTAAGATAATAAATGTGTCTTGTTTCAAGTCTCTACGTTCACGGTAACTAGTTACAGCAGCAGTAGAAAACTATTACAGTCCCCAAAGAGAAATCAATTGTGTTAATTTTCCAATGTTAAGAACTGTGGAACTCTCACAAAATGGTACATAGGACCGAGTTTACAAAAAGAGGTACACCAGGCGCCTGGGTGGCTCAGTGGGTTAAGCCGCTGCCTTCGGCTCAGGTCATGATCTCAGGGTCCTGGGATCGAGTCCCACATCGGGCTCTCTGCTCGGCAGGGAGCCTGCTTCCTCCTCTCTCTCTGCCTGCCTCTCTGCCTACTTGTGATCTCTCTCTGTCAAATAAATAAATAAAAATCTTAAAAAAAAAAAAAAAAAGAGGTACACCAAGGTGAGTACCGCCCAGCCATGGATCATTTCGCCCGTAATATCCTCCTATTCAGGGTCCAAGAGAAAGCTCCACATCAAAGGAATCATAGATCCCGAGGCACAGAGATTGAAACAGAGATGGAAAACCACCAGGAGTTTAAGGACTCAAGTTCAGCCCCAGAGACTGACCCCCACCAGGGGTGGCCCCATCAACCATTCTCTCTCTCTGGCTCTGTTCCCTGTTCACCAAATGAAGAGGTCAGGTCCTCCTGCAGTACCATGAAGCTCCAAAGTGAGTCAGGGAGATCTTTTTTCCCTCCTTTTTGTACACTGCGTCTTAAGAATTTATCACCAGAGAGTCACTGACCAAATTTTTAGATTTAAACATGTTTTATGAATCCTAGCATCTTAATGGCAACAGCATACAAAGCAAGAGAAGACTAGTCTTTTACAGCATTTTCCAAGGCTTTCAAAACCCCAAATCTAAAAAATTGGAAGAAATGTGCTTAAATTTGACAGTTAAGGTAACAAAATAAATTATTTTTCTCCTGACTTCACTGTTTACATAGCAATAGTTTTCTTCTTGATTTTTAGAAAATGTAATCATTTAGGCACTTGAATAAATAAAAAATCTAAACAAAATCCTCAAAATAAGACTTTAGGGATCAACATCACATTAACTTTGGGGTTGATGTCTGATGAAATACATCACTTTGGAATCGTCTATCTTCGTTCAAGACCCAATTTCTGTTTCTAAAGAAAGATAGGTCTTATATAACTTTGGTATACCTCAAATATCTTACATAACACAAGGGAAAACTGTGGGATGGGGCCAAAAACACGCAGCAGGCCTATCTGTAAAAGGGGAAATATCACCCTGAAACAAGTTATAAATTACAGATTAACCTTCTACACAGGCCATTCCTAAGTAACTGTGTTATCAGCATTTTCTGAAATAAATCCGTCCGCAATGCAGTGGACCTCTTTGATTTAATCATTAGACAGTGCCCGCGAGGACTCAAACTTTAAGGCTATTACCAAGATGGAAACCAAAATAAATAAATAAGTAAATAAAAGAGAGGAAGCAAAATTTCTATAATAGTTCTGCTACGACGTATGGTATGTAACAAGGAGCTCCTAAGTAAGACCACGATATCAGCATATTAATGACCTGAAGCACTAAGGGACAAGTTTTCTTTTTCTAAGGGACAAGATGAAAGAGACCTAGTAACACACAAAAATCTCATGGAAAGAAAGCTGGTATCCTACAGACGCGCACTGAAAGTCAAGACTGCTACATTTTCCACTCTGCCATGCTATCTGGAGACGCTGATGGGACAGATGAAAAAGCTCCAAAAAATATTTCCCTGTTTTTGTAAAAAGAGCTAGAATGATGGCACGTGCCTATCTTTAAAAAAATGAATGAATAGGTTAATACTGATCTCTGCTAGAAGAGAATGCTCAAGGCCAAGGTCTGCAAAACAGGGACAGGTCTCAGGTTTAAGAGCATAAAGATTCAAGTAAGCTGCAGAGAACAAATATTCTTGCAGTTTTCACGATGCTACAGTTTCTCATCAGGACCATTATTATTCTTGTTGGGTTCCGTAAGTTTTCCCTCTTCATCTAGTCCTACTTTTTCTAGAATCTCCATTTTTTTTTTTTAAATATTTTCTTTATTTGACAGACAGAGATCACAAGTAGGCAGAGAGGCAGGCAGAGAGAGAGAGGAGGAAGCAGGCTCCCTGCTGAGGAGAGAGCTCCAGGCGGGGCTCGATCCCAGGACTCTGAGATCATGACCTGAGCCAAAGGCAGAGGCTTAACCCACTGAGCCACCCAGGCGCCCCACCCCACACTATTCTTAATGTATGATTTTGCTAAACAAGGTTTTTGGGTCTTTTGGTTTTTTGTTTTGTTTGTTGTTTTTTTTTTTTTCCCCAGGAAGGCAAACATTCAGTCACTGCAGAAATGTCTGCAAATAGAACAGGGATCCTTCAATAGTCCCGCAGGCCACAGTCTCAAGCCACAGGTTCTCAAAGCTTGTGTATATAAGTCACTGGGGCAAGTTTACCAAAATGAACATGAAACAGTCATAGACCTTATATAAGACTCTGAATCACTAGAGTCACAGACAGGCCTATAAATGTGCTCTTCCAAAACCATCCAGATGACTCTCAGGACGACACTGTCAGAAATACTACAAGTGCTCCTGGGGTGCCCTTCTCTCCAAAAGCTGTTCAGCATTTACAAAAAGTCAATGTCCACTCCATTAAATCTTTCCAGTGGATAAACATGTATATATATACTTGAATGCTTACAGTGCTAGGTAGATTAAAGAGAAATAAGATTGAATTTCTCTCTGGGAAAATGTGGAATTGCACAGAAAGAAACTTATGTAAATTACAAGAATTTTTACGTTCTTATGAGAAGTCCTGTAATGAGTGGCGTCTGCTTTATTACCTACAGAGATTGAACTCTAACCCTTCACATCCAAAATAAGAATTAACTGGGAGGCAGTGCTGTCTCAAAAAAAAAAAAAAAAAAAAAAAAAAGACATTTTTGAAAAAAGGAAGAAAACAAGATAATCAGATATTCCAAAAAATGTCTCCTGAAAAAAACACCTGCTTGCATCTTTATGTGTTAAGAAAGTAGACTATTCTCTGTGTAAGGGCACAGTAATTTCATAGTATTTAAACAACCCACCTAAAGTATACTGCATTAATCAGGAACACATTTATCTTGGAGAGTTCATAGGGAGGTTGCTTAGACATACCTTTTCCCTAATCCTCCTCGCTGTGTAAGAGAAAGAATGTCAAATCCGTGCTTCCTCTAAGATGAGCATATGTCAGCCCCCGGATTTGAGGACTAGATCTACGAGTGGTACTTGAAAACTGTACAAGGGTAAGAACGTCTCATCCTGACAAGCCCTATCTCGTGTCACCGCTTAATCTTTACAAGAACACTGACCTCTAAATCTTTTCCCACGTTCTACATCTCTGCTAGGCAACCATGAGCATTCACCCTTGTGTGGATACAAGGATCTTCAGTTTAGATCTTTCCTCTGAAATTTAGACCATTTTTGGTGTCGCTTATGTTGAAAAATGGCACAGCCAACCATTCAGGTGGGCACATCTAAAATACAAATATCTTGTCTCTTCATGACCTATGTGCAGTGCATGAAAAAAAAAATGCACCCCGATTTCACTACCACTGCCCCCCCCCCCCCCCCCCAACCTCAACCCCAAGCCTTCCTAGAAAGGAAATTCTGAAGCAGAAACTGGGCAATAAGCAGAACCAATGAACCAGAAACTAGCGAACTATAAAGCAATCACGAAAGTAGGTAAGAGGGGAAAGTAGGCCATCCACAAGGGCAATTAAGCACCAACCGATGTAAAACACGCACCCTGGAAAAGGGGGAAGTAGCCAGAAGAGAACGGTCTTCATGAAGGATGGCCATGCCCATTACAGATGTTGACGCCAGACAGGCAGGTCCAGCCAGTACCGACACTGAGTCAAAGGTCAATTGTAAACACGGGGAAGGAGTAGAAGCAGGAGTTAGAAGCAGCAGTATTCCTGGGTGACGATTTGGGTAAAGGATCCGGGTAAAGCTCCATTGCTTTATGCTACATTCAGCTTTCGATTTGTAGGCTCACTTCTGTTCCTCAAAGGCCTTCTGAAGTCCTGAGGAAAACCATCTGAAGACCCAGATTTTTCAGAAAAAGAAAGAACTGGCTGGTGAATACAGGCAATGCCAGCTAAGGAAAAATGAGAGTAAGAACTGTTACAGCAGCAAGAACACAGATTTTATGCAGAATACTGAGAGGATAATGATCCTTCGAGGGATACTGCAGAGCAAAAGAACGGCCCTTAGGGCAAACCCTGTCCACCATCTGTTTTTGTAAATAAAGTTTTATTGGAACACAGTCTTCTTCATTTGTTTATGGATTGCCTATGGTTGCTTTCATGCTGACCTGCAGAGTTGACTCTACAGAAATGTCTGCAGACTCCTGTTACAGAGCATCAGATGCAGAGCCTATAAATTCACAGAATTTCATCTAGTAATTAGAATTGGTTGGTTTTGCAAGGACAGGTTGCAGAACGGAAATATGTAGAATCTACATTTTGAGGTCTAAGAATGAACTGAGTGTATGGAGTAGAATGTCCAAAATACTATCTGTGAATAAAAGGGCAACTAGCTCCCCATCCAGATAAGCAGAGGAGGCTATGATATGCTTCTGATGAATGCTGACATTACCTAGTTCAGGCAAAAAAAAAATACAGATATATATTTTCTATGTGGGAGCTTATCTATATAGGAGATATAGATAAGAAAAGCCTGGTGGGAAAATCAACCCCAAGGTAAGAAAACAAATTTGTTATGAGTTTGTGAATTCATACTTGATTTGCTCTATGTTTTTTTGGTGTACATAATTTTATTTGATGATGATTTCCTACCCAGAAAAAGAGGAGGGCTAGTTCACTGAAACCCTGACTGATAGATAACCCCTGGGCGAGGGTGATTACCAGAAAGAAGAAATGAGGCTTATCGAATAAAAAAAAAAAAACCAGACACCATCACAAAATGTCTCACCCATCTGGAATCTGAACATCATCCAGAAGATTTTCATATTACTGGATTCGTAATTTACAAGGTCTTCTATCCTTTTAAATGGCGTCCTGCACAAATGTGGGACAGGTGGATGGCGGGCAGGCCCCCCCGAATGGCTGTCAATGATTTTCAACCATCGTCCAGACGACTGGCATGGGGTGTAAGTAAAGCGGGCAGAGGGCGCTGTCACGAAGCAGGAACTATTTCAGGATTGTAACTGTGACCGTGGATTATTATTTTAGACAGAATCAACTCCTGGCTTAATGAATCAAAGCTGGACAGTGACAATATTAAGAGACAATTAATTCTGTACTTTGTTGGGCTATATGGGAGACACATTTTGTCCAATCGGTTCCTGAAAGGGCCCTGGGATGATTTACATCATTTACAAAATTATGCTGAGTTTTCTTAATGGGGATTAGCAGGAAAAAGGTAAGTGACTTTAAAACGAAAAACTGAGAAGTTGAGGGGAATACGTTTTAGAAGGACTCAGAAAGTAGGACACATGGAAGTAACTCTCAAATGTGTTGCAATTGTTTCTTTAAAAAGGGAAATGAGAATTATAGAAGTCTATTGGGATGAAACACTTTGAGTAAGAAGTCAGAAGACAAATTTCAAAATTCAGGCAACGTAAGAATACAGAGAATACAGAAGATAAAATGAACAGAAAGAAAAAGGGTTAGTATTGAACCGCATATTAAAATTACATGATATTTGGAATCAAACAGTTGAGGGACTGCATTCCAGCTCAGTATCCATTTTTACAGCCACCTGCATATTTGTGATTTTAAAAAGACATACAAGGTTACTGCATATGTATACTTATGTAACCATGAATTGTTTTGCTATATTGTATTACTATGGAATTTATTTCCACCTAACCCTTTTAAGTAAATCTGCTGGCGTGTATGAAGGCAAAGGAACCTAACTAAGACTCTTTTCATGAAGCCTGGACAGAGTAGGTGAGGAGACACAGAGGCAGGACCCAAGCAAGAAGAAGACGACAATCAAAACCTTGAAGATAGAAGCTGAACAGCTACACCTTCACACCCCTGCTATAAAATCATGATGGCATTGACAACTTGGGTAGAGGGCCTGACCTAAAGTGTGGGGGTGATACACAGCAAAATGAATATACAGGCATCTTAAACTATAATGGAACCAAGATCCTAAAATACTTCTCGTGAGTAAGGGATGCTAATTAGAAATTAATAATAGAGGCCAGCATCCATTATTCTTATTAACAGATGCCTCGGTTGTATCTTTAATTTAATCCCAGCAGGAGCACTGTCTTTATTGTTTTATTTTATTATCAATAAAAATATTTAGAAACGCTATGACAGGGACGCCTGGGTGGCTCAGTTGGTTGGACGACTGCCTTCGGCTCAGGTCATGATCCTGGAGTCCCGGGATCGAGTCCCGCATCGGACTCCCAGCTCCACAGGGAGTCTGCTTCTCTCTCTGACCTTCTCCTCGTTCATGCTCTCTCTCACTGTCTCTCTCTCAAGTAAATAAAATCTTTAAAAAAAAAAAAGAAAGAAAGAAACACTATGACAAGCTCAGTCCTACCTCCTATCTTCAGTCCTCTTGACCTAACTTACCCACCATAGGTTTTTCCAGTACCTAACCAGGCATGGGTCACACGTACATCTATATATGCAATGCCCATATATTCACTTATAAATTATACTCTTCTTTCAAATGCAGTAATAATAATAAAAGTCCTTCTTAGGGATTTGGTTCAAAGATTAATTTTCTGGATATGATGAATTCAATACACATCGATATCTATCACATACACTCCTGTCCATTACCAATACTTTATAATACATAATTAGCCTAACTACCTTATCAAGGATTAATGAAATCTCCAAAATCATCAATAATTCAGTTAGGTATGTGACCTTAAAAGAAGTTCTCTTTCAAAATAAGGGTTGTCTTGGGGCACCTGGGTTGCTCAGTGGGTTAAGCCTCTGCCTTTGGCTCAGGTCATGATCTCGAGGTCCTGAGATCGAGCCCCACATCAGGCTCTCTGCTCAGCGGAGAGCCTGCTTCCCCTACTCTCTGCCTGCTGCTTGCCTACTTGTGATCTATCGCTGTCAAATAAATAAAATAAAATCTTAAAAAAAAAAAATAGGGGTTGAGGGGCATCTGGGTGGCTCAGTGGGTTAAAGCCTCTGCCTTCGGCTCAGGTCATGATCCCAGGGTCCTGGGATTGAGCCCCGCATTGGGCTCTCTGCTCAGCAGGGTGCCTGCTTCCTCCTCTCTCTCTGTCTGCCTCTCTGCCTACTTGTGATCTCTCTGTCAAATAAATAAATAAAATCTTAAAAAAAAAAAAAGGGTTGACTAGCCAGGGCTTTCAGACTAATTCTTCAGGTAACTGAAAAATAATGAGAAATGACACTATACTTGAAACTATTCTGGCTGAGACATATTCAGCTGAAAATGCTTAAGAAACTAGAATAAAAACTAACTGATAAGGAAATCCCTCAGGAAGTGTTTTCTGATGAGCTGAATGAAGTTCAAGGAGTGGATAACACAAAAGTTTAAAGCAAGGCCTACTCTTCCTTGGGGTTTCTGTAGAAAACGAAGGGTTTTGTTAAAGAGCACTCCCTAGTAACAATAGAATATAAATCAACGACTCCACACAGGTAAGAATCACGTCTATTCCACTCATTGTTCATTGCCAGCACGCAGCACAATGCAAAGGACAGATTAAGGGCTTGATAATTATATGCTGGACAAAGAAATGCACAAACTTCCTGTAATAAACCAGGATTTGACACAAGCTTGTCTTCACGATGATTTATGAAGAAAAAGGTCATAAAAAATGAACCTGAAAACTATACGATCAGAGAGTACATGAGAAAAGGAAGGGTAAGTGCTTCACTGGCAATAATGAGTTTTCATACAATTTTTCTGAAAGATACTGAACATGATGACTCTTCTGCAAAAGGTTTTCTTTTCTAAAGGGGAAAACAGAAAATAAAACAAATGGTAAGATTATAGTTTCCTGCGGAGGCACTCCTGACTCGCTAGTCCTTTAACCACAGCACTGCTGAAGGACATGGTTTGTGAAACACACATCCACGCACATACAGGCACATACAGGCACATAGGCACTTAAAGCACATCTTGGTCTTTATATATAATTTTACTACCTCCACAGGGTACTGAAAAAGGTTGTTTTTTTTTGTTTGTTTTGTTTTGTTTTGTCTTTGTCAAGAATTTCCATCTCTGATTCTGTGTCACATAGCTCTCGGATGGATTACTCGTGTGCCTCTTTACTTTTTTTTTTTTTTTTTTAATTTCCTGCACTGTCAAGGCATTACCTGCATGTGACAATTTGTTTGGCCCTATTTGCTGCAACTATATAATCCTAGCAGTCTCTAGACATGGGTACTATTTTCCAAAAACTCTTCTGACTTATTCTGTCACGCAAACTTTTATATTGAACAGGATTTCCGTAATCACAATCTCAGAGCATCAGAATCACCCAGAGGCCTTGTAAAAATACAGATTCCTAACTTCCATTCCAGAGTTTCTGATTCAGGGGGTCTAGGGTGAGGCCAGAGAATCTGCATTGTCATCAGGTTTCCAGGTGATGCCCTGCAGACTGCACTGAGACTTCTATATCCAGAAACATAAGGAAAAAAGTGACTGGGGCGCCTGGGTGGCTCAGCCAGTTAAGCATCTGCCTTCAGCTCATGTCATGATCCAGGGGTTCCGAGATCGAGCCCTGTAGCAGGCTCCCTGCTCAGTGGGGGAGTCTGTTTCTCTCTGTCCCTCCCCTCCTCTCCCTACTCATGCTCACATTCTCTCTCTCTCAAAATAAAAAAAAATAATAAAAATAAAAAAAATAAAACCTGATACTAAAAATATATAAGATTACTAACAGAGGGACGCCTGCATAGCTCAGGGGGTTAAGTCTCTGCCTATGGCTCAGGTCATGATCTCAGGGTCCTGGGATCTCTGCTCAGTGGGGAGCCTGCCCCCCCCACGCCCATGCCTGCCTCCCTACTTGTGATCTCTCGCTCTCTCTCAAATAAATAAGTAAAAATATTTTTTAAAAAATTTTAAACAATGCTTTAAGATTACTAACAGAATAATGACAGCGAGTCTTCATTTCCTAAAACTACGGAAGAGAGGATAATTGCTAAGGACTGAAGGCAATTCCTTTGACCAAAACTTGGACATAAACGCCCAAGCCAAGAGTTCTATTTGACATAGATTTCCTTACCAGGAGAAAGCATGCATTCTGCAGATCTCAGGAGACCTTTATGCAGACCTCACTTTGACTCTAGTATTGGAATGTGAACAAGGGGTGACAAATGGCGACGGAGGGGACAGCAGTCGTCAGGGCTCACTTCTAGGGAAGGTGCAGCCTGTGCATCCCACAGCGTTAACCGTCACTTAGATACTCTCATTCTTTCAACATTTACAGGGAGCCTTGCACATGCTGATACCGGGTTTCGATACTTAAAGATCTCCTCATCCAGAGAGGGAGGAGGGATGCATTTTTTTTTTTTAAGATTTTATTTATTTGTTAGAGAGAGGGAGAGAGAGGGAGCACAGGCAGACAGAAGCAGAGGGAGAAGCAGGCTCCCTGCCGAGCAAGGAGCCCGATGTGGGACTCGATCCCAGGACGCTGGGATCATGACCTGAGCCGAAGGCAGCTGCTTAACCAACTGAGCCACCCAGGTGTCCTGAGGGATGCATTTTTTAAAACTCCTATTAAGTCAGACGTATCATGATAGAGGCATAGAGGAGAGGGCACCACGGAGGCTCGAGAGAAGGCAGAACTGTGCAGAAGTCAGAGAGGTTCTGAAGGGAAGGGACAGCAGCTTAATTTTAAGGAAAAGGAAGAACTGGAGAGGTAGAGAGCGGGAGGAGGACCTTCCCGGCGGAGGCAACCACATGATCAGAGGTGCGGAACTGTGAGCCCACACCGCTGCTAGAGGCATGGGGAGCACAAGTGTGTGGTTGGAGGGGAAGAGGAACAGGGGAAAAGCCTGAAAATGCCTGGGGGCCGATCATGATTGGAGGGGCCCTTAAAAAGGTGAACTTCAATCTGGAGGTAAAGGGACACTTTTTTTTTTTTTTAAGATTTTATTTATTTATTTGACAGAGAGAGATCACAAGTAGGCAGAGAGGCAGGCAGAGAGGAGGAAGCAGGCTCCCTGCCAAGCAGAGAGCCCGATGTGGGGCTCGATCCCAAGACCCTGGGATCATGACCTGAGCTGAAAGCAGAGGCTTTAACCCACTGAGTCACCCAGGCGCCCCTAAAGGGACACTTTTAAAGCAAAGGGCTATCATGTGCCTTTTAAACAGTAACTCTCCCGGCAGCAAAGAACAAACTAGACAGGGGAATGGGACAGAAGGAAATGCTGGAGGGAATGAGCCACTTTTGAACAAGCCAAGCAAGCCCGAGGGGAGGAGGAGTGAGGGTGAGGAGCCAAGGTCTTCCCTGACAGGTGTTTCGGAAATGTCACAGAGAGGACTTGGTCCCCAGGCTGGCACAGGGGTGTGGTAGCAGGAAGAGCTGGAGGTCACTTCTTTTTACAATTCCAGCTTTAACAATGCAGTCTGTGCAACGGGGCAGTCCATCGTTATGTTATTTACTGAGCTTAAGTCAGTACAGGTGTGTAAGATACGCTCTCTGTGGTCCATTTCACTCTGACTTGTAACCATGCTTTTGCCCAGAGAGAAACACATTCCCAGAAAAAAACTCTGCAGGACTGGAATCTGCCCCAATAGGGCATTCTCCAGAGACATTTTACAAAATTTAGTAAAGCATGTCCTCCCTTGATTTTGTGTTTGGGCAGGGGGGGTAGGGAGAATCTAAAGAATGGCAACGACAAAGACCTAGGTGACAAAGTCACGGGGCATTTGCAGACACCCCCAAATGTAACAATTCCACGTCAAAGAAAAAATACAACTATCTTCTCGTAATAAATGGAAGGAATTTTTTTTTTTTTTAAGATTTTACTTATTTATTTGACAGAGATCACAAGTGGGCAGAGAGGCAGGCAGAGAGAGACAGAAAGGGAAGCAGGCTCCCTGCTGAGCAGAGAGCCCGATGTGGGGCTTGATCCCAGGACCCTGAGATCATGACCTGAGCTGAGGCCACCCACGTGCCCCAAGGTAAGGAATGTTCTTGACCCCTATATGCGGTTACCCCTACACACACATGACTGAACTTCAACCAACTTTGCCAGGCAGGAGAAATTTTAAAAAGTAACCCTTGAAAATTCCGAGTTAAGAAAAAATAAGCAAATGTTAAAGGAAACACCTGTCTTAAATGGCACTGTCAATTACCCTTCATCCTTTCTCGATCCTGACTTACAAAGTTCCAAACCATCATTCCATCCATCAGACACACCTCATACACAATGTCTCATGGTGCTGTAATGTCTATATTTAGTACTTGGACCTACTTCTGAAGCATCATCCTATCACTTGTCATTTGGTAGTACTTGGGATTTCTTAAATAAGCATAATGATTTCAAATTCCTTCATCTCAAATTTAATGTAGGAACTTATAGATATGCCAATGCAAAGTCCAAATTGTGCAGCATAAAGCTTATAAAAAGCTCAAAGAGGTTCATCTGAGTTAGCATTCTCTTGAAGACCAAAGTGTAAACAGCTCACTTGGAGGAAAGTTAAACTATTACAACAAGCACTGGACATTTACGGTGTATTTTTACCAGGCAGGCGCAACTGTCAAGAGAGAACAGGCTCTGTTACTCATAGGTCATTCTCAAGCAGTTAGTGACCAATCCCTTAGCCTTCATGTCCTAAAGCACATTATTGTTCACTTTAAATAATACTTTGGCATTAAGAGCAACGGAAACACCTGGAGCTGATTTTCACACTACTTTGCTAGCCCAGGGTATAGTCCAAAAGCTCGTCAGGCTAAATCTCACCCCCGACCTGCCAAATATGATTACCAGAATCCAGTCACCTCCCCGCATCCCACAGCTGTGTCTTCCCCATGCTCCCTCCATAAACGTCACATCTACTTTCTGCCCACAACTTGAATGGTCAGCAGCAAAGGCGCACGTTGCCAATTCAAGAGGAATAACAATTTCTTCAGCTGACACTCAAGAACCTGTGTTTACTCCTGCTAACTATTCGTCTGAAATACACACGCCTCAGGAATTTTACAGGACACTTGCATTAGGGACGGCCCGAAGCAGCTGCTGTTGGGAGTGGAAATCAGCAAGTTCAGGACGCTACAGCAACAGAGCACAGTTGTCGGGAGAGGGGGTGGGGGTGGGTAGGGGAATGAGGGACAGGTGAAGGTTTTAAGTCCCAGGAAAGGCAGAAAGTGAAGCTTCAGGCCCACCTACGGAGACCTCGGGTGGCCTTTATTCTGAGACCTTGGTCAAGTCACCTACTTTTCATCGTTTTTCTCTTACATACTAAGTATATTACACCGGAAAGTTGTGTTTTGTTTTGTTTTATTTTGTTTCAATCGGATTCCTTGCACTGGCAGCGTCTTGCCCCTTCTCTTATAAACAGGGAAGCAGCCACAGCAACTACATTCAGTGAGATTTAGCCTTGTCCGATGATGCATTGGGCCACATTATCCTTTATTTCATGGACATTTTCAGGTCTGACCCACCAACCTTTTGGTTCGTAAAGCCAATTCCTACCTCCACTTGAGGCATTTCTTCAGAGATTTCCTTAACTCAAAATTAACCAGATATAAGCTTGCTTAGATCCTAAAAGTAAACAAAACCAGTCAATTCATCTGCAAAATGTTACCTTCTGAAACCCCTGACCCAAGTACTCTTCAGGTCAACAAATCTCCTGGAAGGCCCCGAGGTTTAGTTTCTTATTAATTAACAGCTTCTCTTCCCATTCTCTTGCAGGAAATGGAGGGTAAGTTTTTTAGAACAAATCCTCTGCGGTAAACAACTAAAAATGGTAAGTTAATTGTAATAAACATTATCTTCAAACGGCTGGACAAAATGGGGAATTTTCAAGACAAATTCTGAAGAAAATCTTGAACCCAGAAATATAAGCAAAATATCTGGACAATACAACCCCAATCTCTTTTAAGAACATTCGTCCATCTGGAGGAAGGGAATGGCAGTGAAGGTTCCAGGGCCTGCCCGAAGTGGAGAATCTTAGGGTAAATCCTCTTCCTACTAGCCTGGGACTCCAAACAGCTATACTTAACCCCACAAAATCTATACCTCCAGGTAACCAAAATAAAACCTACCCCCTTTCTCACCCCAGAGAACTGAAGGACATTGTCTTGACCCTGAGGGAAGCTCGAGGGGAAAGCTGAATCTAAAGACTGGCTCTTCAAGCCCAGGTGAGCAGAGCAATGGGCCTTGGAACTCAGGCCATGAACTTGGTAAGGTCCCAGGTATCCAGCAGGAACAAGCACAAACCATTTTAGCAAGCATGCGTGCCCTTTCATCCTATGCCTTGAGAAACGCCATAAATCACTTTTCCTAAGCAAGAACAGCACAGAATTAGAGATAACCAAGCACAGAAACGAACAAGGCACTGGGTGAGAACCAGCATATACTGAAATCCCCACACACAAATTATAAAACAAGTATGCTTACTCTGCTAAAAGAAATACACAGCAAACTTGAAATTATCTTTCGGGACCAGGAAAATATAAAATGCAGCAGAGAAGATCTGAAAATGGACCAAATCAAACAGCTAGAAATAAAACAAGAATTAAAATGAAAAGCTTCATGGACAGTCTTCCTAGCAGACTGTCCACAGAAGGGACAGTGAGCGAAGCAGAAGGTGGGCGAGGAGAAACAACAGCAGAGGGAGACAAGTGTTGGGAGGTCTGAAGGAGAGGGAAACAGAACTGGGTCACGAGAGGGAGAAGTTCCAACGCACTCCTAAGTATAAAAGTTCCAGGAGGGGGCGCCTGGATGGCTCGGTCAGTTAAGCATCTGCCTTTGGCTCAGGTCATGATCCCGGGGTGCTCTGCGGGAAGCCTGCTTCTCCCTCTCCTGCTTGCGTTCCCTCTCTCGCTGTGTCTGTCAAATAAATAAATGAAATCTCAAATAAATAAATAAATGTAAGTAGGTATATATGTATGTAAGGAAATGGGTAGAGGACGTCTTTGAAAAGATACGGGTAAGGATGTCCCAGAATAAAGCAAATGCATGGGTTCAGGAACCCCAAGGAATACCGAGCAGGGTAATAAAGGAATTCATACCTAAGTACATCACAGTGAAACTGGAAAAGAAACAAAAGACAGAGAGAGAGAGAGGAGGAGAAAATCTTAAAAGCATCCAGAGAAGAAAGCAGATTATCTTCAAAGGAGTGGCACTTAAAGTGACAACTAACTTCTCGGCGGTTCTCAATTGATTAAAGTACAGACAACTAGCCGCATCTTGGTTTCAGAGCAAACTGTATTTTATCTAATACTATAATTGCATGCTGACTAAGCCCTTTCTCTGAACTCTTTCTCAAGGTAATGGGAACAAAGAGGATGTAAATTTCTGAAAATAATTCTGAAACATTTGGCAGCTTTTAGCTTTATTATCCAATAATGTGGTAAAGCCACTGTACTAGAAATAATGGGTGCTCGGCTTATAAGTTTTGCCTGTGTTAAAATCTTCCCACCAATCAATTAAAATACCTTCCTGGAGCGGTGCCGCAGAAAAAGAGAAGAGTAAGTGTAATCGATTCTTTCCTGGTAATAAATGAACCTCCAGATGATACACTTAAATATATCTCGAGTCCACTGATGAAGCACCTGGAGGCTGCCTGCTCACTATGTCTTCTTCTGGGTGAAGGTTTTGAAAAAAAAAAAAAAAAAGTTCATTCACATAATTCTCAGATTTTTCACTTGTGCATTATACCTTGCCGATAAAACTTTACTGACAATGGTGAAGTGGCAGCTTCATGTCTCGGAGCTTGGGCCTCAGTGATTTTGATGTTAAAAAGGCAATCTAAATGACTTACCATACAGGATCACAGTACAAATACAGCAGCTTAATCCACTTCATTTAAAAAGCTCTCTGCTACTTTTTCTAGTAAATACTTGCTTGACCAAGAGGAGAACAGATTCACTTGGGAATCTTAGTAATGGAAATTTAAGAGGTGTCCCTTGATAAAAATTCAGGATTAACTACACAGAAAAAAACCCACGGTCTGACCTGAGCCAATGGCAGCCACCCAACGACTGAGCCACCCAGGCACCCCCAAAAGACACTTCTTAAGAACATTAGTGTAGAACAGCATCTCTGGAAAATACACAGAGCCTATAGCCTGTAGAAAGTAAAAGGAAGTATCTTATAACAAAAGTTAATGGTGGAGAAAAGCCAAAAATAATTCGAAAAAACATAAGCTAGTGAAAATAAGTTATAGAATTTTACAATTTGGAGGGCGCTTTGATGACTCAGTGGGTTAAAGCCTCCACCTTCGGCTCAGGTCATGATCTCAGGGTCCTGGGATGGAGCCCCCACACCGGGCTCTCTGCTCAGCAGGGAGCTGGCTTCCTCCTCTCTCCCTGCCTGCCTCTCTGCCTACTTGTGATCTCTGTCAAATAAATAAATAAAATCTTAAAAAAATTTTACAGAATTTTATAATTTTTTAAGGCAAATATGCCACGGATTTCTCAAAAGCTGTGTCTAGGTTGGGGCGCCTGAGTGGCTCAATCGGTTCAGCATCTGACTCTTGGTTCTAGCTCAGACCCTATCTCAGAATTCCGGGGATTGAGCTGAGTAGGTCCCCCTGCTCAGCAGGGAGTCTGCCAGAGACCCTCTCCCTCTGCCCCTTCCTCCACTCCCGCACACAGGCATGTTCTCTCTCAAGGAAATGAACTAATTTTTAAAAAGGGCTGTGTCTAGTTTTTTTTTTTTCTTTTTTGACTGCTTCACACACTTTGGGTCCTCGGTACACATTTAATACTGTAACTCTGTATCCTGTGCTATTTAGGAACCACTGCATTAGGAAAATCTGATATCACATTCATAGCCAGTACCCAGTTTCTATTAAGAATTCATATTCTTACATGAAGTATAGTCATAGCTTCTGTACTAGCAATTTACAAATATATTTATCATGTCCTGTATTTTCCCTAAATAATCATATACCAAACAAATCTTGGTGTTTGCCAGATACATTAACCACATTGCTAGCTCGTCTGTCGAAAATCCTACACAAGATAAACTGGTTTTTTTCCTACATACAATCAATTTGTTACTTGTCTAAACCTCACAAGGCATGATTTCTTCAAATACCTTAGGATTTCTGAAAACATTGTCACTACTAAGTCCTCTGAGTAAAAACGTACCAGGAGAGTATTACACAAAATTTGGTAGGACAGCCTTGTAGGGACCACTGACTTAATAAAATACAGACTTTGGTTTGCTTTTACATCTAAATTTTTTACACCTCATCTAAATCTACCTTCTTAATTATCAGACAAGGCTATCAAGCTCAGCCATTTTAAAGATTTTTTTTTAAAACTTATTTATTTGACAGAGAGAGAAAACACAGCAGGGGGAGAAGCAGACAGCCCGCTAAGCATGGAGCCCGATGTGGGGCTTGATCCCAGGACTCTGGGATTATCACCTGAGCTGAAAGGCCTAGACACTTTAAGTGAGGGCCCCAACCATGTGAGTTTAATGCTCCTTTTTCTTGATGGCCTGCCTGAACAGTGCCCTTTCCACACCAGCACACTAAGTTCCTCCAGCAGCTCCTGCCTTCCCCTTCCACCCAGGAGGGGAATGCTTACTGCACAGGTTAGAGGCTCACGCACACACACAATGAAGCCAGGCTTCACCTCCAGTCCTCCGAGATCTGGCCCAGGACTACCTCCTGCTTACAACCCAGAAGAGCCTTTCAATCCGCCACTGGCTGGGAATCAGCAGACGTCTGTCCTCCCAGTTCCTGGGATGGGTTCCAGATGAACTCTTCAATCCCTTTCTAGCCACTATTTAAGTCCCTTATTAATGTGAGAATATGAATCAGCAAACTGTGAGTTTCTACCACCCTCAAAGGCTCGAGGCAGAGCTCCTCCCTGCCCTAACCTGTATTGTGTCACTTTTCTGTGAAGCTCTGGCTTGAAGACCGTTCCCAGTAACTTTTAGGACACTCCATGCCAAGCCCAGATAAAAAATATGATGTGTTAAGTCTTTGGACCTTCCTTTCTTTTAGGAGCTGCCCAAATCCTACAGATAAAGGTTGCTACTAAATAATAATCCTGTAAGACAGAAACAGTAGCACATACATCTCTCATTCCTCCTCCACCCCTCCAAACAAGTTAAATAAATAAATATAAATAAACCTCCTAATGCAAATTGAACTGCCACTCCGGCAATTTAATAATGCACCAAGAGACCTTTGACCCCTAGGTCTCTGGGTCACAGATAATTCAGGTTGTTAGTGATAAAATGTCACTGTGATCAGTGGTCAGCAGCTCACAGATGCAAGTGAGTGACTTGGTCTCAGAGCAGCTGTCAAGGCACAGGTGTTCACAGTTCTTTTTCTGCATGTAGGTCATTTCTACAAAGAGGATCCAGAGGGCCCACAGAAATCCTTCTCATTGGCAGGCCCTCTTGGATTACGACGTTCACGCTAGCCAAGTTTCAGAGCACGGAGACAGCTCACACCCATACCTACACACACACTCACACACACACACACACACACACACACACCCACCCATTACCCTTTTCTTCCATTTCATGACATTAGGATGACTTACTTCACTGGTCATCTTGTCAGTCAATATTTATTGAACCCATTTGGGTACAAGTTACTGTAACAAGAAACACATAGATGCAAAGGTCTGGCTGATTTATATTTAGCCTCAAAGTAATTAAAATCATGCCCATTTTATGGACCCAAGCTGCTATTCGATGTCACAGAAATCTTTCTTCTCCAGAAGCATAATCACACCCAAACCACTATAAAAGTGCAGCTGAATTCACAGACGGGGCCAATTTTAGATTTGAAAGTATGGACCCTAATAATTAAAATCACTCCCCTTAAGTCGGGATGCCCTGGTTCTAATGCCCAGACTGAGGTTCCTCTTGGACCTTGTGGTTTTCCTCATCTAAAAACATGTGAGTCAAGCAGATGACCTCTAAAATCACCTTTTCAGTTCTAATAGCCTACAATTTTCCTCAGGACTAATTTAGTCATATTTAAGATTTGACTGTTTAGCCAGTACTAATTTTGTTGAAGATTATTTTCATCGTTTACCAGGAGCGATGGTTATTTATTTGCATCACGGGCTCTTAACATAGCAAGCATGATGCCCTAGGCAATAGCCTGAGTATTTACTAATATTAACTCCTGAAACTGCATCAGTTTACTTAACTTCTTCACTGCCTGTTATGCATTTAAAAGAGAACAAAAACATTTTAGATTAGCAAGAATTGTAGACTGAACAAACCTCTAATTTCTATTCACTAGTCCGAGTAATTTAAGCACTGACTATTACTGACTGAGAGCTTTCAAATAAATCGTGCACATTTAAACCAGGAAAATAACGAATGGTCAGTTTAGGAACAAATCCATGAATAAATGATATTGTTTATTTGCACTCATACTTTCTTCTTGACTGACAGTAATATAATAACTAAACTGCTATCCATAAACTCCCGCAACTCATTGTTTTAGGCAAATGAGCAATAGGGCCTCATTCATTCAATCACTGCATAAATTCTTCAGAGCAACAACTATGCTTCTAGCACTGTGCTGGTCCGTGGTGATATGATAATGCACAAGACAGATGTGATCTTACGGGTTTATGGTCTAAAGATGTGAAATGCTAAAATGTGCATCTATGACCATTCAATTAAAAATCATCTGGATGGAAACAGTGCTTTATGTTGTAAAAATTAAAATATATGAGTAACAAGATAAAATGCTCAAAATAGAACAGAGATTGCTTTGATCTGTCCTGCAAGCAAACATAAATACTCGAAGATAATAAAATATTAAGAGAAATAAAATATTCAAAGGCATGTTTACTATATTATAGACAATAAGGTGATAGAACATAGAAAGTTACCTCACAGTTTACTGGCTCTGCATTTATAATCACTACTGAAATACAATTACAGGACTAATAATCACAAAAGCAAGCTTATAAAAATCAAACCCATCTGCTCATTTAAAAGATAGTTCTAGGGGATCCTGGGTGGCTCAAATGGTTAAGTGTCTGTCTGCCTTTGGCTCAGGTTAGGATCCTAGGGTCTTGGGATCGAGTCCCACATCAGGCTTCCTGCTCAGTGGGGAGTCTGCCGCATTCCTGCTTGCATTTTCTCTGGCAAATAAATAAATAAATAAAAGATAGTTCTAGCAAATTTTAAGTATAATTATTTCACACCTTTTGAAAGTAATTAAAAAGCAAGTCTATACCCAGAGAAAGCACAAAACCACCTATTTACACAACATGCAAAATTAGTACTTAGAACCTTGGGTATGTAGATCCGTATACATATTTCCCATTTCTTACTCCTCTGGGTGACCAGAAATAGAGTGACCTTCTTCCACGAAACCGCCATCATTACTTAAAGAAGAGGCTTTTAGTTACAAATGTACCGTGAAACAAAAGACAATTCTAAGGATGTCCATTAGTCGCTTACTTTCTCCAGGAGTTCTCAACACAGAACTGCTGTACTCATAACCCCAAACTAGAAGCTTATAAGTTCTGAACAGGAAATACTTTTTTGTTTTGTTTTTTAAGATTTTATTTATTTATTTGACAGAGAGAGAGAGGTCACAAGTAGGCAGAGAGGCAGACAGAGAGAGAGGTCGAAGCAGGCTCCCCGCCAAGCAGAGAGCCCGATCATGATCCCAGGACCCTGAGATCATGACCCGAGCTGAAGGCAGAGGCTTAACCCACTGATCCACCCAGGCATCTCTCTGTTAGTAATCTTACATATTTTTAGTATCATTTTTTAAAAAGTTTTTATTTTTTTATTTTGAGAGAGAGAAAGAGAGAGAATGTGAGCATGAGTGGGGGGAGGAGCAGAGGGAGAGGGAGAAGCAGACTCCCCACTGCGTAGGGAGCCTGATACAGGGCTTGATCCCAGGACCCTGAGATCATGCCTTGAGCCAAAGGCAGAGAGTTAACCTACTGAGCCGCCTAGGCGCCCTATTCTTTTCTGTTTTTTTTTTTTTTTTTTCCCAAGCCAAACTGTATCCAGCTTTATTAAAGATACTTTTCATAAACAATCATGGTATTTCAGGCAGGACATGGGCAGACAATCGTTAACAGTATACAACAACTTTCAAACTCCCTTCTTCAATGGACTACCAAAATCAGAAAGCCACTATAAAACCCAATGCAGTCTTCATGTGATGCTCGGAGCAGGGACATTTAGAGTGAGGGCGGACAGTTCACATTTAGCATGTTGTTTAACAACTTTTCACAAGCCGACCCTGACTTTCAGGAAATGAAATGAAAATGGTAGGATTATCCATCTGAAGATCCACGAGCTAAAAAAAAAACTCTTTTGAGGGACGCCATCTCAGTGGTGACACTTTGTCAAGTCCAGATTGCCGGACATACTGGGAACCATGTCTTGGGGATCAGGTTCCAACAGGTCTCTAGGTTTAAGGGAGTCAAGTCTATGTTGAAGGTTGTTTTACAGGGAGTTGACATACCAATACTAGCAAAACACTGTGAACCTTTCAAAGAGTTATTATATGTTATATATTGTACACACACACACACACACACACACACACACGTGAGAGCTGTACCACCAGCAGGGATAATGAGTTGCTCTCGTGATGCAACTGTAACTTACTACTCGGGCACTGTGCCATCCAGCTGCCGATAAGTTTCACAGAAACAAATCCCAGAAGGGCATCTGTGTTAAGGTCAGCAGTAACTTTGTAAAATCACGTATCTAAAATGACAAAATGGGCACTGCATTGAGAGACCTTCCGACCCAGTCTCTGTCATGGATGGAATCCTCTGGTGTCAGAAGGCAGAGGCGCCTTGACGTTCTCCCAACAGGCACGTCTCACTGCACGTCCCCGTAACACAGTTGCTGCTGCCCTCAGGCTCCCAGGAGCTTTCTTCCCACACGGTGCATGCGGGGCAGAGCAGCAAGATGGCCGCGTCCTGCCTTTTCCTCACAACTGCCAGAGGTAGAATTAAGGAAACCTGACCTTCTATGGAGGGTGGAGGGAAGCACTGAAGCATGTCTTCACCTTGCAGAGTGTGACCGCGGTCACCAAAATTGGATGTGAAAAGCTTTCACTAAGCTTTTACAGTTTTGTGAATATTTGTTCTATATTCAGTGCAATATCATAAGGGGTGACATTTTTTTTTTTTCACCATGCATGGTCCAACTTAGAGGCTCTTTCTTTCTTTTTTTTTTTTTTTTTTTTTTAGTATTTTCTATTTGTTAGAGAGAGAAGTCACAAGTAGGCAGAGAGGCAGAGAGAGAGAAAAAAGGGGAAGCAGGTTCCCTGCTGAGCAGAGAGCTGGAAGCAGGCTTGATCCTAGGACCCTGAGATCATGACCTGATCCAAAGGCAGAGGCTTAACCCACTGAGCCACAAAGGCGCCCCTTAGTGGCACTCTTGGTAGAAGGAGTCTTGTGTAGATTTGATCTGAGAGAAGAATAAATGCATGAGGTTGGGGGGATATACTCTTTATTTTGTTAATTCCGAGGAAAGATAATGAATGGCCTTTGTCTTCTCTGCCTCCTTGAAGTGGACCCTAGCCCTTTTCCACGGGGTATGAATAATGTACACATTTTGTAAAAATTATAATGTTGCTTTCCAGATACAACAATATAAAATAACTATTTCTATTGAGGTTTTCCTTTCCAGTCAGGTTAAGGGCAACTGAGAACACACAATACAGTTGACATGTAAAAAAATAACAAAAGCAAAACACAACCCTTAAGACATACATCTCCCATTTCTATCCAATTTAATATATGGAAAATTATGTATTTCATTTTCCATTCAACCCAGTATTCAAATAATTGGTTTTCTCTTGACAAACCCACTAGGTCATTTCCATAATTCCTGTATATCTAACTCTTTCCCAAAATGGATAATGCATGAGCTGTTCCCTCCCACAACCCCCCAGGGAAGATTCTGGGTATAAAGCAAGGTGACCTCACTAAAACAAATTATAATCACAATCTATTTTCTGCATTTGAACTAATTTTTCTGGAACAATACATCAGTCTTCAATATTTTTCTCAGAAAGAGATGACAATTATTTTCAGTATTACCGCTATTATAACTGTTTATAAAAATCTAACTCTTCATGGGCTTCACCACAGGCTCCCTGTTTTTATTTATTTAAAGATAACTTAAAGTGGAGAATACAGAGAGTGCCACAATTTTACAGAGGGAAATACTGTGCTTAATGCAAATACTGTCACTCTGCTGACAGAGAGGACAGAAAATACCAGAATATAAAAGCAGGTTTGATACATACACAAATAATGTCAACTTAATATACAAATGAAAAATATAGCGAGACAATGAACTTAGTACTTTCCAAAACAATGTGTTCCAGTTAAATCAATGATCAATCACTACAATCATCTATCCCTTAGCTCAAGAACCGTAAAAGTTAATAAACATATTAACAGAAAAATGATTTTCACTCACTTACCCTATAAATATTCATTTGCAAAGCACTCTACTAGGTAATACAAGTTACCCTTGCCCATCAAGTCATAAGAGATAAGGCAGGGAAATGTTAGATCTAAAGAACTAATTGCCATGTATTTTAAAAGAGTAAGGGTGTGTGTCTATTATTTAAAATACAAGTGCCCATAACCCATTATTGTACCAATCCATTAAAATATCACTGCTAGTGATCCTCTATTCTCCAAAATCTATAGGTCAAATTTCAAGTTAAACCTCAGGATAAGAATATCTGCTCATATTTTTTTTTTAAAAGACTTTATTTATTTATTTGACACAGAGAGAGAGAGATCACAAGTAGGCAGACAGGCAGGCAGAGAGAGAGAGAGGGGAAAGCAGGCTCCCCGCCAAGCAGAGAGCCCTACGTGGGGCTCGATCCCAGGACCCTGAGACCAAGACCTGAGCTGAAGGCAGAGGCTTAACCCACTGAGTCACCCAGGTGCCCCTCAGCTCATCTTTTTATGAATGTATTACGGATCTGGCATCTAACTTTCACCAATAGTCCAAAGCTACAGAATCTATACCAAATAAATACTTGATATGTACTATCAACAATGTGATAACTATTTACAAGAGCCTGTGTATAAGACCCCGTGAAAAGATACACAGCCTGTATTTATCAAGTTGTCCTCTGAGGGCTTAAAGTTCAGACAACAGTGACACAGACATACAAATCATTAGATGAAAGAACACAGAAAAAAATACTTAAATTTTTATGAACATTCAAACCCAATAAATCATTTTGTGCTTACTTGGTTCCCAGCACAATCCCAAACACTACTCCTCAGAAGGACCACACAAATTACACACAATTTCCCAAACTGGATACACGTGGAAAGGAAGGCTTAAAAGCTCCAGTCACCGTCCAGGTTACACAAGGGGAGGCGGAACAGTGTGGGCTCACATCGGCGCCAGGAGAGCACAGCCCGCGGCCTTCCTTTCAACCATGCTCTGATGGAACCACAGCAGCCCCTCTCCACCACAGGAGGAAGGCAGCACTCCCGAAAGCCAGGCCAGTACTCAGGGGTTCCAGAAACCTCTGCCTGGTGCTGCTCAGTCAAATTCTCCTACTGCTCTGTTCTGAACCACACTTTCTTTAAACATAGAAATTCTCCTTTGGCCCACCAGTTAGGAAAAAAACAGAGCGAATGTTTCTTCTTAGTGGCCACACCTCAGAATAGGGATTTTTACTTTTGAGGTGAACAGCCAGATAATTTTCGGAGAATGCAAAATGCTGCTCAGTTCTGGAGTGCTACCCAAAGGCAGGATACCCTTTGGTTTAGGGAAGGCTAGATCGGAGGGGCAGCAGTGGGCCGCACCCAAGATGGCTTGGCCCCAGGTGTATCCTTTTTTAGCGGGATTTTGTTTCATTCCATTCCCTGTGGAATATATCGGTACAGATACCATCCCTGCTTTGTACGTTCTCACACCACTAGGCTTGGAGAGAAGACACAGAATCATCAAAATGAGGACTTAAAATGTTCATTTGGGTTTCACTTAAACACTGGCTACATAGGTCCATGTTTTAGGCTCGGCTCAAGCCCAACTGAAGTTACAAATGGGTATGACATTGGCCTCCACCCAAAAAAACCCCTGCTGTATATTCGCATATTACATGAACATACAACACAAACACAAAACAACTCTTTAATTTAAAAATCCATAACCTTTACTATAGCACAAACTCAAACTCCTAACTGGAAAGTACACTTTCCAAGTTTCAAAGGGAAGGAGGGGAAAAGGGAAGCTCCAAAAAAACAGGCTTTTTCATAGACTCAAGCATGTGAAACATAATACAAATGCTCCCATTGTAGGCAGAAAACTAATGTGCTGTGTCCGAAATGACTTCCCTTATCTTCAAGCCGACTTTCCATCAACTACTATTAGAGTAAGTTACAAATCCTCTTCTTCTGAAATTGTCCTCCACCAGGATAGAAAGTCTGCGGAGTAAGATGCAGAGAGGGGCAAAGAGACAAGTTCAAGGACAACCAGAAACCCTTCTAAGTCCTGATAAACTTAAGAATAGAAAGAACATTCGAATCACAAAGCGCATGTATTTCTTTTTCTTTTTTTTTAAAGATTATTTATTTATTTATTTGACAGAGAGAGATCACAAGTAGGCAGAGAGGCAGGCTGAGAGAGAGAGGAGGAAGCAGGCTCCCCGCTGAGCAGAGAGCCCGATGCGGGACTCGATCCCAGGACCCTGGGATCATGACCTGAGCCGAAGGCAGTAGCTTTACCCACTGAGCCACCCAGGCGCCCCCAAAGCGCATGTATTTCTAAACATTAAATAGCAACACATACATTGATCTCCATAGAAGAAAGCCCTCCTCTCATGAACATTTGTTTTCCTTTAAATATTTGGAAAATTGACTATCTCCCTCGCTTTTTTTCTCTTTGATTTTTGAATGCATTTCTTAATCAACTATTGCTGATTATAACTATAATTGCTATTATATATGAATGAAAATTCCTAAATAAATGGCCTACTACATGGCTGAAAATTAAACTTTAAGTTATAAAACCTTAGGGCATTAATAGAGAAATGTTTCTATATATAATTAGTATTCAAACTTTTTATGTAAGGTTGAATTCTATGTTTTGAAAAAAAACCACAAAACGTGTAGGAATTTCAGGTTTCAATTCTGGAGTCCTTAAGTTTAAGACATTCGGTATGCAAAACATTTCACTATATTTGTAAGATTTATGTGTTCTGGAAAAAAAATCATTCCAAATTGGAATTTAGACATTTCCTTTTAAAGATTGGTTTTAGATTCACGACGGAATAGCTAAGGAGCTGCCATAACCTTTAAAATTGCAATTTGTCTCTACAACTACGAGGTTATATATAACAAACAGATGCCTTACAGTCACAAACACAAATATACACACTTCTTAAAAACCAGCTTTATCTAAATTTAACCTTACTTATAAAGCAATATAGGCCACTCATAATGAGATGCATTTCCACTTGACAATAAAATTCAGTTACTTAAAATACTAGAAAAATTGTGCTGCTCTAGTACTATGAAGCTGAGCGAAGATTTTTGTTGTCATATTATCTCATAAAATAAAGCCACTCACTAGTGGCTCATTAAATTATTCACCACTCACTAGTATTTCCTCCTCACATCTCTATAATCTCTGTAGAAACAAGGTGGGTAAGAGAAAGCAAGATAATGGTTTTCTAACAGGTCAAAAATAAATAAATAAAAGTTCTACGTCATGGTAGAAATGTGCTATGCTTCTCTCCAAGGGGAAATGCTAGTTGCCCTGACAGTGTGACTTTATGCTGAATTCACTTTTTATTATCATATGTATTGGAGAAAAATGCCATTGGTTCAATGATTTTCTAGCCTGGACTCCTTTATATATTACTTTTAACCTTTTTAAATTACCGACTTTGAAGAATTCTTTCAAAGTTGTCTTTACTATATTATTTAAAATCACACATAAAGCATAAAGCCAAACAACTAAAAGAGAAACCAAATACCAAACTACAGAACACTGACAATAGTTAGTCATGTATAATCTACAAAAGGGACCAGTGCATGTGGTTCAACCTAATAAAACATTCCCTGACTCTCACATCATTGAAACCAAAATTCAACAGCTGCCCAAGGAGCCAGCTGTCTGCCTGATGAAGCTATGGAATGAAAGGTTTGGGACACTGCGGCTGAGCAAAGGCTACTTTCCATTAGTAATTACCTTTTTTTTTTTTTTTGAGAGAGACTGCACATTTGTGCACTTGGGGAAAGAGAGGGAGAGCGAATCTTAAGCAGGCTCCACAGTGAGCATGGAGCCCAACACAGGGCTCGATCTCATGACCCTGAGATCATGACCTGAGACGAAATCGAAAGTCGGCTGCTTAAACAACTAAGCCACCCAGGTGCCCCAGTAATACCTGTCTGGTTTAAGAAACATGAAGAGCAGTACTACTACACTTGAAAAGGGCAGGAGGGGAACACAGCTGAAGATGACCCGTGCTGCGTGGGATCAAGCACGAGCAAGGAACAGGGACTTGGTGACCATGTGACAACATTAGCCCATGATCCAACGGATTCAATCTTTCCTACCTATTCTCAAAAACGGGCACCTCAACCACAGTAGGCTTCTTCAACAATTTTAGCTAGGAGCAGAGGAAACAGTGTGAAGAAATGAGAGCAGATGTGTTAGTAAAAATCCTTTGTTCAAATTTGATGTTTTCAAATATTATATTTCTCATGCCATAGGGAACTCTTTATTTCATTTTATTTTAAAGATTTTATTTATTTGAGAAAGAGAGAGAGATCACAAGCAGGAATAAGGGGAGAAGGAGAAACAGACTCACCGCTGAGCGGGGAGCCCGATGCGGGATTCAACCCCAGGTCCCTGAGATCATGACCTGAGCCAAAGGCAGATGCTTACATGGGGAACCTTTTAAATATTACTAAATCACTTTGAGGTCTCCGAACGTATTCAAAAGGAATTGCTGTAAGGGGCAACTGAAGGGTGCTTGTGAGATGCTAGGTTCTCCGAGGCACAAGTGCTAGTGAACATTAATTTCACAGACATGCCCCGCAAGTGACAATGGAATCATCACCATCAGAAGGATGTACCAGAATGTTCCCACTCAGAGTTCCTCGTGAATTCAGGCTATTTGGTCTCAGTGGAAAACAAATGCCAGTTGAGGCAGCTAACTCTGATGAAATCAGGGCCCTTCTCTTCCCCACAGATTGCCCAGAATATCAAAGTAACTCAAGAAAAGCAGAAAGGAGACATTCTTTGGGGAATAGCAATGTGATGCTCCTGGAGCACCCTCTGGAGGCCACAGGAAGGTGACAGCGGCAAAGGAAGAAAGAAAATTCTGGTCATAGCTGGCCTTCCAGGGGCCGCAGTCCACAGACCTCACTTGAGCTGGACTTGAAAATGTACGTGTTCCATCTTAATCAAGGTGACATAAGACGGATGCATAATTAAGCTCTAGTTTGAATAATGCAAAAGAAATACAAGATGTAACATTCTCGAACAATTGCGTCGTTTTAAAACAGAAAAAAAAATGTGCTGATGCGTGTATTTTCAGCCTACATTCTGAATTCTTTCAGGAATTTATTGCAGAGGCATCTTTTAATAGTTAGAAGAGTGGAATGTGAAAATAAGACATTTTCTTTAAGCACAGAAGGTTAACCAGGGTCCTAATACTTATCAAACTTCTCAGAGCATCCAGCTTTAGCTTATTAAAACTGAGAACAAATTAAGCTCTTTTTTTTTTTTTCTAACACCTTACTTTTTCTAAAGCAACAAACACTGACATCTATTGGCATTTTGGTAGTTCACTTTTAAAAGAATCTATTAAAATTCATACAAGGACACATACATAGGATTATGATTAGGATGTGTAGGATTAGTGTGGGTCCAAAACATCACTTGTGCCTCTGGGGAAATTTCATTTTTATGTGCCTTATTAAGCATATTTTCCTCTGGTTAAAATGAACCAGGATTTAGGTCAATAGTACCTGATTTAATTTTTTTGTATTTTCTGTTTATGAAGGGGAAAGCCCTAGGGTTAACTAAAATATGAGAAGTCCATTTACTTGTCTTTTTGGGCAAATAAAATCACTCACCCCAAATACTGACTTTCACTTTGTTTTCTTTTGTCCTGATAGAACATGATAAACTCTCAGGACTTGGTTAACGCCAAATTTAACGTGTTACTTCAAGAATGTTAATAAAGTGCTGATTTGGGAAGCATCACACTCCTGGAACTTAAACACTACATACAACTATTCTGGCGAGGAGGGGAGAAAACAGACAGTGAGAAGTATGGATTCCCCATGTCCATTATTTATTTATATACGGAAACACCTGCACTCAATTCTGGGCTCTTTGCTGGCAAGAGATTGTTACATTTGATAAAAAGATAACAAAGAAAATGTTCATACACACTTTCCTTTTCAAATGCTGCATACTGGTCCCCAAAGAGAAGATTATACAGTCTATATAATAAAGTGAGGTTTGAGCGTCAACTCTTAAGTGTTGCCAGAAAAGGAGTCGTGTTTCAAAATCTTCTCATAGCTTGAAACCTCAACGTTTTTCTGCCAGAGATAAAATTATGCTGCACCTCACTCTACTTTCAATATTTAGACTAAATTCAGGACCGTTTTCATCATACATATGTGCGGTTATCGTATTTGACATATCCCCTTTTCTCTATATTTACAGGTAGTAGATATTAATATTTATACTCACTCTAATCTAAAGCCGGTATGGAGTTATTTTTTTACCATAAAAGGTAAATTTTGAAAATGATGTCAAATACCCTTGCAAAAACACAGACAATTTGCTTCTGAAGTCATTTTATAAACAGAGCTAACATTTATTGGGCGCTTACTACATGTTGGGCACTGTTTACAAGGCTTCCAGGGATTATCTCACTTAAGCCTCATAATTACTTCTTGATAACAATAATGTTGTGCAATTTTTTACAAATAAGGAAATCAAGGCATAGAGCGATTAAATAACTTTCTCATAAGACCATTAAGGAACGGCAGCACTAGGATTGAAACCCAGGCAATCTGGCTATAGCGCTAAGAACTAGGCAACCTGCTCCTTGCTGTCCGACAGCTAGGCATTTTTATACTTCCTAAACAAAATATACAAAGTACCTCTTAGAACATGCTACGATAATTAATAAATACTAGGTCCCTCATTAAAAAAATATAAAAGCCTCCAGTATAGTGCCCTGCATCGAGTCAGGTTTCCCCTACTCTCATACTTGTTCAATGCTTCCTGGTTATCTACATATATTTATTTTTCTCCTCATTCTTCCATCAGTTACTACTTTATCATTCTGTAGGTATGAGAATAAGATCCCAAGTTTCTCCCTCCCTTTCTGCTTCAAAATAATTCTTCAAAAGAAATCCCATTTCATCCTATAAATAAAACTTAGTGTTTTGAGTAATTACAGAAGGTCAGTGGCCAGAAGTAACCAGGTTGAAAGAGATCACTGGACATTCCTCCTGCTCTGTAAATACACACCGCCCTGCTAGTGACAGCACACTTTACATCCAAGAATGTTTACAAGCACTTCACTCTCGGGAGCCACTTAAAGAAACAGGTGGGTGATGTCATCCAGGGAGCACACAAACTACTGCTCCCCATTTGCTATACTAAGTTTTAGATGTAGTCAAAAATGCCCCTTCTGCCAAGATTGCAGGGAGACCCAATAGCTCCAGAACGTGGCTTAGCTTGATAATGAATTTGTTCCAGGTTATTTTTAAAAAGGGGGGAGGATCTTTTGTGGGTTTTTTTTTTTTTTGGAAGAAAAACATATCAGCAAATGGAAATTCATAAAGGAAGTTCTGAGCCATAAGAGCAAAGCAAACAAAACAGAAGAAAACTCTGGTTTTGTCATTGGGGCTTTGATAGGAAGTTTGTTGAGCTAAATCAATAAGAGGGTGGATATGGGAGGTCTAGAATCTAGGAGACCCAGGATATTACAGGGCCCCTGGTACTACATGGATCTGTGTTACAAAGTCCAGGATTTGCTGAGGTTGCTTATTTTGAGCAAAGAAGAGGAACCAATGAGCCCAGGGGCTTAGGACCTATTAGAGCCATTATTATGGAATAGATAATTCTGTTGAACATCTGCAGCCCCAATAGTGTGCAACTCAATATTCAGTTAATTGTATAAAAATGTGGATGCTATGCAACATAGCCATGTATGTATCACATATCAGTCACACATGTCATATGAAAGTTAAAGAAGCCTTTTTCCCCTGAAAATTTCCCTCCGACAGATGTGTTTATGCCTCTACATATAATACACCGCACTGCGGGGCTGAGAGGCTGTTATCTCAGTATTATATCTCCCCTGACTGTCGTGAAGTAATGTAATAACATCCAAAGAGAAGCTGGGCGGTTGCATGTGCAACATCTAGCAGTTTCCGTGGCCACTTTAAGCAAGGGGGAAACATGGGACCATAGGAGACGAACACAGGAGCTCCTGACCAGCTGGGTGTGCTCCCAGGTCCTCATCGGGGCTGGCATGTTAAGTGGCAACACTATAGTCATGGCACCAGAAGTCATTCCTGGGAGGATGCCTGAGGACTTGAGTGCAAAGAAAGTTGAAACGGGGGTGTGAGTTTCTCCCACAAGCCATTATGCCTGTCAGTTACTTATTTCCCTCAGATAAGGACAAGGACCCTGACACGCCCCATTATGAGGAAAATGACAAGGAGAGAAACATGATTTGAAAGCAATACTATTAATGTCGCATGCTTTCACATAGAGCTGGTTTCGAGATGGCCATTCTTTTCAAATCAATCGAAGAATCAATATTCTTAAGTGGTTTATGTGATTGAAAGAATTTTTTCCCCCTCCAAGGTGCCCTGGAAGAGGTAAAAGTTTCCTCTCCAAAGATGAGGACCACCTGACGGAAAAGGGAGATAAATGTACTGTGAACGAACCTACAGCCAAGTGCATCTCAAGAAGACAGTAAAAGAGAATAGTCATTTAAAGATACCAGTCCATGTGGTTTAGAGGAAATCACCGCTGTGAACTAGAGTACAGAATGAGAGTTACTGAGGAAGCTACTGAACTCGGTGTCAAGGGAGAACATTAGGTCGTCGTCACAACACAGCTGCCCACCTCGTAGATAAGATCTGCAGGACACAGAAATGCCTGCTTGCTCTTAAATCTACCTGCTTATCTGAAATGTCTACGCTTAGGCACGGCTGCTATAAACCCTTGACAAAACGCAAACCTGTTACCTAAAAAGGATGCCACTTCAAACCAGTGCTCCTCCTTAAGTCATCAGACCACCTACGGAGGACCACGGAAACTTCTGAAGGCAGAGTTCATGGGCAGGACAGAGGAACACCTAAATGTCCCTGCAAATGCCTACAACTTTACAGTTTGGATTCCATCCAAGGTCTTTTTAACTTACCACGATGACTTTTGAAAGGACAGCCGATAAAGTCACTCACAGAGGTTGCTAATTTGGCTCCCCATTTCATACCTTGTCTCCAAAACACAGGGTAAAAGTACAGACAATCTCAGTATGCCCTCACGAAGTAAATAAGGTGAATCTGATCAGCAGTATCTTATTATACAAGCATGCACAGCAATGGTCAGTGGCCAAACAATTACTCTTTGTTCAATTTCTGTTTTGCTCAAAACCTGTGGAAGGTCCCTGCCAGTAAGTCAGGTTCTGAAATGCTATCAGCGATGCCAATAAAAGGACTAAGCAAATCTTGTTTTCTTCCTACAAGGAACAGACAAATCTTTCCGCTTATCTTCTCAGCCACAGTATTACCAAGTGCCAGTGAATTAAATTTTCAGAAGTGCTTTATAAAATGTGCTGGGGGATGCTTTAAGTGACTTAAGGGTTCTGGATCAATGAACAACTGGGCACTGCAGAGACAGGGGAAAAAAGCCCTTATACTGCACCCTCTCCTCTCTTTTTTTTAAGCATCTTCTCCACTCTCTCATCAGCAAGTATTTATTCGAGATGCTTGCTCGATTCAAGACACTATCTAAAAGGGTCAGCTCCTCTTAGGGAAATCTAAGGTGAAACCGTCAATCACCTCCGTGTTCTGATTATTAAATACAAGATTTGTCTCTAGAAAGCCTCAACTGCCACTTCATCCTATTATATAACCAGTAAGCAGCTGGGTTCAGAAATGTAGATAAACTTTGCTTCTGGGAACCCCTTGGGAACATAAATTAATCGTATTTATCAAGGAGGTCCTGAAAAACAGAACTGCTAAATTTAAAGTTTGAGAACTGGTTCCTGGCACTGGGCTAGATTTTATCTGCTTCGCTGATCTCTAGGAATCCCTCTCAACTGACCTGAGGTCCAGTATCTCAAGGCTGAACCAGGGTGCACGTACGCACACACCGCGACCCTGCACACCGCTCGCCCCAAGCCCAGCCGCGCACCAGCTCCCGGGGCCTCTCCCACGACCACCCGGCTCTGGCAAACCGGCCAGGCACGCCAAGCGGAGACCCGTTCCCGCTTTTCTCGCTAGAGGGCAGACGGGGCCCGTGCAAAGCCCTGGCGCCGAAGGAGCGCGCACCCAGCCTCCGCTCCCGCACTCCGGTCCGGCTCCGGGCTGGGCTCAGCTGCGGGGCGCTAGGAAAAGGCCGAGCCACGGAGCGCTACGCTACCGGGACCCTCGGAGGGCGCGGGTCGCGGCGGCGTCCCCCAACCCTACGCGCGGGGTGCGGGCGCCCTGGTGAGGCCCCGCGCCCAGGTGAGGGGCGGCCCCACCGAGAGCCAGAACCTCCCGGCTCGGCGGACGCCCAGGAGCAGCGCCAGGAGCCCGGAGCGCAGGGCGCGGGGAGCCGAGGGAGAGGCGACGGCAGCGGAGGCGGAGGAAGAGGATCGCGGAGCCGCGCCGCGCTGCGCACTCACCTGGGCTCTGGCCGCCCGCGGGGAGCGCGGGCTTCTTGCCGGAGCCTCGGTCCTTCTTGCCCTTCCCCTTGCCTCTGCCTTCTTTGCGCTCGGACATCTCGCCCGAGAAACGCACGCTCTGCGCGGACCGCTGCCGGCGAAGGCGACGCGCCCCAAGTTTGGTCCGAGGGCTTGGATCGGGTTTGGGAAAAGTTTGTCCCTCGAGGGAGAGAGCGCGCGGCCGGGCTGCGGCACTGGCGCGGCGCGGGGGCGTCTCCTGTCGCCTGCGGGGAGCGGCGCGGACGCGGCGTGCGGTCCGGGCCACCTGGGGCTGGCGCTCGCTCCTTCAGCCGGTCGCCCTCGCTCTCGGGGCTGCTCCTGTCGCCCGGGGAAGTCCTCGGTTCCCGCCGCGCTGGGGCCCGGCGCTGTCGGCTCCGGCGGTGGCGTCCGTCCGGCGCGCTCGCAGCCCGAGGAGGGAGAGGCGTTCACCGTCCTGCCCGCGCTCCCATCGCCCAGGCAGCCGCCGCCGCTCCGCTCCTGCCCTCCGCGCGAGCCCGGAGTTCCGACAAGTTTTGGGGAACTCCTCGCCGGCTCTTTTTCAATTGCCCCACAGCCACCCACCTCCCGCCCGCAGGTTGGAGACTGGCGCCTCCTTCTCCCCCTCCCCTTGCCTCGCCCCCTCCCTGTTCCCCACCACACCCCCACCCCGAGGCGCGGACACGCCACCGGGAGGAGCCTGGGCTCGGCGCTCCCGGGAGCAGCCCCTTTCCCTCCCCGAGCCTGGCCGGGCGGGGGGCGGCGGCGCGCGGCGCGGCTGCCGGGAAGCCCCGACAGGGGTCGCTGGAAGCTGCGCGGAGACGCCGCCGCCGCGGTCGCGGGAAGCCAACCGGGCGGCCCCGGGAGATTCAAAGACCGAGAAAGGGACCCAGGGGGCTCCTCGCTCTCCTCCGCTGCCGGGCAGCCCCAGAGGTCTGCTCGGTTCCCAGCAGTGCGGAGAGACGTTGGAGAGAAAGTCTGGAACTCTTTACACCTGCCCCCGGCCCCAATTCAGGCTCTGGAACCCTCGGGAAGGAGAAGAACTTATGCCTTTTTTCCAGGAGAGTTTGGGGTTCGTTCCTTTCCTACTGTAGTGAGAGTCCCACACACGAGTAGGGCAAAGACAAACCAAGTGCAAGGGAATACGGGTGTAAGACTGTTCCAGGTACACAGGAAGGGCGCAGGGAACCCTAACGATGGACAGATCGCACCATCTTCCCAGATTTGCTCCGTGAAATGTGTGTGTATCCTGCGTTCGCGTGTTTCACAACGTGCCTATCATAATTCTCATCGTTAGCTTTAAAAAAAAATAGTAATAATCTAGCCTCTTCAGAGAGGGTGTCCTAAACTCACTCTCTCGTTACAACTTGATTTTCAAAGGAATTGATAAAACCTGCGTTAAAAGACGATCCACAATAAAATTACTGCAATGGCTGGGGGAGGACTATGGGTGGGGGGTCACTCAATTCCTGCCCAGTGAAAAAACAAGCAGGGAGGGGTAGATTTGGGCTAGAGCGCTTTAATTCATTAACGCCAGCTTCGTTGGATTCAAACTTTCCTCCAGACTGCGAGTGAGACCTACTTCTCTTTTCCTTGTCCTCCCTCTGGTGGAGAATTCTAAAGAGCAGTAAAATCAAGAAAAATGTTGGCACACGCTGTTGCAAAGGACAGAAGTTAGAGGCCAGAGTAATCCACACCACGGAATGATCCAGAATCATGAAAAGAACACATCCTCCTAGTTAGATCACAGCTGTGGCTAACTTAGAACGCTAATTTAGCGTTAGACTAATTAGTTAGCTAATTCAGCGATAGAGGGACTTGCTCCTGATTTACCATTCTCTAGAGCTCATGCTAACCGAAGTATTCCATGCTTCCTGACTTCTCGGTATATATTGTAATTGCCACCATTTAAAGAAAGATGAAATCTGAAGTGCCCCCTTGCTATATGTGTGGGAAGGGAGGGGTCAAAAACATGCATTTTAAAACATCCTAAAATAAAAAGAATTTTATTCTTGTTTAATCTGCAGCGTAGTAAGAACTGCTGAGAGATATCTTAGCAGTATTGCCATCATTATTTATTTTGAAAAAGTTTGATGGGGGCGCTTGGGTGGCTCAGTGGGTTAAAGCCTCTGCCTTAGGCTCAAGTCATGATCCCAGTGTCTTGGGATGGAGCCCCACATCTGGCTCTCTGCTCCGCAGAGAGCCTGCTTCCCCCTCTCTCTTTGCCTGCCTTTCTGCCTGCTTGTTATCATTGTCTGTCAAATAAATAAAATATTTTTAAAAAGAAAGAAAAAAAGTTTGATGTCCAGGTATCTTCTGATGACCCTTCAACAAACACCAAATATAAATTTTGCCAGGCTATAAAATCGGGGGAAAGATTATGAATAAACCTGAATAGCACTGTAATATTCCACAGAGTCAAGTGTAAAATGAAATCTGAATGTTGGCTGAAATAGCTCTGTTTTCCCAGGAGGGGCCACTGCTCAACAAGAAGGGAACAGCAAAATTCAGAAAAAAAGGAGCCCTTTCAAAAAAAGGTACTTTTTTCCAGGATATAAGACCCTTTACAGACTTTTTATACAATGGATAAATGTTATCGAATGCATCCTTATTTTAGAATTGAAGAATATAAAGCAAAAATGTATCCTGGAATAAAAAGCTTTAGGTCTATCCAAACTAAAGGATGGCAGTAGTCAAAACCCTTACCTATGGGATTACTATCAGTCAGCTTTGTTTTGGGTCTAGATGTTTTACTTTTCAAACAGCTTATTAATTCCTTATTACAGTAATTTTGCAGTGAGGATAATGGAAGAGCCTACAATTTCATCATAATTTTCCATTTGAAGGAATCTGTAATACTAGTGGACAGTCTTCCCAAAGTGAGAATGAAGGACCACAGGAGATGGTTGCTGATGCAGGAGCTTTAGAGTAAAACATGGCGGCCATGACATAATAACAGGGTTCCTACGGAAATACTCTGGTCTGGGGAATTAGGGAAAATGAAGGGAGGAAGCTGAGTAGAAGTGAGCATGCAATAATTGTTCTTTTTTTGGTTTGAAGTGCTACAGAGAGAGAGAGAACAAAGAGGATGAAAATTGCAATGATAAATGTTGAAAGAACATTTAAGAAAGATGATGAAGAGGCATTTGGATGACGGGGCTTCCTAGGACTGTGTTTAGATTTGGGAGTCACATTTTAGTTGTCAGTTGCCGCTGAATTGTCAGAAAATGTATGACAAAGTCCAAACTTTGTTTTCTACTGATTCATTGCTTAAATGTGTCTTTATCCTTTATGTTATTTAATGTTAAATTTTGGAGGGTTATTTTATTCTATTAATTATGATTAATAAAAGGTTAACAAAATAAAAGTCCATTTCTTTGATAATTAAAATATTTATAAGATTTTTCAAGAGCCTGAGATTGTCCTTAAATTATTCATCTCTGTGGTCCAGGAAGTGGCAAATGATTTTGTACAGTTTTTTTTGTTGTTGTTGTTGTTGTTATTTTGTTTTGTTTCCTTTTTAAAAAAACTTAGAAATGATCAGGGAAAAAAAGGATGGAGAAAGGAAGAAGAATATTTTCACTTTCTTGAGGATCAAAATATGAACCTGAATTGTATAATTTAGGAATGATGACATATCTTCATGGTATAATTTTCCTAATTTGTTATGTATTGTTTAGCTCCTAGAGTATGTATCATTGAGATTTTATCAGCTCTCAAGTAACATATGTCAAACTGTCAACATTTGTCAACTCCCGAAAAATAGAGTGGAAATTTATAAATAAGCAACTTGAGAAATAAAGACAAAATGGACATCTTATATTAAATGACAACTTAAAATAAATGCAATCCTGTGCCATAACATTTTTCTTTGGTGAGGCTTACCTTTTAGAAGCACTCTTAGAATCTACAAAGCTACCTGAATATGCCCTTTATCTCAGTAATTCCCATTTGGAAACTAATTAATTAACAAGAAATTAAATAAATAAATAAATAAAATGAAAGAACATCAACATGTGAAGATAGATTGTAGTTTTTGCAAATTATGTGCATACTGACAGTAATGGGAATTTAATTTAGAATTAAATAGGTACTTTTAACTTTTTAAAAATAGAGGAACTTAAGATAATTAAAAAAAAAATCTTCGCAACAAAGTTGGCATTAATGAAGATGCATGAATACGAAAGAAAATCTCACTCATCAGAATCGGTTCCAAAACAACCACTAAATGAGCCTGACTTATTCATTCAGTCATCAAGCACCTACTGAACCAAATGCTAGATAGTAGAGAAATAGAAAAAAAAAGTCCCTATTCTCATGAAGTTAAAATACTGTGAAAGAGGCATAAAAACAAAGTTATTATAATACAAATGAAAACAGGGCCAAGAAAGTTTTGCAGGGCCCCAGGCTCATAAAATTTGGGGGCTATTTTTGAAGGGAAAAAAAAAAAACCCAATAACATTAAAAATACAAACTTAAATCCAAGAACTTTAAAGGACCCTAGGATGTGAGAGATCTTGAAGTTTATTAGCTTCATGGTAGTTTCACCGCTGGCAACTGCAAACATATCCCACCCCCTGCAACGTTATAGCAATGGTAAACAACAAGTGCATACTATCTTAGAGTTTAGATACTACTCTCCCTATGAATAGGAGACATTAATAAGCAATCAAAAGGAATACACACAGAACTGAAACAAGCAAAGATGATCCGGTGAGGAAAATGTGATGAAAGGAGCCTTAAGAATTCACAGATGAGCAATTGTCCTGGATGTTTGGTTAGACTATTAGAATCAATATGCAAGTTGGGTTTGGTAAACAAAAGGCTTCTGACCCACGAGATGCCCTGGCAAGACTGGAAAGCTGTCCTCCATTACATTTGGCAAATACTTGACAGAATTGCTAACAAATCATAGTCTGTCTGCTATAAAGAGAATCAGCTTGATAACAAAATTGTGAGTTTAGAATCCCCCCAAAAAACAAATATAAAACTAGGCGCCTGAGTGGCTCAGTCATTAAGCATCTGCCTTCCACTCAGGGTCATCATCCCAGGCTCCTGGGATGGAACCCTGCAAGGGGCTCCCTGATCAGCAGGAAGCCAGCTTTGCCCTCTCCCATTCCCCCTGCTTGTGTTCCCTCTCTGGCTGTCTCTATCTCTGTCAAATAAATAAAATCTTAAAAAAAAAAACAAACCATAAAACTGCCAGGTTCAAACAATATTAAGTAGAATCTACACTTATGTTGTTATGCATATTATGTGATTTTTTTAGAATTGTATCCACAGATGATTACTGTTATTATTAAGATTACTCTTGTGCATGACTGTAGGGATACATCATATATTAAAAATGGATTTTATAGTTCAATACTAGTGCCCAATTTCTCTTCATGGACTCTATTTGATAAACAGGGCCAGCATCATAAATCTTTTCTGGAGTAAGGTGCAGATAGAAGACTCGATAGTTTTCAGGGCACCTGGTGGCTCAGTTGGTTGGGAATCTGCCTTCTGCTCAGGTCATGGTTCTGGGGTCCTGGGATCAAGCCCCATGTTGGAGAAGCCTGCTTCTCCCTCTCCTTCTGACTTGTGACTTCCCTTTCAAATAAATAAATAAATAAATAAATAAAAACTTTTTTTTTTTCCTAAGAAGAAGACTTGATAGTTTTTGAAACATTTTAATTTCTTTTAAGAACATAGTTTTGGGCAACTTTTTGGTTTCTCTTCCTTACCTCCACAGTAATTAATTACCTTTATCTTCCTCATTCCCCTTGCAACAGGTACTTAATTCAGATGTGCATGTGATACAAATACCTCAAATTTATATATACATATATGTATGCCTATACATACACAGACATAGATGGGTGTACACATCTATGTGTGTGTGTGTGTGTACATATATGTGTGTGTGGATATTTAGTTGTTTTTCTCTTTCCATTATTGGGAATGAGAAACATTATATTTGAATGCGAGCTTATAAAACAGAGGTTATGTAACCTGTGTATACCTTTTTCCTCTTGCTATCCATTAGATTCCCACCACCAAGCTTTGCATCTGATAAGCACTGGTTTTGCATAGAATGAATTTAAATAGAGTAGAATGAATATAAAAAGCCTGCTTCTGATATCACCATCTTCTATCAATCAATTACTAATTATCTACTCTACAATTATCTTTGACACCTTTTCTGCATCCAGTCCCTCCCCATGGCCTGTCATTTTGACTTCAGTCTTCTTTTATCCCTCTTCATTAACTACCACCCAAATCCACGCCTTCATACTTTCTTTGCCTTGACCATAGTAAAGCTTTTCTACCTGGACTCTTGTTCCCTCTAGTTATTTTGGCACCTAAGTAGTCAGAGAAGTCTTTTTGAAATGCAAATCTAGCCCAGCCAACTTTGCTTCCCACAATCCTATCAAATGCCCTTGGAGGACCAGGTCCTGCCTGACTCCAGCCTTCTCTGAGTATGCTTCATCCCTCCCTCTCCTTGCCTCAAAGAGGCCTCTTTGCAACATGCCTCTAAATCTGGCCCCAGTGCCTTTGTACCTGCTGTTTTTGCCTGAATTTTTCCACAACCAACCCACTTTGCTTAATTCCACTTATCTCTCAGGCTTCAGCTGAATTTCACTTGCTTAGAAAAAACTGTCCACTTTCTTTGAAAACTGTTTTAATTTCCTATCATACTTTTGCATCTGCTTTGTAACATTTCTTCTTGTCTGTTACTATATCATTGCTTTTGTGATTTTTTTTTTTTTTTTAAACAACGATCTGCTCTGGACATTAATCTCTTTGAAGGCAAAGACTGACAATGTCATGTTCTTTGTTACATCTCTTCTGATCATAGCCAATTACATACATTTTGTTAATTGGTGGATAAATGAGGAAAAATAGAATGACTTTCCATATGTATATAAGACTATACATACAGTAGGTATATGCACTTAGGTTTATTTGACCAAATTTTAGAATGGTAATGATGTTGATACTAAGCGGGATGCTTTGGGATAACTTCTGTTGAAATAAACCTTTCCAAGAACAAACACATAAAATAAAAATTTGACTTATCAGTATAATCTCTCAATGCTTTAGGAGATGAGGTGATGACTTCTGTGAAAGGGTAAAACCCAAGAAGGATAATGACTTTTTTCCCTAAATTGCCTCTGCAAGATTACATTTATTGGCTCCATTTCCTCCCTTGGATTCTTGTGAGGGGTCAAAGAGATCCATAAAACAGCTACATTTTAGCAGGAATGTTCTAACAAAAGGATAATGGATAAAAACCTGCAAACACAGCATTGCTAACAGGGTTAAAGACCCCTTTCTAGCTGGGGATAGTATAAAGTTGTTCTCACCATTAAATTATTTTTCATTTTGCAGAGCAGTGGTAAGTCAGTCCCCATTTGGTCCCTGGAGCAAGTGGCTCCCCATAACCACCTTAGAACTAGAACTTTGAGTTTCATTTTAATCCTCTAGTATTTTGCTCCCTTCTCATCATTTGTATCTGTGCAGCACATGCAAAGGGATTTCTCCATGCATACTTGGGGTTCAGTTTGTGTGCATACCGAGTAACAGCCAAGAGAGAAGCAGATGCATCCATGTCTTTTAAGAATTACCCCATAAGATCCACTCCAAGGTTAACATAATTTCCTTTCAAGAGGCACTTTACTCATTGTTGTGAAAAGATTCACCCCTGTGAAATTTATAATGATGTTAAAATACAAATTCAATGTCATGAGTGATGAATTAGTACTTCAAATATTTGAGCAGTAAGAGTAATTTAACAGATCAACTCTTTGCCTCAGAATGTCCCATAAGAGACACCTGGGGGAAAGCATTTCCAAAACAGATTATAGGATATAGGAGATTACTTCATAATGTCATGATGATAACTGGGCTGTATGAAGGGAAACACTGACCCACAAATTCTGTACCTGGCTCAGGAATATAATAACATCACAATCATTCTTTTTCTTTCTTTCCCACATAACTTCTTCTTTCTTATTAATCTTCATGAATTCTCTCCCTCTCCTCCTCCCCTTTTTTTCAGCAAGTTAGAGCCCAGTGCTTCACGTATCTGATTTGACTAGGGATTTCTAGTTTTCGGTTAACAGCCAAGAGTTAAGTTCTCAGAGGAATGTTACAGTCATCTCCACCCCTGGACCCAGGCCTAGAATTCGAGTTACTTTGCAACAGACCAACTTTCAACACACTATATATTTGGGAACTTGTGTGTGTATGTGTGTGTGTGTGTGTGTTTATGTGTGTATTAAATATATATATATATATATATATATATATATATATATATATATTTATATCTTATCTTTCAATTCTCATTCATTTGGGAAAATAATTTCACAAGTATTAACAACTCAAGAAGGCGAGTCATCTCTTAAAGATGATTTAGCAGAACAATTAGCTAACTTGACAGAAACCAAATGACTGTCCAAAAAATAACTGGTGGCCAACCATGCAGAAGATTACATTCTTATGGAAAATGTTGTCTTTTCTGCTTAATCATAAAGATTGGGTTTGTTCCAGCTCTTTCCCATAGGTGCAAGATGGAAACCACCTAATTCAAACAGTGCAGGAAACTCTGGTCTTGCCCACAGTCTTAACCAGTATGTAGGACCCTTTGGGGTCCAGAGAACTTCTGGGGGTGATCCTGAACCCCCAGACATCAAACTGAAAAATCTAAGAATATGTTTGGCTTAGCATTTGTGAGTAACATTTTTTTTGGTCCTAGAGTTGATGGAAATCTCTGAGATCCTATAAAGCAGATATATTGGGACATAGAAAAAATATGGCAGTCCAGTTGAGACTGGCTCAAACCAGCCCTGGTTTTGTAGGGAGGAAGAGAAAGAGGTGACATTTATCTTGCTTTGGAATTGCACAATCTTTTTTTCCTGTGGTTGCTGTTTCCGAAAGATGGTCTCACGGAATGTGGTACAGATCCGGTCTCCCTTTTATTTTCGTAATCCTAAGTAGGCCCCCAAGCAACCAGCAATATGCTAAGATTTATGTCAGTGCATGTCTACTATGGGTACTGGAACTATATAGTTCCCTTTCAGAAGTGCAATGGAAGGAACTTAGTTCATATTTTCTCAACTCATTTTTTTAAATTACTTTTTTCCCCCCTCTTATCTAAGAAATTTTCACTAGAGGGTTATCAATTCTTTCCCTCCCTGTCCTACTGCTGTACCCGCCCAGCCAATCTCTATGCCTGGTCACCCCATCTCCCCCCCCCCCTTTTTCCCCCCAGGGACATTATCTTTCCCCATTCTAACAAAGAAACCATAACAGAAACTTTCTTTTGACCTGTTCTTTCCTTTTACTACCCAACATTCTCAGTTCCTTTTCATTTACCAGCTGAAGGAATCCATTTCCTCCTCCCCCAACTCACCACCAATCTGATGAAACTCCTCAAAATTCATTAATGCCTCCCTAATTGGCACATGAAGTGTTCTCTTTTGAGTCCTTATGCCTCCGGGAATACTGAAAGCTTTTCCTGGGACTCAGAATAATATCTCAGTAGCGGAACTTTGTACCTTCTCTGAATTCTTTTTTTTTTTTTTTTTCTACCTGTCTTTCAAAGGCTGGCTCATGGCCCAGTATTTATAACCATTTTCTTCTTAACTGCATGATAATCCTATAAAAATGTCACTCACTGTCAGCTCTCTCAAATGTTGATAATTCACAAATGTGTGTATATACATATATACAACTACTATATATATTCCAATGAGCTCAAAATGAACAGTTTAGTAATCCCCAAGCCTTCCTCCACCATCAAAAACAAAACAAAACAAATGCGTCTTAGGATCAGAAACTAGACAACATCCTGAGTTTTTCTCCCAGTTCTTCTCCTCTCCTGATCCCAGCCAGTTGGGAGCTCCGGTTCCAGCACATTCACCTCTAGATCCTTCTCACCAGCTCCTGGGCTTCTCCCTCAGTCGAAGGTCTAGGACACACTGTCACTGGATTTTTCTAGGTCCTCTTCTTTTGTTTCTGCGCTTACACCCAGTCACCCTCCCTCCTGCTACCCAGACTTAATCCTCTAAAATGTAAGCCATTATCTGGGCAATCCTTATGTGATATCTCTATCAGATTCCTGTTGCACTAAAGTGGAAACTTCTCCGTAGCGGACAGCCAGGTCCTTCTCAATCTAAGTGCTGCGTACGTTTGCAACCTCTTTCCTGTCTTCTCCTGTGCCTTTGGTGCACTCTGGTCATGCCGAACTGGATAGATCTTTTCTCATTTCTGTGCCTTTAACTCTGTTTTTCCTCCTACTAGGAATTTCTTTCTTCCCCTCGTCAGCCTAGTAGACTTCCCCTCTTCCTTCCGGATCCAAGTGAAAGCTCACCTCTTCTTTCTATCCTTCCCTGACGCTCCAGAACACAACCATGGCTGCCACCTGTATCTTCCTTACACTTCCCTTCAGCTTAGCACCTACGAATGAATACATCATTATTCTAATGATTTGTTTTCAAGTCTATCTCTGCTGCACAGGGAGGATGCCCCAGGAGTGAGCCCTGTGTCTCCTTAAAGCACACATCCAACATATGCATATGCATATGTATATTAAAATGAGTAGACTCTAAATGTATGCAAAGAATTCACGATTTACACTGAATGCAACTTCAGAGTCAGCAGCCATTGACAGGTTTTTTGATTTTTCCAGATTTAACTTTTCACTCAAATATACATGGGGCTTTAACAGAGTAGCCCAACGTTTCCAAGCTCTATATTAGTTATATCTTCACTGACTCGTTCAACCAAAGTTACAAAGTTGGCAGGATTCACAAACAAGCCCTACTTGGTTTCTCTCACTACATTTGTGTACACTTGAATCCGCGCCCGTCCCTTGCTTACCGACTCAGTGCCTTATCTCGCCGTATATAACACACACGAACAAACAAAATTGGTATGAAAATATCAACACTTGTTACTCACTAACCACCATAACGAGGTATTAGAAAGATCAACTAAGCCCTTATTTGTAAATTCCTCTATAAGGAAAATGAATTTATTATGTATAGCATTCCTTTAGATTTCTGGAAATTTCATTATAACTCTGGAAGAGGGAAATAAAAAGTCCCTTTATATAGTTGAGATGTCTCAATTGCTTGATCTCTCTCTCTCAGAGAGGGCTTGTCCCTCAGCAGCCCCACCTACTCTCCCCCAATCCCTGCCCAGGCGTCCTGAGAGTCACTGAGGGTCACAGTCTCTGCTGTGGGCCTGGATGAAAGCCTGAGGAACAGAAGCCTATGAGAAGCCTGAGGAAAAGAAACCTGAGGAACAGAAGCCTAAGAGAAACCTGAGGAAAAAAAACCTGAGGAAAAGAAGCCTGAGGAAAAGAAACCTGAGGAACAGAAGGCTAAGAGAAACCTGAGGAACAGAAGCCTGAGGAACAGAAGCCTGAGGAACAGAAGGCTGTCTATGAGAAAGCACCAATGAGTCAGACAGACCTTTGAATGCTGATCCTGCTTCACAGCTGTCTGCTCATCAGGAAAATGGGGATTATAATTCTTATTGTAACCGGTCACTGTTAGGAGGATTAAATGGGCTCATGTGAGTCAAGTGTCCAGTTTGGAGTTGGCACTAGGAATATGGCGCCTCTCCTCATTATCACTGTCCCCTGACGCCCAGCTTCTGCCAACCCAGGCTAGGTTTCCCCAAACATCTCTGAATCTAAGCCAACTTCACTAAAAGGAGCTTTATGCCAAACGAATTACGATTTGGTAATTACTGAATAGATAGTTCTGGATTACCCCAGGCCATCAGCCCTTAAGGCTACAAAGAATAAGCAAAACCAATAAAAGTCACATTTTTTTTTAGGGATTTGAAGTTTTCACATACTGTTCCTAATTTACCTCTTCTCATCACCCGTTTTTGGCTTTTGTATAGGGCAGATCATTCTGAAGTGGCTCAATGGGAGGCAGCATAAAGGAAAAAGGAGGTAAATATGAAAACTAGAACTTGAATGACTGGAATATTACCCATTTAGTAAACAGAATTCTAATACTGATTACAAGATTCTTGTCCACTGGTGTAGACACCCTGCCTGATGCTCTTGCTTTGAGTATGGCTGAGACTTACTGATATTATGGAATACCACTCTTGTGATTGGGTTATCCATCAGTTGACTTTGAGCTAACGAAGAGTGAGATCCTCCTGGGTGGGTCTGACCTAATCAGGTGAAGTCCTACAAGAAGGGCTGGGCCTTTTCCCAAGAGAAAGATCACCCTGCTGGCTTTGAAGTAGCTGCTGTCATATACTGAGAGGGTCACTTGTCTAAGAATGGAGGGTGGCCCCTAGAAGCTTAGAGCCATCCTTAGCTGACAGTCAGCAGAATGGGGACCTCAGTGCTACCACCACAAGGAATTAAAACCTGCCAGCAACCTCACTGATCCTGGAGGAAGATGTAAGCTCCAGATTGGAACAGCGCCCAGTCGATACCTCAATTTCAGCTTTGTAAGCCCCTGATCAGAGGACCCAGTCATGCCATTGTCCAGACTTTGACTGACAAAACTGAGCGCTAATAGATGAGTATTGTTTTCAGACTCTAAGATTGGGGTAATTGTTGACACAGCGATAAAAAGCTCATGCAGTTATAAAGACATTTTAATTTACATCATGCTTCAGACAGCACAGGATGTGGGGGGGGGGGACAAGGAAGAAGACAGTTTGGTGTCTGGGGTGACTCTCCCAGCTCTGTCACCCTCCAGCTCTCTGGACCTGGGCAGGAGGGTAGGGAGTGGGGGCCACTTCACTTTCCCAGGCTGGACTCCCTTCATCAGTAAAATGAGGAAGTCAGTAACTGACAAGATGTCCGCAAGGTGCTTTCCAGGGTCGGAATGTCCTCTTACATTATATTTTACATCCTAGATGATACAGCTTGGTTTTGGGGAGGATAAAACAAGGCACGCAGGGAATTGATTTGGAAATTGTCAGATAGCCGATGAGCCCCGACTTAGCAATCCTCGCTCCTCTGAAAGGGTCTCCAACCCTTTCTTTGAGCTTCAGCCAGGCTTGCAGGCATCAGATGGACTCCAAGGAGTTTTATGAGCCTCTCCTCAGGTCCAAGGGGGAACCTAAAGAGTTGTGGCTTTTTTTTCTATTTTTGGAGGGTGAGGGTTTGTTTTTATCTCTCATAGGGATATTTTTGGTAAATGTTTTCTGCCAAGATAATCAGTAAGATAAAGCACCTGCCGTAGGGATGAATGCTATATAAACTTTGATGTGCGTTCATGGTGGACATAAAGAACTTTTCTATAAATACTAACAATTTAAGTCAAAAATATATCATAGCCTAAGGATTCATCAGGGAAATGTGTTCATGTTCCTAAGGAAAGTCCATGGTCCTGAAGCAGCAAAATTTTTGGCATAGGTAAGGAGTGTGTTTGACTCTGCCTTTTTTTGCTTTTTTATCTTTTGATCTGTATGAATAACCCAAATGGACATTTCTTTTAGGACACAGGAAAGTGTTTCACGTCCACAAAATCAGCTGGAGTGAAATTATAGCTTTGCCGTTTAGAAAAAGTTCCTTTCGGCAAGATTTACTATGTTACTACGAGTAGATGACTTATCTCCTTTCCCAAACCTCATTAAATCATAAAACATTTCCCTAAAGCCACTTCGGCTCCAATGCATTGTTCTGTGAAAGTCGTGGTATGTGTTAACTAATTCCAAGAAACCAAAATTATCTAAAACTTTTCAAATCCTGGGACAATCTCAGAATGCTCAATCACATAACAGGGCTTTAAATCAACCCGGAGACTAAGTAAAAAGACTAAGTAAAATGGGTAATAAAAGAATACAGTGAGACAGTTTTGACAAGTTGAGTTGGATTCTGAAAGACATGTTGGAATTGGGATCTGAACTATTCAGATTGGTCTATACATTGAGAAAATTGTCTATACTACATTCAGTCACCCACGGTTCTGTCAGCAGAACCTCGGATCACCAATCAAAGACACTCATGAGCTATCCCTAAATGTTTTAACCTCACCATTCTGTGATGATGGAACTAATATTAATTAGAAGCTTATGTCTTCATTCACACTTCCCATGTTTTGAAAATATCAGAACTATGGTGGAATTAATGGTAAAAACCAATAAAACTTAGGCTTCAGCCCTCCATACCTGCAAGAGTCCCTTCCAAGGCCTGGAACTAATCTTATATTAGTAATTTTTTAAAAAGATTTTATTTATTTATTTGACAGAGAGATCACAAGTAGGCAGAGCAGCAGGCAGAGACAGAGGGGAAGCAGGCTCCCTGCTGAGCAGAGAGCCTGATGCAGGCCGGATCCCAGGACCCTGAGATCATGACCTGAGCCAAAGGTAGAGGCTTTAACCCACTGAGCCACCCAGGCACCCCTATTAGTAATTTTTTTTAAAGGTCCTCCAAAATGTGCTCCTCTTTGAGGAGATACAAATCCAGTTTGAGAAATAGAGTAAAAATGCAGACAAGTTACCAGTTAGGGTTTGCTATGTTGGCATCTGACTAAATAGGGTTTGTTTTTGTTTTTGTTTTTGTTTTTTTCAAGTTTTTGTTTTTTTTGTTGTTTTCAGCCCTGCATGTTTTTTTTTTTTTTGTTTTGTTTTTTTCAGCCCTACATGATTTAGACCCTCCTCCCATTCTCAGCACAGAGACCATCCTCACCTTGCCACACTTTTAGCACATGCATTCTCAAAGCTTCTCTGAGTTCCTGGGGAAGGGGCAAAGGGCTGGTATAGAGAATGTCTTCTTTCTGTGGTTATGAGAATGACATCTGTTTGTTTACTAGCACAATAACTCCAACTGCCAAAATTACAGTTCTACGTACAGTTCTAGTTAAAAATGGTCTGGAGTACAAAAGTAATTAGTATTTTTAACATTATTCATAGACCTAATCTTTCTTCCTCCCATTGCAAATGCTAGAAAATAAGGACCAGGCCTGAGTATACAGCTCAAATGTCACTGATCAAAGATCTATCTGCCTTCCTCACAATGAATACATATTAGATTTAATACATAAAGAGGTGTTAAGTTCTTTGAGGGCAGATTCTACGTTATTGAAATTTTATATCTTTCATTGGTACTGAATTAAGCACTTTTGGTCTGTTAGGTGTATTGAAAATATTTGATGGATAATAAATGAGCCCATTTGTTAGGTGTTTAGTTAATTTATAGTGTTCAGTTGTGATACATCCTAATCATTTCCTCTTTAAAATTGCTAAGTGTATCAGATTTAAGGTAATTATTTTGGGATAAAGTTAAGATCATTATTTTGGATTAAAGAATTGTAATGGTAATAACACTACATGAATTCAAAAGAGATTATCTCAGCTTCTACATGATTCTAAAAGTCTGTTCTGTGAGTATATCAAAGGAAGAAAATAACACACAGTTGAGTTAACTATTCAAGTTAAATTCACTAGAATCTGTTAACCCATAAAAACCTTTAACTAATTGCCCAATGTAGATCTAGCCTAAAATTAAGGTGTCTTAGAGCTACATAAGTAATCCAAGTCACTCTTATGCTACTTAAATTTCTAGAGTTTCATATCCTGATTACATGCTACTTCTAAACAGAGGAGTTTAGGATTATACTTTCAAGGTCAAGCTCTTAACAGCAATAATGTTTTTGTTGTTGTTGTTGGTAATGACGTCTTCAAATGTTATTATCCTCGGAAATTGCGTATTTCCTCTATTGTTTGTATATATGCATTTAGGTACACATAAGAAAATATTTATTATTTTTCCCAATGTTATGGACCTAAGCTGTGAAAATCAAGACAAAATGTTAAATGTGAAAATGGAAGCATTCTTTTTTTTAGGTTTTAGAAAAACATCAGGAAGTCACGCCACCATGTAGTAAACTTAAGACATAGGTTGTATTTATAAAATGCCAAAACATACAAATAAGCATGGAAAAAAATGAGCAACATATGGAAATATTTTTCCTAGACTATGAAAATTATCTGCAATTTGTGCCTTTTGGGAAAATTTTTAAATTTATGCAGAAATTATTTCTTTCTTAAGGCATTTTAAAAATTAAAATATTACCATAATCATGAATAAATGATATCTAGTCATGAACTGAAATTTTTGCCGGGAAACCCTCTACATACAATTCTTTATAAACAACTCTTCATAAATGTCTATTAATACATGATCAGTATTTTAAGGAAACAATGTGACTTAAAAGAAATTGTAATGAAAATAGCATAATTTAGAAAATGATATATCTTAAAGCAAATGTTTCTAAGAGAAATCCTAATATCATTAAGAGCAGCTTGATAAACACAGCTGTTTTCACCTTAGTTAGAAACACCCTGTTTCTCCAAGTTGGTTTAATTGCATCTCAAGTGAAAACATGTTTTGTTCTCATTAAGTGCCATTTTAATTTCTGATTGGAAGTCATAGGCACCTTAACTGCACGGACATTTCTGGAAAGAAAAAAAACAAGGAGTTTCAAAACATTTGGAACACATAATAGCTTCAATCAGGCAGACAGTAAAATCTTGGGGAATTTTCTGATATATAAGAGTGGATATAAGCCAACTTAGCTTGTGGACCTATTTGAAGAATCTTGGGTGATTTTTACTGTAGTAAACACAACCTCTGATTAAATCATAAGCCTAATAAACATAATTTCTTGACATTTTGATGAATTACTGGTATACAACTGAATCAAGTCTCTGTTTGTCTTGTGTTTGTTTCTGAAAAAGAGAAAGCTTATTGTTGGCTATGATAATGATTATTGGTAAAACACACAAACACACATGACCGTGCTGTTTTATACATATGATATCAGGTGTAATTCTGAATAGCACCTTTATTCATTCTCAAATGTGCTTGTATGGGTCCATATATTATAGTCACTCTATTAAAATATAATTTTGTTTGGAGAATTTTATTTGCATTTGGCAATCACTTAATCTGGCATTGACCTGTATGCCAGGCATTGAGCTAAAGTTTTCACATATCGCAATGTCATTTAATCTTCACTATAATTCTAGGTGGTAGATATTATTTTTCACTTTTCCTTTTATAAATGCATAAATTAAAGTTGAGAATTTTAAAATCCTATATCTTAAAAAATTACCTAAGACGATGTCTATACAATACCCTAAGTAAAACTAAAACCATTCCAAAAGTTTCAAATGTTTCCAGATATTTGATCACTCCGTATCATTTTACACTGTCCCAATAACATTTGAAATTTTTTTTTAATTCCACTTGCATAGTTTCCCTTTTTTAGATTCTTCTTTTAATAACTCTGACTGAAAATTTTTGGCAAAGAAACAGTAAGAAACTTCCCTATTCTTGGCTAAATTAACAGAGCAATCTCTCATTTAAAACTAATTAAGCACTAGTGCTTAATTACTTTTTAGGGAAAAATTTTAGAAAAGTAGAAAGAAGCATATATAGAGTATGATGGCTTTCTTAGAAGTACTTACAAGTGACTGGGGCTTTTTCCCCCTGAATTAGGAAAATCTTGCAGCAGATTACAGGATATTCTCAATTTCCTGCTTTCTCTCCCTTTCTCTAGATTTGCTTTTCAGAAATTTCCCTAGGATTCCATGGCACTAAATTTCTACTGAATCACAGACAGTGTCTCCCAAATATGACTTTTTTTTAAATAAACTTTTTAAAAAAGAATTTATTTATTTATTTGACAGAGAGAGAGAGCACAAGCAGGCAGAGAGACAGGCAGAGGCAGAGGGAGAAGCAGGCTCCCCACTGAGCAAGGAGCTCGATGCAGGACTTGATCCCAGGACCCTGGGATCACAACCTGAGCCGAAGGCAGTGGCCCAACCAACTGAGTCACACAGGCAACCCTCCCAAATATGACTTTTAGTATATGTGCTGCCGAAGCGAGCACCCAAATATGACTTTTAAGCCCCAAATATCCAATGGCTGTTAAGAGTCTGGGGATATGAAAATAATTACTAAACTAAAAAGCCTAACTTTTACTAGAACAACTTTATACATGTATTATTTGTGTATCTGGTTACCAGGAAACTTCCTATGTGGAATGGATACGGAACTGAGGAGAGAAGTAGGAAGGAATGGAACTGCATATCAGTGCTGAGAGACCTGTGAGATAGATTTAAATTCAAGTACATGATTATCAAAGTCATTGTCAGACTAAAATGCAAAGATCTTAATTTATTATTGAAAATGGTGCTTAAAAAGGTATGCTCTGGATTATTCTCTAAAGTTACAGTAGTCAAATGTGTCAGTCAGTTATTTAGTTGCAGAATCTGCCTGCCATGTTTTTATTCAAATTGTAAATGGAGGCCAGGTTTGGAGTGAGCCACACAATCCTTCACAATACAGATTTCAGTGAAAGTTACACAGGTGGAGGCAACTGGGCAATGGCCATTAAGGAGGCACGTGAAGGGCGCCTGGGTGGCTCAGTGGGTTAAACTTCTGCTTTTGGCTCAGGTCATGATCTCAGGGTCCTGGGATCGAACCCAGGGTTGGGCTCCCTGCTCAATGGGGAGTTTGCTTCTCCCTCAGTCTCTGCCTGCCTACTTGGGATCTCTCTCTGTCAAATAAATAAATAAAATCTTGAAAAAAAATTGTTAAGGAATTTCTTTATGTGATGGATTGAGCACTGGGTGTTATATAAGACTGATGAATCACTGACCTCTACCTCTGAAACCAATGATACAGTATATGTTGACTAATTAAATTTAAAAAGAAAGGAAAACAGAAAAAGAAGTTACACAGGAACTAGTCATGTGGTGAATTAAAGCCTTGACATTTTATAGCTCCTCCATTATCTATTCAATGCTGAGGGAAAGGGAGAATTACTCTGAAAAAAAAGAGCAAAAGATAAAAAGATTAAAAGATAAAAAGAACCACATGGCAACCTATGAGTAGAGTTACAAGTTCAATTTTCTCTAATAACTTGTTCACGTATTCAACACTAAACTGCCAGCTTGCCGCATGCCATGCTTTGTTCTGAGGTACGGGGATACAGTGGCAACTGAAACAAAGTATTACACTCCTAAAGCTCATACTCTGGCAATAAACAACTAAACTAAATGTATAACCACAGACAACACTTCCAAGTGGTCATAGGTGAAAAATAAAACAGTGAAAGAGGATAAAGAAGAACAGAGGGTTGGCTGTTGGACAACTGCGTAGTCAAGGAAGGCTTCCTTAGATAGGGAACAGTTAAGCAGAGAATTCAATGATGTAAAGGAATGAGTCATGCTGAGATCATAAGGAAGCATCTCAAGGAGAAGGGACAGCATATATATATAAAAGTTCTGCAGCAGAAATAAGCTCGGTATAAGAGAGGTACAGCAGATGGACCAGTGAGGCTAGAGGGGTGTGAACAAAGGGATGCCAGTAGAAGATGAGGACCCCAGAGAGAGAGAAAGGCAGGGCCAGATCTCGTGGACTTTGAAGGACATGGTAAGAAGTTTTAATGAATTCTACGTGTATGAAGTCATTGGGGAGTTTTGTGAAGGAGAGTGACATGATTTCATTTATACATATGTATTTATATTTTTATTTATTTATTTGAAAGACAGAGAGAGTGAGACCATGAGCAGGGGGGTACAGAGGGGAAAAGAATCTCAGGCAGACTCCATGCTGAGCAGGGTGCCCCACGCGGGGCTCCATCTCACTAACCCCAAATTCATGATCCTGAGATCATGACCTGAGCCAAACCCAAGAGTCAGTCAATTAGCTGACTGAGCTACCCAAGCGCCCCTGATTTCTGTTTTCTAAAGACCACTCTTAACTACTGATGCAGGACAGATTGTAGAGGGAAAGAGTGAAAGCAGGAAGACTAGTTCAAAGTTAATATAATTATCCACTCGAGAGACAGTGGTGACTGAGCCCGAGTGACAGCAGCCTGGGGAGAAGTGATTTCAGTCTGGCTATCCGCTGAAGGTGGAGCTGGCAGGACATGCTAAGCAAGAATTGCATGGGGGTAAAGGAAAGAAGAGAAGCAATTGAAAAGCGATTAGATTTTCACCTGAGCAATTAGGTGAAGAGAGAGACATTTATTGAAATGGGAATCAATTTGGGCAGAGCAGGATTGGGGTTGGGGGAGAAGAAGAAAATCAAGAATCTGGGGTGCCTGGGTGGCTCAGTGGGTTAAAGCCTCTGCCTTTGGCTCAGGTCATGATCTCAAGGTCCTCGGATGGAGCCCCTCATCGGGCTCTCTGCTCAGCGGGGAGCCTGCTTCCCCCACCCTCTCTGTCTACTTGTGATCTCTCTGTCAAATAAATAAATAATACCTTAAAAAAAAAAAAAAGGAAGAAAATCAAGAATCCTGCCTTAGGTGGTTACATTTGAGATGTCTATGTGCCCAAGTGCAGATACAAATTGGACACTGCCTGGAGCTCAGGAGAAAGTTTAGAGCTACAGATGCAAATTAGAGAGCAATCCATATAAAGATGGAATCTACATTTATGAGACTACATTTCTTAGAGTGTGTAATTACAGAAGGGTAGAGGACTGAGAATGGAGCCCTACAACTCTCCAACACTTACAGGTCAGGAGGAAAAGAGGGAATGAGGAAAGGAGCCTGAGACTCAGAGTCAAGGGAGGGAGGGAGAGAATCAGAGAGGTGAGGTACCCCCAAATCCAAGGGAACAAAATGCTTCAAGAAGACAGTAGGTCAGTTGCTGCTGGTTATTTGCCTATGATGAGGTCTTGAGATAGTTCATGGACTTTCTGCAAGATGGAGGTCACTTTTGACCTTAAGGAGAGCAGTTTTATTGGAGTGATGGGGTATATGCTCAATGGGAAAAAGAATGGGGTTAGACAAAGAGATTTGAACACATGTGTTTATCACCTGTGCAGTCTACCCTAGGTTGACTCTGAAATAGTCCCCAAGATACCTTCTAGTATTTACATCCTTGTGTAATATCCTCACTTTGAGTGTATGCTTTTAACCAATAGAATGTAGCAAAAGTGATAAGATGTCACTTCTGTGATTAAGTTCCATAAAATAGTGACTTCCATTTTGCTAGCTAACTCTCCATTGCTGACTTTGATGAAACGCGCTGACACATGGAGCAAGCCATGGGACAAGGGACCAAGGGTGATCTCTGGCAAATAGTCACTAAGGAAATGAGACTCAGTCCAACAGCTCAGAAGGAACTGAAACTTCCAATAAAGACAGGAGCATGGAATCGGATACTTCTTTTGAGGCTTCACATAAAGAGGCCTTGGCAGGCACCTGGGCTGCAGTCTCACAGGACACCATGATGAGAGGGCGCAGCTAAGCCACATGCAGACTCCAGACCCACAGCGATTCTGAGATAATTTATGCGTGTCCCTTTAATCTGCCAAATTCATAGTAATTTGTTACAAAGCAAGAGATAAATCATATAACTCTTGAGATGCCACTAAAATGAAGATGAAGAAAGAAATGATGGATATTAACCCCCGGGAAAAAGAAAGAAAAGCTAGAAGAGATAAAAAATAGTAGGTACTACTGGGGCCCCTGAATGGCTCAGTCAGTTGGGCAACTGTTGATTTCGGCTCAGGTCATGATTTCAGGGTCATGAGGTTGACCCATCATTTGACCCATGATTTTATGACCCATGATTTCAGGGTCATCAAGATCCCCGCAATCTTAGTGGGGAGCCTACCTGAGATTCTCTCCCTCCAACATTCCCCCCTGCTCATGCTCTCTCTCTCCAATAAATAATCTTTTTTTTTTTAAAAAGTAGATATCTTGATATATTAAAATTTTATGAGATAGAAAGCTCAGATTTGTAATAAATAACTCAATAAAGCCATAAAAGCTGAAACCTATATCCTTATCAAAGAGGAAACCAGTAAGAAGAAAGTCGATTCCTGCTGAAGAACCATACAGAGACTTAAGAATCAGAAGCACCAGGTGGCGCCTGGCTGGCTCAGTCAGTAGAGCCTGCAACTCTTGATCTCAGGGTTCTGAGTTCGAGTGTCAAGTTGGGAGTAGAGTCTACTTAAAATAAATAATAATAATAAAATTTGGAAGCAACAGGTATATGGAAAGCTAGGGGGACAGATTGAATGGATGAAAGTATGAGTAAGAAGAACTTGGGTACACAGATCTACTCTAGGGCCTTGGAAAGCAGATCATGGAGCCTTCTCTTTCAAGCTGGGGGACAGGAATTTTATTCTCTAAAAATTAAAGCAGAGAGATTTTGAGTTTGGGGGCACAAGGCAAGAGGAGTGCAAATGTGAGGTCTCGGACTGAAAATAAGGAAATTAAGAAAGTTGTCAGAGGGGCGCCTGGGTGGCTCAGCGGGTTGAACTTCTGCCTTCGGCTCAGGTCATGATCCCAGGGTCCTGGGATTGAGCCCCACATCGGGCTCTCTGCTCAGCGGGGAGCCTGCTTCTTCCTCTCTCTCTGCCTGCCTCTCTGCCTACTTGTGATCTCTCTCTGTCAGATAAATAAATAAAATGTTTAAAAAAAAAAAAGTTGTCAGAAAGCTGGCAATCTAGCACACACACACACACACTCACACACACACAACCCAGGCTTAAGATGAGAATAGTGTTGTCTGGAAAAATTGTGACAAAAGACTTGCAGCAGCTCCACAGAGGCAGCCTTGGGGCAAGACTGAGCAACTATGGCTCTGGACTCTTCACTCTACCTCAAGGAATGCAGCATTGCTTGTCTTTCTTTCCTGGGCTCTGGACTCATTAGCTGTTCCTCTAAGGGCTTGGATCTCTACTGGGGGAAGCTAGGGCCACCAGGAAAACAATCTCTCTGGTGCCATCTCAGGGATTCCCTTCCTCTGTTTGGAAACATACATGGTATAGAAGAAGGATCAAACAATTCTTTTCTAAACATCAAGCCATTAGTGGTAAATCCACCTGTACAGCCCAGCTAGGTAACTATGAGGGGTGTTTTGTTTGTTTGTTTGGTTGGTTGGTTCTTTTTGTGGAAAGCATTTTTTCTGGTTGAAATGGAAGTTGAAAACCCGCGATTTCCTTTAAAAAAGGCGCGGGGGGGAGCCTGGGTGCCTCAGTCAGTTAAGCAACTGCCTTTGGCTCGGGTCATGATCCCAGTATCCTGGGATCGAGGTCCAGTATCAGGCTTCCTGCTCAGTGGAAAGCCTACTTCTCCCTCTCCCTCTGCCTGCTGCTCTATTTGTCTCTTTCTAGCTCCCTGTCAAATAAACAAAATCTTCAAAAAAAAAAAAAAAAAGAAAAAGAAAAAGAAAAGAAAACCAGTGATTTCGATGGTAAATCAGATGAAATGTGTAGGGAATCTAGGAATTCATTTCAAAATAATACCAAGTCCATTAGAAGTTAAAATAAATAACATAGGTTTTTTTTTTATGAAAAAATGATTCTGTTTTACCAAAGGAACATCATTTTAGTGAGAAGAAAGCATTGGTTTACATTTTTGACAATCTCTGTCAAATGTCTGGCTTAATAGAAGACAGCTGGGTCCTCATATCTGCCTCTGTATTCAATCTGTTGCAATATGTTGTTTTGGTTGAAGTAGATGTAGCAAATCTGGCATCAAGCAGATGGGTAGTTGCAAAGGGGACTTCCTGAACACTCTCAGGACCCCTAGAGGTCCTCAAAGCATGTGCTGAGAATTCTGAGGTAGGGTACTCCTTTGAGAAATTTACAATGAAAACTGACAAACTGAGTGGCAACTCAAGGAAGAATAAGGTTTGAGGGAAAGATTCGAGTCTCTTTGTTTTTAAAGAATAAGGAGAGACTGAGGCACCTGGGTGGCTCAGTGGGTTAAGCATCTGCCTTTGGCTCAGGTCATGATCCCACCATCCCAGGATGGAGCTCCACATCAGGCTTCCTGCTCAAGGTCCCCCCATGGAGGGCTGGAGTGAGGGGATGGAGAAAACGTGAAGGTTAGCCTTTAAAGAGGGAACGCTTGGGGCGCCTGGGTGGCTCAGTGGGTTAAGCCACTGCCTTCGGCTCAGGTCGATCTCAGGGTGCTGGGATCGAGTCCCGCATCGGGCTCTCTGCTCAGCAGGGAGCCTGCTTCCTCCTCTCTCTCTCTCTGCCTGCCTCTCTGCCTACTTGTGATCTCTCTCTGTCAAATAAATAAATAAAATCTTTAAAAAAAAAAATAAAGAGGGAGCGCTAACTTTTCTTCTTGACACAAAAGCATATGGAGGATAAATGGTCTTACAGAAAAAATCCAAGGTGGCAAGAAATGGCAATTGCTTAAGATGGGGAAATGTAAGGAGCTTTCAGTCTTCTCAGTCAAGAATGGATGGGGGGACAGTGTGGCCAGTGAGCAATGTAGGAGCAAAGTTGAACACTTGAGGAGACATGGCTGTGGGGGAATGAAAAAGAGAAAAATCACAATGACGATTAAATGAGCAGCATTTGTAGAGCTACAGAGCACAGTGCTTGGCCCATGCTGGGTGCCCACGAAATGTTCCTTTTAAGTAAATGAAAGGGCATCCAAGAAGGGTTCTTGGTGGAGGACACCAAGCAAGATAGCATGGCTCTCTAGTACACTGTGTTAGTGCTGAGGAAGAGGGGAACTTGGAGTCCAAGATCTGGGTCAAGGCTTGACGCACTTCTGCTTCCTTGGGTGATTTCACGGACTCCGAAGGGACTGATTCTCTCTGAAATGGAGTAAACCCAAGTCACATGGGAAATATTCATAATGGAGATGGACTTTTAGACTTGGTCACCATAAAGTGAACCTTGTAGAGTATCAACACCGTCTTCTGAACATACTCAAACAAGCACCGTACTTATTTATACTTAGCATTTGGTCCTTATTTCAGGAAATCTCTTTCCAGCTGTCTGCCATGTATTTACTAACAGCTCTCACAGTCACGTCAAAAATGAACTAAAAGAAGGAGAAAGAGGTGAACTGAAGAAGAGTTTAGTTAGGCACACCCAGAACCACTTTTAATGGAGGAGGTTAAAAGACCTGTTTTTACTCCATAACTTCTTTAGAAAGCTATGCTTGAATCCACTTATTTTCCTTTTTTTTTTTTTTTTTTAAGAGTAGCCTAGACTGGAGATACCTTGGTGGGTCAGTCAGTTAAGCATCTGCCTTTGGCTCAGGTCATGGTCCCAGGGTCCTGGGATGGAACCCCATGTCTCCCTGCTCAGTGGGGAGTCTGCTTCTCCCTCTCCCTCTAACCCTCCCCATACTTGTGCTCTCTCTCACTCTCTCTCCAAATTAATAAAATCTTAATAAAATTAAAAAAAATTTTAAAGACTAGCCTAAACTGTTTCTCCTGAAATATTTTTACTCAATTTAAATCTCTGAAGTTATCAACTTTTTCTTCAATACCTGACATAAGTTGAGGTTATTAATTCATAATATTAAGAATAATTTTTTTAGACTTAATCTTTCATTATTTCTCTCATGGAAATAAATATTAGTACATCTATTTTGTCTTTCATTTTTATTTTCCCAACTTATTTTCTTATGTAAACACTTTAAAGTGCCTTCTTTATTAATTACTTCCATAAGGAATATTGGGCTTGGTTTGATTGCACATTGTTATTATCTCACCCTGGACTTGTTCCATGACCAGGAATAATTCCAATCTCCATGCCTTAACTTCTGCATTTACAGAATTAAATATTGGGAAACTATGCACTAAAAAAGCAGATTACAATAGGTCTATCTGATTCCCAAATTGACCAATCACTTAGATTTTCCTTATTTATTTATTTGAGTGAGAGCGCATGCATACAGGCGAGGGTATGAAGGGCAGAGAGAGAAGGAGAAAAAGAATCTTGATCAGGCTTCGCACGCATTGTGGAGCCTGATGTGGGGCTCGATCTTAGGACCCTGAGATCATGGCTGAACAGAAATCAAGTCGACTGAGCCCCCCAGGCGTCCCTTGATTTTCCTCGTCTTTTAAAATTTTAGGATTATATAGCCTAAACTAATAAAGCCAAAAGAATTATATAGCCCTTTGTTTTTACTGTTATATAGATGCAGCCTATAATAACATTTTCACTCTATCTCCATATGACATAGTATTATATAAAAAGAGTAGTGAGAATAAATATTATTTATGCCTCCTTACTAGATTTCTGGCACTGCGGGGAGAGCTTTACATATATCATTCTATTTTAATTTCACAACAGCCCTATGACATTAGCACTCTCATTTCCATTTTGCAAGTGAAGATCTTGAGTGAAGTAATTGATCCAAGTTCACACCACCACTGAGTGGCAAGGCAGGACTCGAGCCCCCTCTATTACACACTCTATCACATTGGTTCCACTTTTACTCTTTAGACTACGAATGCTGAAGACTGAAAAGTCGTGTGCGCACGTGTGTGTGTGTGTGTGTGTGTGTAGTTAAATGTGTGACTGCAAACACTGCAGAAGAGGAACAGAACAATTAGGAAAATGTGAGAAATAGAAGTAAAAATCTACCCCTTTCATATTTTGCTTTTGTGTCTCCAACGCACAAGAAATCCTGGTGGCACAAAGAAGGAAATAAAGATTTGGGGGAACTTCTGACAAAGTTCCTTCGACCAAATAAGGGGACTGAAAAAAATCTCTTCACTCAAATCTCTTTGAGTGAAGCTATGGTTTTGATTGGATCCTGTAGGTCTCTTGTGTTATTGGAAAGAGAGCTCTAAGTGTCCTTTCTATCACCAGATCAGATATTTAAATTTAAAATTCAGTAAATAAAATAACACACATGTGTGCCACATTACCGTTAGTTTATTTTAGGATCCCCCAGCGGAAATGTGGTTTGTGTAAATCTGTTTGTTTGTTTCAAATCACACATGAAATCTCATTATTATGATTGTTTTCATAGATATCCTTATCTGAAGCCACTTGCTTCTACAAGGTAATGCCTATCTCCTCAAAACAAATCCTTTATAAATGATACATCTAGCTTAATAAAATGCCAGCTTCTAATTTGTAGCAAGAGACATCCATCAAATAAATACATTTTAAAAGTTTGTAATGTTTAAAGTGAAAGTGTCATTGAGCAAACTAGTCCTAATTACAAAGCTACACCAGTCTTTTTTTTCAAACAGTTCCTGCTTTCCTTTACAAGATTTCTATCTGCTTCTGTTACCTCCAGGAGCTCAGTAATTTTTAAAACTAATTTAACTTTAATTCAGTCTAAAATAATAGCCACATTATATGGTAACATTCAAGGGTCTTTAGGCGTGGGTCTATTTCAGATCTGGAAAATATTTTCAAAACCTAAAAACTCTCAAGAGAAAAAAAATATTACAATGCTATTATAGTAAGTTACATTTATGGCACCACTCATTATTTAAAATGCCACAGTATTAAAAAGGCTGATATGAGAAACTTATTTATGATTTACTTAATAGCGTACCTGTCCTCAGTAGTCTACTAGTTCGTACATTGAACAAACTCTCCATGAAGTCAACCAGATTTTTCACTATGAACACAATTACGAAGATCACCGAATCTTAGTCGTATCTTTAAAGTCGACTCTTCTGTTTGTCTGGTTTTGCTCCCCCCCATTTCCTTCTCCTGCCATTACACCAAATAGGATGCTATTCTTTTAACAAATAGAGGCAGTTCCCCCACCCCCCTCCAGCTTCCAATAAAACCTTCTGCCTGTGAATTATCTCCTCTGCATCTTTATGGAAACAGCCCCTGGAAAGCACAGTCCTCAGTGGAGTCCCAGAGTCCCCAAATGCTCTGGTCCTTGACAGCCTGGGGCATCTCCAGTCCCATCCCTCACAGCTTCCTACGCTCTTGCTCTTTGTGCAACTTAGATTTTGGTGGTAGTTAAACAGCGGGAATGGGAACTCCGTGCCTCACTCCCATCCTTACTCCAAATTTGCCACAGGTCAGTTTGTCACCCCCACCACTGTGATTTCGATGTTGCAAGGACTTAGGTGATTTTTTAAAATAGATTTCAGAATAGAAATCTCCCCTGTCTCTGATGCGGGCACTGGACTTTCTCAGAGGTATGCCGCTTTGGGCCTCGGGGACCCTGGGAAGCCGCCTTGGCAGGTTCTGGCGATGGAAGTAACAAGCATCCTCACGACAGGTGACAATGCGGTCGTTTCACTCTGCCTTGAGATGCTCTTTGAACAGTGAGCCCAATAAGGATCAAAGGAAAGCCTGGAAAGGATATGAAGAACGAATCCTCAGAAGAAAACCTGAAAATCTGTCACCAGCACTGGCCCAGGACAGAATTGTGAAATTTGAAAGTAAGTATTTATATCTGGTGCTGGCAGTCTCCTTTCCCTTTATCATCTTCTTGTATCTTGACACCCAGGTTTTTTATACCGCACAGTGTTTTCCCTGTCCTGTGTCTCATTTCCAGATAGCCCCTGTGCTCCTTCTCTATGCTCTGTCCTGGATTGGACCTTTGCTACAGACCATTTAGACGAGTTTGTGTTTATAGGGTAAGATGTTCACATATTTCTGCGTTATCTATTTTATGGGCAATTCAGGAATGACCATGTATTAAGCCAAGTGAATATGGCGGGAAATCTTATCTTAGCTCTCCAGTGACCCCATCCAGGCCAGCCCTCTGTCATATGATCTAGCTCCTCACTATGTTCTTCTAGACAGAAGGTGATCTATGGTTCTAGATAGAACATCTCTAGATAACCTCTAGTTATCTCCTGAAATAAATCTCAAGCTTTATGAAGGCCTGCCCTTAACCTTGTAAATGTCACAGAGCTAGACATGTTAACATACACACACCAGGAACAGGACACTGGTTAACACAGTTTTCATCTCCCCCCAATAAAGAAATAAAATAAAGGCCTTTGAGAAACACACATTAACACATTATTTATTTATTATTATTTTTTTGATGAAGCTTCTGACTCTTAGTCCCATTCCTGCCAAGCGTGGTATCTCATGCAAAGTCTCCCTCTTCTAGCTTGGCTCATGCCCACCTTGGAGGTTCTGTCCTTGGAAGTGTCTAACGGGAGAAATAAACTTCTTTATTACAGAGGAAGAGGTTTACAAGGAAGGGAATTTCAATGGAGACCTAAAGATAAGTAGGATCTCACGAAGAGTATGGGGAAAAGGACTCCAGACTGAGAAAACTGCGAGAGGCTTGGGGCATTCAAGGACAGGACAAGAGGCAACACGGCTGGGGAACAGCAAGCTCACTTCAGACTCCCGCCATATTGCTGTGTGGGGTAACCGCACAGGCAGCCTGTGCCTGTAGCTCAAACAGGTGAGAGTAGGTGGATGGAGGGAGCATGACAGGTTTAGACCAAATTGCGTGATTGCATTCTGACTCCAAACTACCCACTTTTACTTATAGAATTACTCAAATACACCCCTATTGCCCCAGACCGTCAATACAGTCTTCTTCTCGGAAGGCTCTCCAATCCTCTGGAGAATACGTTGCCCGTCGTGGGGGGTATAGTAGTCACTTTTCAAACAAAACCGTGAGTTTCTATTCTTGATAAATTCTCTATTCACAACTAATGTAAATTGACAACTCTCCCTTATAGAACAATAAAACAAAATCTGAGCAACGCAAACTACAGTTTTATTTGAAGCAAGGGGTTTATTAGTCACCTATACATTCAAAACAAAGTTTCCAGTATATCCCTTTTTTTTTTTTTTAAAGATTTTATTTATTTACTTGACAGAGATCACAAGTAGGCAGAGACACAGACAGAGAGCAGGGTAAGGGGGAAGCAGGCTCCCCCCTGAGTAGAGAACCTGATACTGGATTCGATCCCAGAACCCCAGGACCATGACCTGAGCCCAAGGCAGAGGCTTTAACCCACTGAGCCACCCAGGTGCCCCCAGTATATCCCAATTTTTAAGCTTTATCAAATCTTTCCTAGCAATCCACTTGACCAAAATACCTTTTTTCCTACATACTGGCACAAGCCACCATCCATTAAATGAATTTTGGCATTAAAAAGAAAAACACCCAGATGTATTTGGTAGTGTTCAGAAATCCTGTTCATGTGGCAATAAAATCAACAAGGGCTTACTTTGCCAAATATGCATAACCTATAGTTTGGGATATAATAAAATTTTCCATACCACAATAATCAAAACATTAGTTGTATGATGCATGCACCACATAAATTGAAGCCTCAAATGTTTTTGAACATGAAGTACATTAAAAACATTGAGTCTCAGAAAAGATCAAATGATACTCCCATATGCAAGTGCTTTGAAAATGGTAAAGCACTATAAAATATATCAAGTTAGGTATGAAAGTAATATATACACACATAGCAGAAGCCAAATGTAACCGCACGCAGCAAATGATGTAATGATCCTTATTTGTCTAATTTGCATTTTCAGAAAAGACCATTCATATGTTACAACAGCAGCTAAGTTTACAACAATTTTGCTTTGTTCTTGGCACACAAAAAAAGGTTAAGAATTTGCAGACAAGTCTTGGCAAAGAGATATTCTGAGGCAGCCTTGCCAGTCCCTGAGAGCTGCAGTATACAGCTGGAAAACGTTTGGAGGTTATGGACGTGTTAGAAAAACCTTCAGTTAGTACTGCTCATCAGTAAAGCAACATCTTCGGGTCATAATTGGGCCTTGAGGGGTATTAAAATAGTTCTAGAGCATTTTACACACTGGTTGGGTATTCCAAGTCCCATTCAGATGGTCTCATTTCTATGTGGAAATATTATTTGAGTTGCAGTAGTAAAATAGTATAACTATTTCCCTCGTCCATCTAAATATGTAATTTGGGGCTGCTGAGTGGCTCAGTCAGTTAAGCATCTGCTTTTGGCTCACGTCATGATCCCAGGGTCCTGGGATCGCGTCCCGCATCAGGCTCCCTGCTCAGCGAGGAGCTTGCTTCTCCCTCTCTCTCTCTCTCTAGTTCCCCCTGCTTGTGCATGTGCTCACTCTCCCTCTCTCTGTCAAATAAATAAATGAGTTAAATATTTTAATAAAATATAATAAATTTGTAATTTGGCTTGGAGTACCACATCTTGTTCCATTAGAGATCAACTGGACTATTTCCCCATCACCAAACTTAGTTTTCTCACCCAGAGTTTTACTGATAGACATGGAAAAAAAAAAAAAAAAGCTTTTTATTCTATCCTCCAAGAAGAGACCAACTTTTTTTGTATCCAGTGATACTTCTGGCTGGACACGTGTATCCGCAGCCCAGGAGGGGCGCTTCAGAGGAAGGCGGAACTGGAAGCGAGTTTTTAGATCATGCAGTGGATTCCACTGACCCATTACCCTGTTTGACAGATAGAGCCTGAGCCCCAGGGGAGGCATTTCTAGTCTCCGGGTGTTTCTAGGCCTTTTATTTGGAGTGACAAATCAACTGCTGTTAGAGAAATGATGGCCACATTTTCTGTTTCTCTAAAGAGCTACAAGTTGCAAGAATTTTTACTCTCCGTTCCCTTTTTCTTGCTTGTTGAGACAGGATGCATTTCCTCTTTGTCAGCCTGTCTCAGGCCCCACATTCTTTTGCCCCTTATATGGGAAGATGCCACTTGCTTAAACATGTTGAGAAGCACAAATAAAAAGGAGCCATTAAAAAGATTTACATATATATCATATGCATAAATACCTACACAAAGTTCAGTACGTCCAGGAACACAAAGAATTACCTAAAATAAACTATTTTACAAAACAGTTGCCCATGACTTGACTTTAGCCTAGTGTCATTGAAATGGCCTTATTTAGGTATCTCTCTGTCTTTATAAAAGGTCACAATATTATTGTCCCAAGTTTTCCCATGAATCTGTCTTCATGTGGAGCATTTTTAAATTAAATAAAAAGAAAAAAAAGAGACCAAAATAGACATTCCGGCACTATTTTTAAAACGATGTGTTTCTTCTATATCTTTTGGTTGGTTTCGAGTTACAAAGTAAAAGCACACTTATTGTAAATAAATTTGAATAACACAGGACTATAAAAAGGGAAAAAATGGATAGTCTTCCCTCTAACCCGTTCAGTTCATCCTCCAGAAGCATCCATTGTATAAAAGAGGTAATGTGGTTTTGTGTTTAAGATCGTAAATCCTGAAACCAAATTGTCTGGCTTTAAATCTTGGCCTGCTACTTCCTAGCTGTGTGGCCTCGAACAAGTTAACTAGCTTTTCTGTGCTTCAGTCACCTTCTCAACAAAAGGCACTAACAAAAAGCACTTATCACCTAAGGCTATGGCACGGGATAAATGAAATAAAGGTACCTAGAAGAATGTCGGATGTAAAATAAATGCTCAGTGTTTGTTGTTATTATCAAGTCCTTTTGAAATGCAAAGAAAAGTATAAGCTATTATAAATTACATACCTACAGGAATAAACTACATATTTCAATAAAACTGGGGGGAAAAAACCTATCACCAGCACCGCCACCACCACCAATAAAAAACTGTAAAAAAATAACAACTTTGAAAGAAATTCTTGGGGGCCCCCGGGTGGCTCAGTTAAGCCTCTGCCTTCAGCACAGGTCTTGATCCCAGGGTCCTGGGATGGATCCCTGCATCAGGCTCTCTGCTCAGCAGGGAGCCTGCTTCCTCCTCTCTCCCTCTGCCTGCTTCTCTGCCTACTTGTAATCTCTTGTCTGTCAAATAAAAATAAATAAATAAAATTTTTAAAAAAAATTCTGGGATCATGAAGCTATGATATAAGTTTATATTGCATTATTCTGTTACTTCAATGTCAAATTTACTTCAATAGATTATTAGTAATACTGCTAACTGCCTAAATTATAAGGTCTACCTAAAAACCTTTTGAAAAACAGACTTGATTTCTGAAATAATCTGAATAAATTTTATTTGAAAAGTAATTCAAAGTAATAAAAAATATCTTGACTAAATACCTATGTTCACATGAGTATGGAGCAGAAATACCTTAATAGCTAAATTCCAATTCCTCTAGAAGTTTCTCCACTCTCCATATTCCCCCATAATGCAGTGCCCTTTCTCCCACTTCTTTCTCCCTCTTCCCGAGTTATAAGGAAGGCCAGCTCGGGAGCTGGGAACCTGTGGCACAGAACAACCTGTCCGTGATCACGTTGCAGCCGCCCACTCGGCATGTACTTGGCATTGAGGAAACCAAAACAATGGCAACAGGACTGGAGCTCCTAGGCCAGTCCCAGCCTTCTGGTCCTGGTTCTGTCCATTAATTCTGGCTCCTTAGCAGCCATAACATCACAGCAACCTCACACTGCACTTTGCATTCTGGGTCACAGCGGTGCACTCCAAACTCCACGGCTAGCCATCACGTCCTCATCTGCTCTCAAACCTCTGAAGCACACTTTTGACTTTACATACATAGTGTATTTAAGGTTCCTACAGTCTTGCCTCTTTGGAGAGCTCCCGGGTTTTGATCAGTGACTATGTCCGACTGACTCAAACACAAGCCAGGAAAGCCAACTGACAAATCATAATTCGGATCCGATTTGCCAAAGTTCCCCAACCCCCCCCCCCCAAATGAAAGAGACTTAAAAACCATCTAACTACTGCTACTCCTTTCAGTTTCAGTATGAAACACATGTGTATCATCATGAAAGTGTGTGTGATGACTGGAGATATAATGAGAACAAGTGTATATTTTTATAATATTAAAGAAGAGGTTTTCTACAGAACCTTGGGGCTATATGCAGCTCTTACTCGTAATACATATGTTTCTAAGGAGAATCTGTATCCCACAGAATTACGTGCACATGTATGCGTGGAGTATACGTATTGATGAGAACCAAGAATGGGGAGGCAAGGTCATAAGTTTGCTCACCAATGCGTCTGTTGATAAAAATCTGTTATGTGTTTGCCATAATTGTTTGAACATGTACGTCTGGTTGCTCTGCGATTTGGAACAGTTTCCATCTTCTCTGGTCTAGCTGGTCAAAAATCTCTGTACATAATTTAAATACTTCAAAAATATACCATCATTTTCTCAAAATTGATTTCAAATCCTTCATCTTGGGGATTGGTGAGAAAATTAACATCGGTCAGTCTTTTTAGGATCCTTTTCCCAGCGATTTTTTTTTTTTCTTTTCCAGGGTACTGAGCGGACAGACAGCAGGAGAACGGAGGGAACCCCTGGGTCCTGAAATATGCATCCTCTCTGACTGCTGAGGAGAGGCTAGGTCTCAGTGTGCATGGTGTGCTGTGGTGTGGTGTGGTGACCCCTGATGGTTTGGGGCAACAATGTGAGCCTTTTGGGTGGCTATGAGTGGAGCCAGCAGTGTCAGCATACACAGTCATTTCCTGTCAGGGGTCATTCTCCTGTTCTCATCGGTCCCTCCATCCCCCTCTCGTCCGCCACCCTTCCTGTTAACGAGGTGAACCTATTCATTACGGTCCTACCACCCTATTCTTGAGGGCCCGACGGTCTTGGCCGGGTATCTTACTGTCTCCTTCGAGCCTGACCCAAGAATGGAGTGCGAGTCTTTTTCTTTGCTCTCCCCACAAACCTGTAAACACTCCTCTCCTTTCCAATTGATTAGAATCTAAAAAAAAAAAATTAGAATCTAAAAAAAATTATTTTTTAGAATCTAAAAAAAAAATCATTTTTTTGGAATCTAAAAAAAATTAGAATCTAAAAAAATTAGAATCTAAAAAATTTTAGATAAAAAAATTTTAGAATAAAAAAAATTTTTTTTAGAATCTAAAAAAAATTAGAATCTAAAAAAAAATTAGAATCTAAAAAAAAAAAAATTATCCAGGATAGCCATGTTATTTCACTTTTCCTACAGTTAGGAATCGTCTCTCTCTTCTGGGGCTAAGCTGGAGGAGGGAAATAAGCCAAAAAACCAGAACCTTACAGGCCATGACACATTCCCTCCCTCCAAGCAGTAATTTCAGGGTCTGAATGAAAGGAACGTAAAAGGATCAAGACAGGTAAAAACATTAATCTCTGAAAATATTAACTCCTGCCTCCCAGCACCACCACCACCATACACACACATCCACTGGCCAAGGCATCATAAATATTAATGACTTGCAGGAAAGTAGCATGGTTCAAGGCAAGGGTACAAAGGCCTTTTCAGGATCCCCAACCTCAAGTCCAAAATGAAACTCACAAACTCATCCTCCTCAGTTAAATTCTCCTCTGCCTTGTCTTTTCTCTATTTCTATTAATAGAATCATCAGACAAGCAACATACCACGCTAGAAATGTTGGTGTCACCTTCCACTTTTTCTCCTCTCCCTTTTTCTCTTCTATCCCTCAAATAACAAATCACCTCCAATCTAATTTGGTGACAGCTTCCAGGCTTCCCTCTCAAGCCTGCTGCCACTCGGCCTTAATCTAGCTCTCTCTGTTTTGAAAGTTTTAAGTATTCTCTTAGATTACAAAGTAATATTTGAATACTACAAACAATTCAAACTGTATCCAAGTCTAAAAAAAAAAAAATAGACAGTGAGAGCCTCCTAATAATTTCATCAGAATGACAACTGTCAGCATTTTGATACAAATTTTTTTCATATGAATACAAATAGAAAAGTTTGTTTTTGTTTTCACAAATATGAGTTTATATTGCATATACCACTTTGCAATCCTCCCCCTAGTTTTATGAAGATGTAATGGACATATAGCGCTCTGTACCTTTAAAGTATACAGACAGCATAATGACTTCCATATATTATGAAATGAATACCACATTTAATCCATCATCTCAAAAGATACAATAAAAAAAAGGAAAAGAAATAAATTTATCCTTGGGATGAGAATTTTTAGGATTTACACTCTTTTTTACCCTCATTTTATTTACCCTCATATTCTCAAAACATTTCAAGTCCTTACCATTGGGACTAGTGAGAAAAGTAACCTCAGTCTTCTTAGGATACTTTTCAAACATACCATATCTTTTAAAATATACAATACAGCAATGTGAACTATAACCATCACGTAACAGATTACATCTCTAATATTTATCTTGTCACTGGATGTTTGTAGCTTTTGACTACCTTCATCCAATTCCCCCTTGTTTTGCAACTTACAAAAAAAAATCTTATATTGTGGACATCTTTCCATGGTAGGACATATAGAGCTACAATTCTTTTCAATGGGTGAAAAGTATTACTTTGCTTAGCTATATCACAATTTAATCTATGTTATCTGAATGGACTTTTCGGTTTTTACGCTACTGAACACCTCTCGACCTATATCATTGTACCTTTGAGCAAAGATTTCCAAAGGATTAATAAAGACTAACAAATTACCTTTCTGAAGCAGGGTATATTCCCACTGAAAATGCATGAAGGTGCCCCTCATTATTCTTTGACTGAATTATTGTAACCTAATCTCAATCATTTTCTTTGTCAACAAATTCTCCCCACTCTGGCTTATCATTTTCATGGCCACCAAAGTTGTTTTCCTAAAAAGAATGGAAGCAGATCCTAACAGTTCTTACCTTAGATGCTTCAGTCAGATCTCTGTCACCAAAAGATGCAACTGACCCCTGAAATGTTCCAATAGACTGGCCTGAACCTACCGTTTTAATTTCTTCAGTGGACACTGCCTCCTGCAAATCATACTTAGGACATTAAATGGGTTCATTTGGGGGCACCTGGGTGGTGTAGTTGGTTAAGCATCTGCCTTCAGCTCAGGTCATGATGCTGGGGTCCTGAATTCAATCTTGGCCTCTGACTCCCTGCTCAGCAGGGAGTCTGCTGCTCCCTCTCTCTCTGCCCCTCCCCCCGCTTGTGCTCTCACTCTCAAATGAATAAATAAGTCTTTTAAAAAACAAAAAGAAAGAAACTTCTGCTCTAGCATAATTGTGATGAGTTACACTGAAGGAGACCAGGTCACCCTGGAGGGGACCAGAATGTGCTGCCCCAACACATGGCACTTTGACATCAGGATTACTTTGAGCTGAAGACTACTAAGAATCAACAGACGCAGGGAGAGTTTTCTGCCCTCCCTTCTCTGCCTGACGCAGGCCATACATTTCCCTTTGAGGAAGGTGTTCCCTCTGTCCCACACCAAGAAAAGTGACTCTTCTCATCTCAGAGGACAAGTCAACCCCAATATGAGTTTGTATAAACAGACCTGACTAAAATAGCCCTTCTCATCCATTAGCTTCCCCCATGTATTTCCCAGTCACTTCCCTACAGTTTTTCATCTTTGGAGTCCAAACCCTCTCTCATCCCGTAAGAGAGGTATCTAAGTCCCAGACCTTGATACCTCTTTGTTTCAGTTCTTTCCTGTGAACTACAAGTACACATAAATATTTTAAAAATTACCTCCCCTCCTACTGTTAATCTGTCTTTTGTTAGTCTAATTTGGAGTCCTAAGCAAGTAGAGGAAAACTTTCTCCTCCACCTTATCTGAATAGGATAATCCACCTTATCTGAATGGACTTTTGGGTTTTTATGCTGCTGAACACCTCTCGACCTAAATCAGTCGAGACAGTTCGGACACGAGGATGCGTGGCGACTGGTTGGGGTTCCCTCTCACTTAGTAACCTGTTGCTGACACCTCCAGACCCCTAACTAAGCCAGCAAAGGTAAGTGTTCTGGCCAAATCAGCCTCTTGGATTTCAGCTCAGAGTCTGGCGGAGGAAGAGCAGTAAGAAACCCGCCTTGTGTTTTTCCTTCCAACACTGGATTGGCAGGAGAAAGTGTAAGAACCAGCATGTTGGGTATTGTAACTCCTCTGACTTTTAGTTTGCATACTTTCCTTATTGATCCTGTCCCTCTTGGAGAGAGCTGTCGTTTTCTTGTCTCTGCTTTTTGTGCTGGTCATCAGAGGGAGGAGAGTAATAGGGTATAACATACTCAGAAGACCCATGAGCCTGTTGTTTGAGCCTGTTGACTCATGAGCCTGCTTACAGTTTTCACTGGACCAGAATCTGTTTGGATAAACTTTGCTATAGGTCACTATTTAAAAAAAAAAAAAAAAAAAAGGGATGAGGTGCTTTTGTCTTGATTTGGGTCCTGAGAGGTTGGCTTAGGTCTAGGACAACATTCTCTCTGGTTTTCCACCTATTGGGAGTGCAGGTCATTGGGCCTGCCTCTGGAGGTAACTAGCTGTCTGGTTAGGGACTTGAGACATAAGGAAGGAGAGCATCACTTTCCATCTGAGGGTTTCAGTTTTTTGGGGGGGATGTTGTGTGGGGGGGAGTTTGTCCAAATAAGGATCTTAGCCCATAAAGGGCCCTTGTCATCTTTTTCTCTGCTGCCTTATTAGTGCTGGGAAGAGTCCCATGTCAGAATGGTCTGCCGGGTGTGACAGATTAGCAAGTCTGGGATTGGAGGCCTCTCACTTTGTGGGAGACTAGAGACACGTGTTTTCACCAACGCCATTCTTTCTGCCCGTGCCAAGAAAGGTGTCTGTTTCCCTTCTCTTTGGCTTTCTTAGGGAGTGACTTTAGATCATTGGGGCTGTATTTTCTCCACCTTCCTTGGGATGCCTCTTGTAGCCATGATTCAGTCCTATAAGGCTTGTTGGCTTTGTGTTATCTTTTGGAATATACCTTTGGAGATCCTAAATCATTGGTAGCCAGATGACAGTCTTTGGATCCGGAAAAGCTTTTATATTTAAAAGAATTTTTAGAAAACGTTCACCCTAAATAAGTGTCTTATTGGTACCTGTAGGAGGATCCAATTGAAAGAAGGGGGGGAAAAAAAAACCAACCTAATATCATGGTTAGCCTACAAAGATTCCCTTAACAAAAGAACAAATCAGATTTAGAACAACTTAAAATTCTACCACAAACACTGCCCCTCCCCCAACTCCTTTTATAATGTCAGCTTAAGAAAGCTTAGGCTGTCAGGAGAATTTACTGTTTGTCCCAGAAAGAGCAAAAACAAAAACAATAAAACCCAGAAATAGGTAAATATGCCTTCAAACTCCTTCTTAGGACTACTTGAAAGCTTGTCCCCTTTCTCTCCCGCTTTGAAATGTAAATCTTCTACCACGGAGGACTGTCTGCTCAAGGACAGGAGCCATCTCCTTGAACTGGAAGCCTCTACGGGAAGAACTTCTAACTTCGGCTCCCAGTCCAAAGAGCACCTTGCTTTAACTTCACAGTACACGGAAACCACCACCTGGCATTAAAGCCAGAGCCTCCATAAACCACATGTCCAAGAAAAATCTTTAAAGTCTTCCCCACAAACACTGGTAAAGGAAAAATTAAAAAAAAAGCCTTTTTTTGTGGGACGCCTGGGTGGCTCAGTCATTAAGCATCTGTGTCTGCCTCTGGCTCAGGTCATGATCTCAGGGTCCCGAGATGGAGCCCGCCATTGGGCTCCTTGCGCAGTGGCAAGCCTGCTTCTCCCTCTCCCACTCCCCCTGCTTGTGTTCCCTCTCTCACTGTGTCCTCTCTCGAATAAATAAATAAAATCTTAAAAAAAAGAAAAGTTTTTTATTGAGCACATTGAGCAGGTGACTGACTTGGTCCATTTGCCATAAATATAATTAGGATTTTAAAAAAAGACAAAAATGAGAACCAACACTTATATAAATTAGTCCATTTTGTGTGTCTATACGTATACCTGACCCATGGCCAAAATCTTAAAATTAAAAAAAATTTAAATCTCTATTTTACATGTATGTATGAATGTATGTATGTATGGTACATATATGTGACATTTTCTTATCTCTGGATAGCATTACCAAGTTAATAAAGGAGCACTATTCTAAATCAGCTTAGAAAAAGCTAGGCACTTGTAAGTTAAGTATTCTTGGAACTCCCAGAAATACAGGTGCTAACTCAAGTGCTTTTCTTTTATTTTTATTTTATTTTTTTAAGATTTTATTTATTTAATGGAGAGAGAAAGAGTACAACCAGAGGGAGCAGTAGGGGAAGAGGGAGAAGCAGGTTCCCAGCTGAGCAGAGAGCCTGATGTAGGCTTCCAACTCAGGACCCAGAACCCTGAGATCATGACCTGAGCTGAAGGTAGATGCCCAACCAACTGAAACATTCAGGCATCCCTCAAATGCTTTTCAAGTTCATGTGATCCAGGATAATCTTTCTTTCTTTTTTTTTTTTTTTAAAGACTGTATATATTTATTTGACACAGACAGAGAGATCACAAGGAGGCAGAGAGGCAGGCAGAGAGAGAGGAGGGGGGAAGCAGGCTCCCCGCTGAGCAGAGAGCCCGATGCGGGGCTCCATCCCAGGACCCTGGGATCATGACCTGAGCCGAAAGCAGAGGCTTAACCCACTGAGCCACCCAGGCGTCCCAGGATAATCTTTCTTGAATAAAACCAGTTCAATAGTATTGATTTAACAAAACATCCTCAGACTTGTCAACATTAAATATAATAACCATTTACATCTTATTGTACTTGAGTTTACTAGTCAAATAAGCTGACATAACTACTAGATGTTTAAGATGATAAAAATTATATATTTAATTTTAATCAAATTGAGTCACTGTTCTGACAAATTTCATTTTTGGAATAAATGTCTTATGATTGTATCAGCTTAAAAATAACTTCCCAGAACTTTTTGGTAACTTGAAAACTTAAAAGTTTTTTGATGTAAGTTTTCAACTTATATCAAGTTTTGGTAACTTGAAAACTTAAAGTTATATTAAATTAAAGGATAGATATTCACTGAATATCTAGATTATTACCAAATAAGATAAAATACTGAAATATTAACTACTAAACATAACTTCATGTTTAATTACTTTTGGCTTCTTAATTTTGCAGAAAGACTAAAATATGTTAGTAAACATGTTCTCTTGCCATACTAATACTCTTTACCATGAGGTAACAATCTTTAGACACTATCAAATGGTGTATTCATAAATTAGCTCATCTAGTACAGGATGCGATCACAACAGACAGTTCCTAATTGTCCACCTCTTAGTTTTCACTAGAAATTAAGCCTACTGAGAGTTAAGAATTCTCATAAATATATGTAAATAAACTATAGGAACAATAAGAATGAAGAGGGAAAAAACCTTGGTATGCTAAGTATACAAGGAAAGTATAAGATGTGTTTTCCTTGAAAAAAAGGAAAAAAGTAATTTTGCGCTACAGTAGGTTAGAGGCCATTTAAAGCCTATTCCAGAAGGATAAAGTAGAAAATCGACAAAAACCTGGACAGATACAGAAAATTGGAAAGGATCTGTGAAAAAAGGAAAGAAAAGGAGAAAGAGGAAGAATCTTATCTTGTGAGATCAACTTGGCTAAGATTGAATGGCTCTATTTATAAGATTTTTTAAAAAAATGAGCCCAATAGTGTGCTGATGTAAGACTAGAGTTTGGCTTTCTTTCTCTGCTAAAATAATACAATTGTGTTGGATTATTAGTCTCTTCTTTTTAAAAAAAATTTATTGATTTCTGGTCTATTCTTCATGAAAGATTGTGAAAATTGTGAAATACAGATTCTTTCTTTACTTCTTGAGTCCTCCATGTAGGAAATAAAGATTCTGTGTTCTTCGCATTGGCTTAATCATAACGTCTTTGATTATTTGAGAAAACGGAGTCTTCTCAATATTGAAATAGTTTTTTTTGCTTGTTCTTGTTTTACAAGCCATGTTATCTTCTCTATTTATCTCTCAAATATTTTATTTTCACTTTCGTTAAATAATTGAAAACTTAGCAATGCTTCATGGTGATCTGTGTTCTCATTTGATTGAACGTTCAAATCTTTTGACATTTTAGACAACTTCCCTAAATCGAATTCTAAATGAAGTCTTCCTGACCTTTGTGACATTGGCATTTCCTAGACAGTCCCAAAGGCCAATTTTCATGAAATTAGGCTTATTTTGCAAAGAAAATTATTGTTGATCAAAATGAGGATGTTTGTGGAGGAAATTTTGTGTTTCAATAGAAAACAATCCACCTTTGTGGGTGTTCATTGTCATTGAGCTACTTTCACTCCTTTGTAAATGGGATCTTGCCATCTTGCAATTAATGTCTCTAATTTTCTCCCACGCTCCTAACTTAGCATCAATGAGGACTAAATGTGCCCTTTTCCTGAAGCTGTGCAAGTTCAAAGAATTTATCACCACAATAGTTTGGGCCACTCAGGAAGTTTACCAGAACTTGGTCCTGGAGCCTCCAGGACATAACCATGACTGTGAGACTACTGTGGAGGCCGAGAAAATCAAGGCCATCCCACCTCAGGTTTAGCCTTAGCATAAGTTCAGCCATCTTAGCTCCGGCAGCCATCTCAGACCTCTGTGCCCAAGGGCTGAACTTTCCCCCACCCTGCTTTAGTAACCCCCACCCTGTTTTGGTTCCAGGAAGCCTCCCCCCTGCTTTAGTTCCAGAGAGCCCCCACCCTGCTTTAGTAAGCCCCACCCTGCTTCGGTTCCAGAGACCCCCACCCTGCTTTGGTTCCAGGAAGCCCCACCCTGCTTTAGTAACAGGAACCCATAAATACACCTGTCTTAATTAAGCTTGTGGTCCAAGTCCCTACTCCACTGCTTCGGGTGTACTTGGGCCCAAGCTTAAGCTTGTCGAATAAACCCTCATGTGATTGCATCGGTGCTTGGCCCCTTGGTGGTCTCTCGGAGGCGAAAACTTGGGCACAACAACCACCATTACTATCTTCATTCTGCCTTCTAAAGAGACTTCGCATCCAATATATAGAAATCTTCTTGACTGGCTTCTGTACTCAAAAAACTGGATTAATTCTCTGCTTCAACCAGGAATCTTTCTTTTTCTTTTGTTTCCATAGAAATGCCTCTCATTGAATGCCCAGTTGTTCACACCCTATAAAGGTCCACCTTCAGGGATACCCCACCCCTACCTATACCACTGCCTCCAGAAATGAGACAGAACTATTTAACTAAACTGACCTATTCCTAAGGATAGGTTTAATTTGAATATGGGAGAACACTTATATTTATTCTATCTGCTTATTTATTCTTTTTCTAATCTGTGTTCTCCCCCTTGGCAGATCCCTTAACCCTCAGCTACTAACCCCTTTCTCTTTTCTCTATAGCTACCAATTAGGCTTTTGATGTGTGAAGATTGCTCAAGAGTTTCAGATGGGGAGATGAAGGGATCAAAGTATGCCACCCCAAAATACCAAAATATTCTAATTCAGCATAAGGACTATTTTGACCTGAAAGCAATTGAAAATCAACAGATGCAGACATTCTCTGCCTTCTGCTTCCCTACCTGAAAGGAGTAAGGCATGAATTTCCCTCTGAGGATGATGTTTCCTACCACGCTACCCCTCAGCCCTCACCCTAATACCAAGAAGAAAAAATGACTCTTCTCATCAAAGATATAGCATGTCAAGATGTGTTTTCATAAAAAGATCTTACTAAAATATTCCTTATCTTCTATTAGTTACCACTATATGTGTCTTAGTTACTTCCCACAACCTATCCTCCCTTGAACTCTAATCTCCTTTTCCTTTATTAAGAAGGGTATACAAGCCCTCAAAGTCTAACTACTACTTTGAGTTTGACTACTTTTCTGTGAACTCCTATCCACACAAATATCTTCGGTTTAATAAAGGAATAACAAAAATTGTATGCCTTAAGTCTTGTTAATCTGCCTTTTGTGATTCTAATTCACAGGCCCCCAGTAGCTGAATCTAAGAGTATAGAGGAAAATATTTTCATCTCCAATGGCCCCCTTGCAAAATCTTTCATACCCAGACTAAAAGTGTACATTTGTTAGTTCACTGGTCAGCTATGTGTATAGCTTGTGATATGGGCCAGAACAAGGTCAACTGTTTGGTACTGGAAGCAGCCTGAACTTGGATCTTTATGACCCCAAAGCCTTTGAAAATACTATGCTCTATTTGGAAATAGAGCAACCTGTAAGTTCAGAAATTATAATTATGCTGAATTTAAATTCCCCAACATCTTAGGTGTTAGAGATTCAGATATTTCTGTTAAATTGCTTATGGTGAGACTCATAGATCAATTCAAAAATTAAAAAAATTATACTATATGGGCATCTGGATGTGAAAATATGATACTTGAACCAGAAGACACAGAACCAAGATTCCATCCCTAACTCTGACACTTCTTAACTGTGTGAGTTGGGGCAACTTACTAAATGTCTCTGAATTTGTTTCCTTATGGGGAAAAAAGGAGTAAGAGTTTGTATCTGCTTTTCCCATGTTACAAAATGACAGTAGGGATCAAATGAAATGTATGCATGCATATATTCATAATCAAGTACTAAGTAGAACTTTGTTTTTAATATAGAGAGGGAAGACATTCTAGGCTTGTTGACTCTATACTTATTAAATTTAACTCAGGAATTAAAATAATAAGGCAAGTTAGTCCTAATATGGTCAGACATTTAAAAAAAGTCTGAGAACTCAAATGAGAGACAGACCCTACTTGAGTCCTAGTACCTCTTTTACCCACCTTGCCATGCACCTTCCTTTCTCATTTTACATTAAAATCTGTCCGTTTCTAAAGTGGTCAGGGGCTTTCTATGGCAGGCTTATCAGATTAAAAAGTCAGCCCAGACGGAATAACAAAGCAATTGCTTTTCTAACATCTAGTACTTCATTAACTACTATTTAGGGGAAGAGCTAAAACAATAGAAAGCTGCAGAGAAATTCGCTAAAATCTTTAGGGCTTTTCTGAAAAAGCTAAGCCAACTTTAGTGGAGGATTTCATTTCCCTATTACCTGGTACTATTTTTCCGGTTTAATATCATATATCTTTATAAAACTCCGGGAGGGATCTTTTAAAATTGTTGTAAATGTATTGCATTCCGCCAGACCACTGCAGAGTGGTTATTGTCCTCTGAAATAACTGGTCTGATGCAGTTCCTGAGAAAGGCTGATTTGATGAATCAGAGATAGTAATCTGAGAAGTGGGATAGACTGCCCTGGGAAGGTCTCTTTTCCCTCGCCACTGCCAGCCACAATGATCAGTGTTAGCCACTGACTCTGTTTCAGTGTTGAAGCAAAGAACCAAAGGGCAAGAAATCAGAACCACAGATGCAATGGAAAATTTTCCATTTTCTTCCATTTTGTTGGCTACGGTGCACTTTATGTTTACAACTCCTAAGGAATAGTTAACATGTCGGCAAGCTATTCCCTGGCTAGGAAACATATACAGAACCAGAATTACATACTTTGTAATTTTACGCATTATATTTGTGGGCTTGGAAACAGAGAGTATATGAAATTTCCTGCTAAGGACAATGAAGCTGTATGTTCAGGCACAAGAAAGAGCTAAAAAGAATTATTCAGTAAGTGCCCAGGTGAAACATCAGTCTGAGTAAATCTGGATATTCCTTTTCTGAAGCTCTTGTTTTCATTAAAAGATACGTTTTTAAAATTTTTATTTTTATATGACTTTTATTGTCTCCATTTGGCTTTTTATACATGGCCACTAAATGATTTTTTAGGGGGAGGGATCAATTTGGCCATTTGGGCTTTTTTATCATGGCTGATCGCTACGTCATCAATCAAGTGAACAGAATAACTCCTTGATCCCCTTCCCCATGGAGATGCGCATCTTTTGTCCATTTCATCCAGGTGGGATTTTTAAAATATCAACAAATGAGTCATTACAGCTGTGTTTTGAGACACGGTGCTGTTTAGATGTGCAATTATATTGTGAAATTTAAGGAGCAGGTGAAAACAGGATACCTAATATCAAAAATTAATATGTATTTGAAGGTGTATGGAAGAAATACACCAAAATAGTAAAAATATTGAAAATGATTTTCTCTAGTGGGGCAATTATGGGTTATTTATAGTCCTTGGTAGTTTCCAAATGTTCTGCAATAAACATATATTACTTTTATAATCAGAAAAAGAAGTCAGTTTTATAAGGGAAGCATATAAATAAGCTTTTTAAGGGCAAGAACCACTTCTATTCATCTCTGAATTCTTCACGGTGCCATTTAATTGGGACAAGTGTTTTATTATTGTAAAAGCCACTTGATTACAACACAGCATTTGCTACAAACAAACAGGCAATTAGAAAAATATATTGCAAAATGAGGGGATTGCTTATCAATACCCAAAAAATCCTCTCTGCATTTCCCCTTCCATTATTCCATTATGTCCCTGCAAACACCTTTAAAAGTTTTTCTTTTTAAAAAAATTATGGATTTATAACCAGAGAATCTCAGGATTGGAAGGGAATTTCAAGATCATATATTCCAACATCATCCAAATTATCCAGCTGAAACCCAAAATTCTCTTACCTTTCCAGCCAGTTCATTCTTACAACTTCAGCAAAGTTAACAGCAGCTTGTTAAGTATCTCTTACACAATTTCTTCCCCCCCTGACAGAGAATAAAGATGCCTGGGATGGATTTTGTGTCATTATTAGTAACAAGGACTCTACTATACCAGACCTGCGGAGGGATGCAAATTACCATGAGGCTAAAGAGCCCAGCTTCCAGTAAAGCGTTTTCAGGGATGTAACGGTGTCCACATGAAACTCATCACCCTTTCGAGCCTCTTGGTCTCTCAACCAATGTCCCAGAAGAGGCACTCCTCCATCTTAAGTCGCAAAATCACTTCCGTTATTTAATTTTTGGCAAAGAAGAAATAATTTCACCTGCAAGTATAAAAAGTAGCTGTGCTTGGCCAGTCACTCCAGAGTTGGTGATGTTCTGAGGTATGAATGGGAGCCCGGAGAGGGCCCTGCCCACGGCGTGGTCTGTTCAACAGAGCGAAACCGTCACTCTCGTTAGCCCTTCTCTGTGGGCCTCAGAACCCTTCACGGAGCCGCTTAGTTCAGCTGTTTGAATGGGCTGAAAGTCACTAGTCTGGTGTCTTACATGATTTCTAGAGCATGATGAGCAAGGAAAGAGGCTTCTGGCTCCCAATAAAAACCCAAAGCTTCCCACCTCCTCTGTAGATACCTAATTTAATGCACAGAAGGACTCTTAATTACCTCCATTTGGGTGGAATGGTGATGGGGACGTTTCTACTGGAAGTCAGTCTCAGTAGAGTTTGTTTTCAAAATGAAGCAGCAAGAGAGCTCTTTCTACCTTGGATAGAAAAGCTAGGTTTTTTGTTTTTGGTTTTTTTTTTAAGATTTTATTTATTTATTTGACAGAGAGAGATCATAAGTAGGCAGAGAGGCAGGCAGAGAGAGAGAGAGAGGAGGAAACAGGCTCCCTGCTGAGCAGAGAGCCCGATGCGGGACTCGATCCCAGGACCCTGAGATCATGACCTGAGCTGAAGGCAGCGGCTTAACCCACTGAGCCACCCAGGCGCCTGAAAAGCTAGGTTTTAATTAGAACCCTGTCACCACCCCATTATTATTACCTTTTTGAATACGCTACCGCCATGTTTTCAGAAACACTTCAAACACTTGTTCATAGGGTTGGCCCCAAACACAGTGTTTCTAAGCTCCCCTCACCCCCTCTCCACAACACACCCTCAAAAACGTATGGAATGAAATGTGTTTAATGAAACAATTGCTTAGCCCCGGGAAGCACAGGTCTAAGAAATTTGGGCTGTGACAGTACAGGGCAACCTAAGGGTTGCAAGTAAGTGAAAATAGAGGGGTGAATACAACTGTTTGAGCTCAAGGCCAGAGAATAAGACCTGCTTAAGGTAGTTCTTGGGTCCATGCACTTTCTTTTTGCCTCAGTGCTCATATTTTAGTTTATTTTCTTGAAAAACAAAGGATTGGCTCTAAAATCTTTAAGGCATGCGTATCTATAGCATGATTATCAACCCTTCCTTTGGTATGTTTCATAGGCAAAGCTGAGTGCTGCTACTGTCCAGGTCTGGAGGTTCCTGGCAGAGATTTTGTAGGTAGGTGTGTGCTTTCTCCAAAATAAAAACAAAAACAAACAAAGAACAGTGAAAGAGAAAGGTTTAAAAAAAAAAAAAGGAAAAAAAGAAAGAACGAAAGAATGAAAGGCAAAATTCTGGGAGCATTGGTGCCTGCAAGAAACGGAACACAAGGTTGCAAAATCAAATGTCAGGCAGGTCAACTGAAAATAAATCTATCAGGGACTCGGCCTCCTGGTGCAATGCTGTGGCCGAGTAATTAACTCTCATACCACTTAATTCCACAAGGATTTGCTGGACACCTCTAGTATGTGCTCAGTACTGGGCTAGGCCCTGATGAATCATAGAGCTAATCTGATTCCCATGACTGTTGGGGGAGAAAATTTGCTTTTTTGCATCCTGACTCGGGTTTCTATGTCTCAGCTGGATAAACGTCTCTGATGAGCGAAATAATTATAGGGAGCACCCACAAAAATGCAGATTTATGCATTAAAAAACCTATTGCATACTGGTATTTCTTGGTTATATAGTGCAGTTGACTTGATACTCATCAGAATTTAGTCCAATTTCCCCCCTTTTCAGAGAGGGAACAGTGGTAGATGTTTTGTAGCATGGGAGGGAGAGCGATAGCTCACTTTACTCCCAGATAATCCCCCCAAAAGCAATTCCTGTGTGTATCCCTTGGGCCAGAGGATGTGACTCAAGTTCAGGAAGGTATTGCCCATAGACCCAAGTATGCTATGGTGGATCTTCCATTGCGCATATGGGCATTCCGCATTCATGGCCCTGGATATAATACATAATGCTCAGAGACATCCTTGCAGTCAGGTGAGATCGTCTTTTCCACTAGCATCTGTGCATGAGCCTGGGCACAGGCCTGAGGATCCATTCTCAGCCAGACAACCTGTGAAGATAGCACATGGTATGTATCCAATCATACAAAGTTGACTGAGCCGAAGGAAAAAGAAGCTTCTATTTCATTCGTACAAGAGAATATTCTGGCCCTATCCTCCTGGCCTCAAAAAAGTTAATGTTTCTGCTCTGTTCACCTATTATGACAATTAGGGAGTAAAGCATCTTCTTCTACATGGTAGGAGTGCTTATAAAATTTATCTTATGTAGTCATTTTTTACGAACATACCAGGATAACAGATTCAAATACTTATCTCCTTGATTAATTCACATCCTCTATGTGCTGTCATAAAATAAGTCCATTTTTCTGGTTGAATGGTTTCTTTACAATTAGTTCCAAAGGTACTAATTGGAGAGAAACTAAAAGAAGTTTCAGAGTCACTGGAATAATTATGTTGGCATCAAATAACTGATAGTCTATATAGGTCAGACACGATGCCAGGCCTTTCAGGGATCCTTCCCACCTTATCTTCCCAAGATTAGGGCAAAGGTTGCTACTCCTATTATACAGATTCCTTAACACTGATACTAAGGTTTGGTAGGGACTCCCTGAGAATAAGGAAGAGAACAAAATTAGTCCCCTCAAAACATCTGTAAACACTGACAGATTGATTGGCTGCACAGTCTTCTGATACCATCAACACAGCATACCAAGAAGTACCAAGGATAGAATCTAACATCAGGAACTGTAGTGTGAAGTCAAAACAGTAGTGCCCAACGGTGATGGGCAGGTAGAGAGCAGAACAGGACAGACCAGCGCCCTGCCCTGAGAACAGAATGGGTGTCCTTGCACTGTGCCGTTCTGATCTTTCTCCACGTGGCCATGAGCGAGAGTTGACTGTACTCCTGCTCTGTATTTAGTATCGGTGATACCAACGGGATGCTGTGACCCTAACAGTTGCTGAAATAACACGGATCCACTATCATCTACTTCAAAGATCACAGACTGACTCAAGAACTGTCCCTCAAGTCATCATACCCTAATCTTTATTCATTCCCACGAGGCACATTTCTAGAACTTGAGAGCACATCAGAATCACCCAGAGGGCTTATTAAAACACAAGCTGGCCCAAGCTCCTGAGCCTCTGACTCAGTAGGTCTGAGGCAAGGCCCAAGAATCTGCATTTTTAACACGTTTCCAGGTGATACTGATACTGCTGACCTGGGAATGACATGTTGAGGTCCTTATAGGCTTATACAATTTACCTGTATTTAGAACATCCAAAGTCAGAAATTACCAAAGAATAATGAAAGAAAACAGAGAAGTCTTTCGGTCAGGCTCCCAATATAATGATCGCTCTTTTCAATCGTCTCCTTTGCTCCTACATTTCATTTCGCATGTCATGGTTACAATGCCAAGAGAAAGATATCCTCAACCTTCCCAGTCTTCCACAAGTTCCTCTGATTTTGCTTTGGCAATGCACTTGCTCAAGCAGAACTTCTAGGCAATAAGCACTGTTGTGTATTTTATCATGAGGTTTAGTAACATTCACACAGGGTGTTGAAATCAATGGACACCAAATTAATCACACTGTGTGTTTTTACGTAGGACTTAAAAAAAAAATAGGGTGAGATAGGTCTTCCGAGAACCACAGAGTTTCATGATCCTGGAAAAGGAGACGAGAGCTTAAATTCAAAAAAATCTCCCCTCTCTTGCAGATGAGAATAAGGGAAAGTAAGATGAAAGCAATGAAATCAGAGTGAGTGGGGGACTGAAAAGCTGCTCGTCATAAAATATCTGGGTGAAATAATAGAAGGCTCCACCGGCCCTACTCGAAACAGGGTATGGGATTAAAACAAAACAAAACAAAAATCAGGGCACAATGGAGAAGAAAGTGCTGCAAGTTAATTAGCCAGCAGGATACTTTTCATTTGGGGGTAGACTGTGGTGCCTCAAAAAAACCGTGGGTCTCCAGAAAGCTCCCTTCTAATGGAGCCCAACAATTACAATCATGAGCCGCCTTTGTACCCAGCTACACAACCTCATGCCTTTAAAATAGATCTGTCACTAATGACTGAAGGCTGCATCTTCTGAGGTTTCTTAGTTTGGACTCCTGGTTGAAAGAGACCCGTAATGAGTTTTCCGAGGAGACCCCCCCTTTAAAAGTCCTTTGGACTCCAACGTTTAGAGAAATGCTTCTGATCCACAGAAACCAGACTGAGTGCCCCCACAGATGCTGCGTGCCTGGCTCTTCAGGATTCAGTGGCACCAAATGCTCTACAAGGAACTTTGTCCTCCAGGGGATGGGAATAGAGGCAGGCGGTCTCGAGGAATGCGAGGATAAAATGGTGCACGTTTCATTTGTTCTGGAATTTCTAAAATCTCATTTGGCTCTTATCTCTGGAATGGCAGAGCACAAAGACAGTCACCTACCCTCCCAGAGTCAAATACTTAATTTGGGAAGGAGAAACACAGGGGGATCGGAGGGGACCTGAAGAGTTCATCAAGCCTGGCCTTAACAGCAAGTTAAAAAAAAAAAAAAAAAGTCTCCCAAAATCTATCTTTCCGGATCAACTTCTCTTTCAGCAAACGTAAGAAGTCCAATGAATAAAAGTTACACTTCATGCTCCCTGTCTTGACTCGCCCTCACAAAGCAGAAATGGAACTTAGGGGCAGAATGAAAGCTGGTCCTTCTATCTAACCTCACTGTTGCTCTCAGGGCCATGTCTGAGGCAGTATCATAAATTTTGGACAAAACTGATTCTGACTCCTTTTTTTTTTTTTTTTTTCCAAGTTGTAAAACAAATGATAATCCAACTGCCGGCAGGGGGTCATCACAGACTCTTGTACATGTTATCATTGGCAAGAATGGAAACTCAGAAATTTAAAAGATGAGATTTATTTTCTTTGCCAATTAGTTTATTTGACAAAAATGTACTCGATATGCTTTTAATAAAAGCAATGACTTTCCCATTTACTCCAGATTTTTCATAGTCACATCATTAATAGCAGGTATATCAGATCCCTGCCATCCACCAGATCTAGAGAAAGGAAAGATGAGCTAGAGTTGACAGCAAATTTTGGCAATTCGGTAGCCTCGTAAAGAAATTACAGTGCTTTAAAAAAAAAAAAAGAAAACTGCTTTTATATTCTTTTGAGACGAAAAGACAAATGTGGCAAAGAATAAAAATAATCTCTAAAAAATGGAAAAAGTTGAGGATTTTCCATTATATGCTAGCACACCAGGAAAAGGCAAAAGGCAATCTCTAAGTTTCTAGCAGGACAAAGACAAGACAATATAGGACACTGATAGACTAAGATAAGACATCTCACACTGCTGGACAACAAGACTTGGATTTCAATCACCCGGACCTCAGTATTGAATCTGACCTCATCATGTTTTCACCAAACCCATCTTCACCTTCCTATGCTCATTAATATTATTCCTTTTCATTGGTGCTTTGCTCTAGAAACCGCCGTCAAATCTGATTTCCTTCTCTCCTGTTTTCTTCATATGACTCTCTCCCTAGACTGTGCTGACTCACAATGTATTTTGCCATTGTCTATTTCTTCTGCCTGCGGACAGCAATCACATGGAGAAGCTCGATACTTTGTCTCTGAGCTCATTAGCAGCAGGATTTCTTCCTTCTTTCTCTATCCTCTCCACTGTGTTTTGCACAGAAGCCAGATTATCTCCTTGGTACACTGTTTTTATTCTACTGACCACCTGAATCAAATCCTCAAAGGGCTTCTCCTGAAACTTTCTCCTGCCCAAGCTGTTTTATGGTCAGTGGACATTTGAGACCAAGATAAAAAACTGGGAAAGGGATGAAGTCATTTCTGGAGGTCCCTTTCCGTGCTCCCTCCCCTTCACAGGAGTGAAAGGAAATTGACATGACAGCTGTACCATCCACCTGAGAGTGACCAGACATGCCTGTGCTTAAGTGGGGGATACTGAGAAGACTAACCAGAGTCCTGACCCTGCCTTCAAGGAGCTTAACAAATCAGTATAAGGTTGGAGAAGGAGAGAAGAGCATTCTAGAAAAGGCTTATAAGGTGCAGGATGGGGATCTCCGACATAAGCAACTGGGGCACAAACTAAGCACAGGAAGTAGAAATAGGCACTTGGCTCAAAATTCAGGGAAATGGACAAGAGGGGAATGGTGACATGACATTCTTGGTGAGAGAAGAGGTTGGAGATGCGGGCAGAGGTCAGATTGCTTAAAATCCTTGTTCACATGATGATTCTTTGGGTTTACTATGTCTTTTTGGAGGCAAGAGGTGTGGAGAATCTGGAGGAGTCTTCCTAAAATATCTTCATATTTCAGAGAGTAGATAGGTACCCCCATGCATAAAGAACACCTCCTACCAGGCTGTGTATCAGGAAATGCAGGATTTAGCCAGAGGAGTGTGGAAGAGTAACAGGACAGTAAACCATCAAAATCGGACTATCTGGAAGAAAAATGCTCTCTCTCTCATCTCCCTCACCAACACACACACACACATGCATATCCAGCTGCAGGCTGTCTTGGATCGGGCTACTGCACCATCATCCAGATACAAACCAAGCGTGGGCCACTGGCAAGGCAGGGGACTGAAGGAAGACACTTGGACAGGCTAAGTCTCATGTTGCCTACCTCTCTCTCCTCATAGACCAAAAACTTTTCCCAAATTAGTCATTTTGTCCTCTGCTGTAAAATAATTCTAAAACCTGGGTTGTTCGCTAACACCGGCCTGGCTTAGAGAACTTCTGGTTGAGAAGAGGAGTGTCTTTGGAGCTTTAGTTCATCCTGCCTGTCTGCAGCTCTTCCCTCTCTCTCTACCCCCATGGCTTCCGTCCTCCTGTCTCAACATACTCTAAAGATACCCATCTTCCTTCTCCCTGCTCCTGCATTTCTTGTCTCCACCCCTGCTCCACCCCTGCTCCCAACTCCTGGATGAGGAAGAGACTGGGCTTGTGGGATAGAATGACCCAGAGCCCTGGAAATGTCTCTTCCTTTAAAAAAAAAATATTATTTTATTTTATTTTATTATTTTATTTTATTTATTTGTGTGAGAGACCAAGAGCAAGAGTGAGAGAAAGTGCATGCGTACTAGCAGCGGAGGGGGTAGCGGACTCCTTGCTGAACAAGGAGCCCTAGGTGAGGCTCGATTCCAGGACCCTGGGATCATGACCTGAGCTGAAGGCACACACTTAACTGACTGAGCCACTTAGGTATCCTGAACTGCTTCTTCCTAATCACTGCAGAACAAAGAGGGAGGTCAGGGCAGACTGGTTCAGGCAAGCAGGGACCTCAGGGCACAGGGGCCTCAGCCTAGACCTGTTCAGGAGGAAATGGGAGCTTTTGATTTTTACCATGTGTTATTGATGTGCAAAGAATAAGCACGTTGATACTATTTATAGATAGTAGCAAGAGCAAAGTAAACTAACCCAGAACTTGGATTGGCTCTTTCAAGGCAATGCCAATTACTATCATTTTTCAGATCCATTTATGGATACCCACATGTATATATATGTGCATGTGTGTGTGTGTATATGTATGTATATATATATATATATATATACATATATATATATATGGATACCTACATATATAAAAGATATGTTTATATATAAATGTATAAATCAAATACAAATCATGTATATATATAATTTGATTTGTCATCTATACACATATACATATACATACATATATACATATACATATATTATAACTATTAGGCATCTAGTGTGAGGGATATGAGAGGATAAGGTGTTGTCACTGCTTTCAAGGAGCTCATCCTGCGTGTGTGGAAACCAAGTGAAATGTCGCGGCGTGCTGGGGCCCGCCCACGCCCACTCACACCTGCTCAGGAGAGCGGACTGTGCGTCTGCTTCTCTTCCCAACTCCCTGCTCAGTGACGTCACTTTGATAGTTTCAATTAACCATGATGAGCGTATTTACGTAAATCAGGATGTTTTCCCCCAGAGAGCTGGTTACCAGCACCCCACTGATTATGCATATCATTAATATGATACATTAATTTTGTTGGGAATTTTATTTGATTACAGGCGCTAAATTCTGTTCACAGTTACACACACTCAACTGTTACTCACACAGCATCACTCTTTGTCTCAAAAGGAAGACGGAGGTGGAAAACTGTCCTAGGGAACAAAAAAGGAGCTCTTCATCTTAATATGCGGGGCTCTGATGGCCTGATCCCAGCTTTCATGCTCACGAGAGCATTCAGGCTCAGCCAAGGTTCTTCATGCTACCCTCTCAGCCCGGACAGAGAAGGGATTTCTCTATCCCCACTGAGACTTCTCACTGAGAAGTGGGGTATCTCCACCCTCCCTGTCCCCATCCAAACCAGTCCTCAAGGCCACCGGAAGTTCTGGCCCCTGCAGAAGCTCCACCAGGCACGGTTCTAAGCACTGTATATCCATTGACTTAATCTTTACAGCAACTCTTCCAGATGATCTCAGCTCTGTGGCAAAGATGAGACACTGAAGCCGAGGAAGGCTAAGTCGCTTGCGGGACGTCGTGGACGTAGCTGTTCGCGGTAGAGTGGAGACGCGAACCCATGCGGTCTGACTCCGGGCTCCATGAACAGCAGCGCTCTGCACACAGCTTCTCAGGGAGCCAGGGCTCCAAGTGTGCCATCTGGAGACCACACTGTCTCCAGGCTCCCTGTTTTGGCTTCCAATATGGCCTTGCGTTCTTAGTAATTGTTTCTGCTGTTTCACTCTGTCAACTCAAAGGCTGGGATTTTGTGTTCTGTTCCCCCAAAGCTGTCTCCTTCATATGCTGGGAGCCTAACGAGGTTTTGTTCACTGATTCAGATAAGGACCTTCTTAAATTCCCCCTCATCCTTTTGCATCTCCTTCTTAAACTTACCAGAATTCTGGACCTTTATTGGACAGATCTCATGTATCCTTGACAGACCTTACAAAGATATACCAAGTTGGACATTTCTTTTCCCCCCCAAAAAAATAATAATTAGAAAAAGATAGGTGAAAAGCTTTCAAGGCAATAGTTCTCTGACGCTCGAGTCTGCTACCCCTCATTTGTACCAAGAAGCACCTTGACTCTCCTTTCCTTTAAACAATGACAAGTAGACCAGATTCAGTTTGTTCAGTTTATTTTTATTTTTTAAAGATTTATTTTATTTTATTTTATTTTTTTATTTGACAGAGATCACAAGTAGGCAGAGAGGCAGGCAGAGAGAGGGGGTAGGGAAGCAGGCTCCCTGCTGAGCAGAGAGCCCGATGCAGGGCTCGATCCTAGAACCCTGGGATCATAACCTGAGCTGAAGGCAGAGGCTTTAACCCACTGAGCCACCCAGGCGCCCCTCAGCTTGTTCAGCTTAATGAATCCGTTTCTCCCATGGGTTACAGAGACTGGGAATCTAACGGAGGTTCCCTGGCACCTTACCAGGATCTGTCTCTCAACTATTTCCTTAAATTATCTTTAATATGAATTAGGTACAGATTTACAATTTATATCAGTACCTTACATACATAGTTCACAGCCCCTTCTTGGTAAACACATGCTGTCACGAGAACTCCTTCCAGTGGAATTCAATACACCAGTTTTCAGGGAGCTGAAATCGCAGGTCTGAACAGATAGCACTGGGGAGAATTTCCAAATTCAATTGCATTCTTTGCTGACGTAAATGCACACATCACCAAAAGGTAGTTTCAGTTGTGGGTGTCAAATAAAACCTCAAGTGTATTGAGCATTACTGATTTCCTTTTTTAATTTGCACTCACAAACATTTCGTATCATTTGAAGGTCAAAAGGCAGTTTGGGTGGTCCAGCCCTAGGCTCTCAGTTACTGTCTCCTTTGTCTGTATTCAGCCATCAGCCTGCGGTCTGAATTCTTGTCTTCTTTTGCATATCATCTACTTCCATACATGTCTCAAGACTGATGGCCGATGGTTGTTGACACCGAGCTCCGCTGCACTTTTTAGGGCTGTTTGATTTTCGGATACAATGATCTCGATTAAACTTTGGGAAGTGTTTGGTTCAGGTTTGTTTAATTTCCATTAATGGCACCAAATAAATAAATAATACCTTAAGAAACAGCGAGTCATGAACTCCTTGCGTAGGCCTAGAGTTTTTATGGTATTTTATTGGTGTCCGAAAACATTTTGAATGCTGCATGGACCTTAAAGCTATAATTGAACACAGTTAGCTCACTGCAAAAGGCCTTGGCCTGCAGAGCCCACTCCTGCTGAGAGTCACCTAAAAGGGCCCCTGGGGTTGCAAAAAGGCCCCCCACACAGAAGGAGCCCACTGGGCAAATGCCTCCTTGCCTGAGGGCCAATCGTAGCCTGGCAGCTCATAAACACCATTAGCAAAGCCTACTGCTGAGTTATTATGCGACACAAGGATGCTTGAAACTGCTGGTTGGTATTGTTGTTTTACTTCTTGCTTGCCTGGGTCAAAGTGGCAACATTCACTTGAAAAGATCAGGCAATTTCAACTTCTCGATTGTTGCAGAGGATGAGAATTACGCACAGATGTATTACATGTTGTGATTTTCCAAATCTCCAATGTGTCTATTGTCCTGGGTGGTGTCATTCGTCAAGATAACTCAGCAAACGAAGCCAAAAGGAAGACAGTGGAACAAAGTCATCCCTGTTAGGATTTTGTCCCCCATATTCAAACCAGAAACCAAACTGAGACATTTTATTCACTCCACTGGACAGGGAGTTAAGCCACATATCCTAAGAGACCAGAGACTAAGTTAATCATTCTTACCATCCAGCCCTACTTTTTGGCTTAATGCTTCTTTTTATCCTTTCTTCCTCTACCACCGTCCCACCTCGTCTTGGACATTTTTAAATGGCAACCGAGAGATGTAAATGCCAGAATGAGGCTGGCGGTTTCAGAACTACATACATTTAGTGTTTTATAATCATAAGACCATGATGACTCTCCTCTTGAAACAAGACACCCTCCTCCAAATCGTCACATTCGTTAGGGGCCCAGTGGTGTTGATGACGCTAAACCACTCCCGGAGAACCAGAGTTTGAGCCTTATTCTTTCTGGGGTCGAATGCGATGAACTCTCAGTGGTAGTCGTTGACCTCTGATTCAGGCCATCTTGCAGCCGGCTTTCCGGAATGAGAGCATCCTTCATGGCTTTGTTCTGCCCTTGTGGAGCCCTTGAAAAGCTGAGGATACTTTGCAGAGGGATGGGTCCCAGTGAGGCGATCGGACTTGTTGCTAGAATGAATATTAACTTGATTGGCTTTCTGCTTCCATAATCATCAATCCTCCCCTGGAATTGTATTCACATTTTATGAACTCTCTGTCTCGTCGGCTCCTTTGATCTACAGACATTGTCTTCCAGTTGGGCCTTTGCCTGCCTCCCAACTCATCAGCCCCTGAATCCATCTAAATAATGTGCTACATAAGAACTTAGTGTTTCCCAAATAACAAAAGATGGATCTGAATGCTTCAGTGCACCATGAAAGGCTGCCCAAACCATCAATCTTGCTGGCTCTTGTAGAGGTCAAGAGACGAGAGGGCCAGCTGGCCAATCAATTAACCACAAGATTCAGTTTGGTGCTAAAGAAAAGCTACCCTGTGTTATTTCTTTCCAGCAACATAACTGTCAATATTTACAGCAGGTCATATATAAAGACTGAACAAAATGGGGGGAGTTACTGTCAAGAGTAGCAAATGCTAAAATCACTGGTCATTCTCACTCGTTGCCAAAAGAGTCAGAGCTACACAACGTAGAGCTTCTTGAATCAAACTGAACACATATGGAGCTTCCAGAAAAGAAACTTCCTGGTGCCCACCTGTAAAAGGGTACGCTCATCTTTGTCCACAATCATCATGTTTGCCTCAATGTAAGTTAGAAAGAAACTTCCCATATGGTCTCTTGGAATGAAACCTTTCTATAATTGTATGGGATCCATGGTATTGTTAGTGCCTGGGAGCACATAAAAGAGAAAAATTAATTAATTACCTAATTATCTATAGCTTATGAAAGAAGACAGTATCAGCAGGGAAGGCCCTGCAGAATGAATTCTTTCTTTCAAATATGACCCTCTGCTATCTCTCTTAGGTCCAGTTCTAGAATCTGTACACACCTTACTCTTATTCTTCATACCATTTGGTCCTCCTTTTCCACCATTTGTTCTTGTTTTCACAGAGAGAAAGATGGGTGTCTTCTCCAACAGACTTTCTTCTCCTCACATTTTCGGTCACATACATTTTAAAAAATATTTTATGTATTTATTTGGAAGAAAGAGTGAGCAAGAGAGAGCACACGAGCAGGGGCAGAGGGAGAGGGAGAAGCAGACTCCCTGCTGAGCAGGGAGCCTGACCTGGGGCTCAATCCCAGGGCCCTGGGATCATGATCTGAGCCAAAGGCAGACGCTTAACTAGCTGAGCCACCCAGGTGCCCCCACATAAGTGTTTTTTTTTTTTAAATCAATTTCCATTTCCCTTATTTCCACATACTCAGCCACCTAATAATTTTTCTACTCTGTAGGATCCTGATACTACCTGTTCAATTTTTACCACTCCTCCATAATACAGACACATTTTTCCTCATTTTTGAGAAAAGAAATTAAAAACTGGAGCCCTGATTTAATTGACATAAATCACTTAAACCATCTAAGTTAATGCCTGGTCTATAACCATCAATAATGATTAGTATTGTCACATGACTTAACTTGTCCAAGATCATATTAACTGTGAGTGACCGAGTCAAGATTTGAGCTTCAATTTATTCAACACCTAAGTCCCATTTTTCCCCATCTGCCATTTTTTCTAGTCAGAAGTACATTTATTCTTAAGTCAGGAATGATCTAAAACTAAAAAGAGAGAGGGTATTAGAAGAAACCTTCAAAGGAAGACATCAAGCAGTGGTGCCCAGGGAACTTGGGAGCCATGGTAAGAGTGGAAGAAGCAGCTGGTGACTCTTGGGGTTCTTGACAAGGTGGTGAGTAAGGGAGGGAGAATTAGTGTCAAAAAATTAAAGATAGTAGGTTTCCAGGGAGGGAAACATTGTCATCTGTGTCTTCTCAGTGCTAATACTCTACACTAATGGGGAGCAATTTTGTGTGTTTTGCATGAATAAACCAAAAATCCTCACAAAAATCAAATGAGACAAAATCAGCAGAACATCTGGTATGGCTCCTGCCATGTAGGACCTGTTCCATAACGTAAAAACAGCGGCCATAGAAACAGGAATAGCACTGAATGCCACTCCTGGGCCGAACCAGAAGTGGGAGCCTTGGTACCTGGTAGGGAGGGGAATACTTTGGGGAGTATTGTTGTGACTATGGAATAGAGACTTCATGGGAGTGAGTGTAAACTTGAGATTCTCGGACCTGTTTCTACTGTTGCCAGCTCCCAGAAAGTCTCCTCTTACCATAGTCATTCCTCAAGCCAGAGATTTTAAGGAATTTTCAGAATGTTTGGAGGGATGAGCAAGGTTGTTAAAATAAGCATATGGATACTCAAGATGACTCTGGTAAATAACATTTTGGTTTAATTTCACAAGATTCTTCTCTCTAAAGTGTTAGGGAACATGTTTGTGCCTATCGGAACTGTCTGTCTGGGCAGGAATATATTTACTATAAACACATATTAAATGAAAAGGCATCTCAATAGGGGGGTGTCCAGGGGTCAGGATGCCAAAAAAGAACATATAAGAATGGGAAGCCTGGGTGCTGTAAGCCTGGGTGTTGTAAGCCTGAGGAAACCATTAAAAATGGAGGAAGTATCTTATTAACCAGGTACATGAGGGTTGGAGAAGAACTGATAGATTTGGTTGGGTCTAGAATCCAGGATGAAACCAGAAAATGAAAGACTAAGCCTTATGTTACATAGTGTGTTATAGTGGAAAGGGTCTGATTATGACTTTGGCTTCCTGATCCAAGATCTTAAACATTGCTTAGACATTATTTATATATTTTATTTATTTTTATTATTTCTATATTTTATTTATTTATTTGTTTGTTTGTTTGTTTGTTTATTTATTTGAATTTATAAGGCAGATGCTTAACCTACTGAGCCACCCAGGTGCCCTGGGATTGCTTGTATATTTTGAAGGAAAAGGATGACTTTTTATTCTAAGGCTTTACTTTCCTTATCTTTAAAACTAAGGGGCTAGATTATATATTACTCACTAGATTGTCTCTAAAGACCATTCTACTTCTAGGGACACCTTGGTGGCTCAGTCATTTGAACATCTGACTTTGGCTCAGGTCATGATTTCTGCTTCCTGGATTAAGCCCTGTGTGGGGCTCTGAGCTCAGCAATGAGTCTGTTTGTCTCTCTCTGATCCACCCCTTCTCATTCTCTCTCTTTCTAATAAGTAAATAAAATCTTAAAAAAAAGAAAAAAGATCATTCCAGTTCTAAAATCCCATCACTGTGCACTAAGGTAAATCAAATTCAATGAGTATCCTTTATGCAGAAAACACTGTTTTTTCAAGTAAGGATAGTAATAAGCAGGTGGGTATCCATTTATCCAGCCCCTTCTTTGTACTAAAGTTCATATGTACATATGTCATCTCTGATCCCTTCAACAACTCAATTTGAAAAAAGAGGTTCAGTCATGATGTAACTTGTTTAAGGTCAAAGTGGATTCAAACTCATCTTCAAAGACTTCATTCTTTCTCCTTCATCCTACACCCTAAAAGCCCCCATCCATTCGTGATTAATAGACTTGTATCTTCCAAATAGCCGACGATCAAAACACAGAGGGAAGATTATCAAGAAATCCAAGGAGAAAACTGATGAGTAACAGAATTGTAAAGAAGGAGTCATTAAACAAATAAGGACTTAACTTTGCATTCTCACCAGATGACTCCCACTTCCTCCCACTCGGCCTCAGCATTTTTTCCTGGTGTTCCTTGTGGGGCAGGCAGTAGGAAGAAGGAGGGAGATCAAAATAAATCAAACAGCAACAAAAATCCTATAAGCTGCATATAACAAAGTACAAAACATGCTCACAGATAATCTGAGCCTCCAGAGTAAGTATTATTACCCCTACCTAAAGGTGATGAGACCTTGGACCAGAAAAGTCAACTCTTGCTCAAGGTCACAAAAACAGGACTTCAAAGAACACGATCTTCCAACTCTTCTGGTGTCCTTTACACTTTTGTAGCAACAGAAAACTGCATTTGAAGAAGATGGATGTGTACAAAATAGATTTCATTGGGGACTGGTATGAGGGGAAATAAAGGACAAAGGCCAAGACCTCAAGGTCAGGATCTTTGGAAATAAGCTCCTACTCCCCACCACAATTTATCCCTTGGTAAGCCATGTGGAAATTACAGTGGCTTTTTAAGCAGTAGAGATACCTGATGGGGTACTGCCTGCACCAGTTCGATCATGTGCCTGTAAGGGGAGAAAGTGAGTACCCAACTCCCTCTTCTCTCTGTTGAAATATGGGGAGTGCTGACAGCCCACGTGTTCATGGACACTTTCTCATCGGGAGCTTTCTTTTCATATCCAGTCTCCAAATGTTTAAGCATCATCCCTAAAGTTGGCCATAAAAAAGCCAAACAACTGTCTAGAACTTAGAATTGTTAATAAAGTCATCTTTTTCCCCCCACCTCTTTGGAGTGAGAAGGTAAGTTGACTCAAGAGAAGACGTTTAACAATAGAAGTCCCCCCCCCATTTTAATGTTTAAATACTACCAATGTTAAGTATTCAACAATGGTACAGAATCTTATAAGATTTTTTTTTTCATTTTTAAAAAAATAAGCCTTGTCTTCAAATGCTTTTTGTTTATTTCTTACTAAGCCCACGTAGATTGTACTTGGATCACCTATTGTGTAAAATGAGCATTTTTAAATGAAGTCAAGGAAGAAGGAGACCTTTCACTGGCTTGGTACCATGACTGATGAAGATTGATCTAAAATCACAACCCTCTTATCAGAAAAGTCAATTAAAAACAATCCACCAAAAATGTAAATGTGACAAATTACAAAATGGAGGGGGAAAAAAACAGACCCATGTGGGTCCAAGGAAAAGTGATTAGAAATGGATTTTCTGATAGAAAAGGAGCATCAGGTCAAGACAGTGTGCCCTTCCATCCACTATGTCTCATAGATGAAGAATTCTATTGTTTCTAAAAAAGATAACTGAATAGAAGCAAAGATAAGCCCATCGATCGGAGTCAAACTAAAACAGCTTGCAGGGAAATAGCTGCTTACATGTCTACAGGCATAAATGCCTCCTAGTATTGGTGACTTCTGGAAAGACCCAGTGAGGGCAAGGACACGGGTTATAAAAGATTCCTAAAAGCGTAGCTGCAGTTCTGGTGCATCAATCATTCAATAGCATATCAATCAAAATGTGAAATTTCTAAAATAGTTAAAACTATACTTTAGTTCATCTCTTTAAGATCCAGCTTACTAAAAAATCAAGAGACTCATTCTTACAGTAGCTCGTAGATCTTTCCAAAGGGTGGTGAGAACTATTTTTAAAACAAAAGAAAAAGAGGCGCCTGGGTGGGTCAGTGGGTTAAAACCTCTGCCTTTGGCTCAGGTCATGATCCCAGGGTCCTCGGATTGAGCCCCGCATCGGGCTCTCTGCTCAGTGGGGAGCCTGCTTCCTCCTCTCTCTCTGTCTGCCTCTCTGCCTACTTGTGATCTCTGTCTGTCAAATAAGTAAATAAAATCTTAGAAAAAAAAAAAAACAAATGAAAGAAAAAAAAAGAAAAGAAATTAAAGCACAAGGCTAGAGTCAGAGGCAATTCTCTGTTTTGTGGTTTACGTGATGGAATGAAGAGTCCGTTTTAAGAAGAATTTTACCACTGGAATTGTGAATTATTTCATTATTTCATTAACTAGGGGTCCCCTGGCAATGGGAGGAATATGAAGTCTGAGAGGTAAGGGTGGTACTTGTTTCCTTAAATTAAACTTCCCTGGGAAGAGTAGGGGTATCTGATAAGGTACAGCTCACAAGTATCAGGACAGGGTTTGGTACCTGCAAACACAAGTAGCGTGTTTCCAACCTTCCCTCCCTCTCTCAGACTCCCATCCCAAAGGAATCCTAATTTTTATATTCTGTTGGGAGAGAAAAAGTAACTTCTGGAAATAGAAAAGGTTGAATCAGCTTAGACACAAGTAAAAGGGTTTAGAATCCACTTTCTACATGGAGTGGGTTAAACACTTTCCAATTATTTGCTCTTATTCCCTCATTCATTTGTCTTGATGAATGTCTAAGTCTCTCATGCCTCTGCTGTGTTTGCTTAGCATCCTTGACTCCTTGAAGGTTAGCATCTCGAGGCTCGTGTTCCACTCCCTGACAACTCATATTATCTGCTAACTTTTGCTGAGGTTTACATGTGTATCAGGCACTCCCTGGAGCACTTTTCAGGCACAATCTTACTCAATCCTCACTAAAAGGAGATCAGGTTGGTACAGTTACGATCTCTGTTTTACATGGGAGGACACTGAGACTTCCAGAGGCTTCCAGTCTAACCTACACACCACAGCGGGTGGGAGACAATATAGTGATTGGAGCCCCTTCCATTGGAATTTGGGGCCCAGATTAGGCTTCCTACAGCCTGTCCATGACTACCAACAAGAATAGCACAAGTTTTCCTTTTCCTCTGACACCAAATTTGGCCCAACGTCCATGGCACTCTTCACAAATATCTCTGACAATCTCACTTCCTGTTGGTTTTGGCTGCCCTGCTAGATAGGGATCCACTCTGGCTTCGCTCTGTTGGTAGGTCGAGCGCAGTGCTTGGAAGGTATCTGTGAATGAATGAATGCATAAATGAATGATCTCCTCAATGGCTTCAACCCATTGTTCGTACTCTGTCCCTGTACTTGGCTTTCTACGTTATCCTCTGGAGAAGAAACTTCAAATATGGAAGTGGATAGAAACAAATACTGATAGTGTGAGCGTAGTAAGCCCCTCTCCTGGGTTCTCAATAAACAAGGTACTTCTTGCTATAAAGAAAACCGTATGCTAGATAGCTCAGATGTGTATTTATACAGATGTTAATTAGTGACCGCTCAGAGAACAGCATACCCAGAAAAAAGTGGCAAACAGGAAAGTCATTTTCCAATGTGACTGAAAGTGGTTGGAAAAGTACATAAAAAGGAAATTTTCTAGAGAGAATATATATATATACTTTTTTTTAAAAAAAAAGAGAAATAAGAGACATTTAAGTTATTCAAAGAAATGTTAACAACAGATGTAGAAGTTAAGCTAACTTGCATACATGGGGCAAAATTGCAGGAAGAATGATTTCTGGGTGATAAAAACATTGACAAGGCAGCTATAAGTTAAGGGGGGGGGTGTGGTCAAGTAGCAGTTTGGAGAGCTTTTTTTTCTTTAAGCTGGAGCCAAGATTTGTGCCTGGAAATACAGACTGAAAGGGTTTCTCAAGCACCAATGAAAAGAATTAACTTCAGTTGACCTCGGGTTACAAAAAGACAAAGCTAGGAAGAAAAACAAGATTTATCCCTTAAAGGGAGGCAGCGCTGGACTCTAATTACTTTGTGTCCCTGTAAATTTCTATCTCTAAGAGTCAGTATCCCCCGCGGCCCCCCCAACCCGGCCCCCTTGCAGAAAGTCATTTCTTTGGCTCTCATGGTTGGCTGAGTGTGATACACAGGCTAACTGTGTGACTAGTCAGTCAATAAAGGGAAAAAAAAGGACTGAGGGATTAGGAGGCAAGGGGCTCCAACCCCTGGAGCATTCCATACTATTTAATATGTTGTGTTTATTGCCCGCTCGAAGATGGGCCAACGAGACAGCTGCCTGAAGTCTTTTGTGTTGGGTCTGTGTCTATCATTGGGGTTTTCAAAGTACTTGAGAGATACTGTGGCAGCTCTATGCATGGGACAATTTCATGCAGGGAAGGGAGAGAATTGGCAGTCTGCAGGCCAGCACATATGAAGAGCTAGGGTGGAGGGAGCCAGACCATAAATTGTTCCAGGTGCTTTCTAACACCATTGGCCTTTCACACTGCTTCTGGCTCCCATAGCCCTCTAACTGGGTCTCTCCTGTAGGTTCTTACCCACTTACTCAGACTTGGGGGTTTGCCCCTACATTGTTTGTTCTTTCAAAAAAGATTTGGTGCCTATTTCTATCTACCCTAGCACAATATATGACCCCTCCTAGGAACTCAGCAATTGCTTTTTTAATGAATAAGTGAGCTCCATAAATTGAGGTCTATGAAAAAATTTCTCATGCATGAAAAGAAATGATCTTATGCAGCAGCTGTGTGTTGGACTGCTTGGCATCTGTTGAAAGATCCAGCCAAGGACAGACCCATAAGAGATCACCCTAGTGGAGTCAGGGCAAGAGTTCTGGTCTACAGAGGGGCTCTGGGACTAAGAAGAAGGCTCTGAAAGGGGCTGGTGGAGACAACTTTTCTTCCTTCTCAGTTAGCTAATTGATTTGCCAAATAACTCTTGAAATTCCACCCTAACTATTACACTTCACTTTTGAAGAAATGGGAACCCAGAGAGTTACTTCCCGTAACATGACTTGTGTCAATGCTCTCATAAGAACTCTGGAATATAGTCATATGCCATCTTAGATGCCACCAGTAATCATCCAGCCATTGGATAGTTGTATTTTTTTTTTTAACTGAAGGAATATTATCATCAGAGAAAATTTGAAATGTAAAGAAGTAGAGAGAAAAGTAATAATAGAAATTGCTGGAAGGGGCAGCACCTGGGTGGCCCAGTCCGTTAAACATCAGTTCAGGTCACCATCTCAGGGTTCTCTGAAACGGCCAGGGAGAGAAAATGCCAAAAACCCACATCATGGGAACAGGGTGTCCCTGTTCATACACCCATATGTCCCTGTTCACATGTTCCCTGAAACATACAGTTTTACTTCTTCTGCTAGATTTTTGGGAACTTAGCTTTAGACGTTTTCTAAGTACGAACCTCTTGTTTTATGAAGAAGATACTGAAACCCAGAGAGGTGATGCACATTTCCCTTAATTAGTAGAGGTCTGTGGCTATTGTAGTTTTTATTTTAATTAACTAACTAATTAATTATATATTAATTAAAATTACCCACCAGAGGTCACACTCGCATTGATACAACCGTTACAAGCATAACTGCGTTCAGCCACTGTGTGGATCCCTAAACCATTGCCGTAGTCTTCTATGTCTCTGAGTACTTGCAGCCAGTCTTCCTCCAAAAGAGCTTTCTGCAGGGCTCTCTTCATTTTAAGACTTGCTGCTTCCCTTCCAAGAATCGCACCCCTTCCCCTTAAACCTCTGAATCTCACGTTTCTTGGTATGACTTCAAAGATCTTTATCATCTACTCCTCAGTTTTCCTGTCTCAGGGGCCACACACCTTCCTTCCTCTATTTGCATAAACTCTTCTCTGTCTCAGAGATATTCTCTCCCACCTGTCTTTTGCCCAGGTCCTTAAGGTTTTGATCACTAGATAACTTCTATGCAAAGCTTCCTCTGCCAAACTCAATCTTCTCTCTCATCTTACAGCTCTGCTGGCACACCTCTCCTGCAGCTCTGTTCCAATCTTAGTATCTTCTACTTTTACACAATATGAGCTCAAATAATTCTTGACTAAATAGGTGAGTGACTACTAGTCATATAATTGTCAATAAATATGCTGTAAACTGATGTTGATTTTCTTCAAACTGACGTTAAATTTTAAAAGAACATTTTGTGAGCTCCTTTGTCTCTGTTGCAATTTTATTACATAAGCTATTTATTCAGACTTGGCTTTATTTATTTACTTTTTTCAGACTTGGCATCTTTTAAAATGATGTCTCTTGGACAATTAATAGTTTAAAGTACTTTCAAAATCCTTCTCAGTAAAACAAGGAATATCATGTGTTTTTGACCTTGTGTCACTAACACAATACTGAACATTTCTCTAACCAGTGGAATAATATGATTCATAGGGCCTGTGCTGAAATGCCCAGGTAAAGAACTAGCTTACTGTCTCTCAAACGTGACTCATTGTTTGTCTATTTATTAAAATGAAATATGGAATGATGGCTTAATTTTTTCCTAGGACCATTAAAGCCCTGATAACTTTATTGATTCATCCTGTAACAGACTGGCTTTGGACTGATATTATTAGTTTGTTCCTTCCTCACCAAAACAAAAAACAAAGAAACTGACCAAAAAAACCCTATAAATTATGAAAATCACCAATAAGTAGCAGATTAGGTGTGGAAGGGGTAATTATATAAGGTATTTATGGTTACATACAGAGACAAAAGCTGGTATGCATTTGTATATTCACATAATTATTTAAAATACTTAAGGTAGATAAATATCCTTTTCCTGAGCCATCTGATTAACTACACAAGGTTGCAGGCCACATGGTCTATGAGAGGAGCCTGCAACAGGTACTTGTCAGCTAGCCTGTAGCCATTCATACTTATCAGCCTCCGCGTGTTCCCTGCTCAGTGCAGGTCCAGAGTCCAGTGGATGCCTGCAGTGCTCTGGCAGGGGCCCTACATCATGATGGAGAAAGAACAGGTGCCTGTCAGGCCCTTCAAGGCAGGTAGGGGTCCTAACCAGCATTCCCATGAAGTGTGCCCCTCGTGGCTGTTTGTGGGAACTACAGCTTCTGCAAGGTACCTCTAAGTATTCTGCATTTCACTTCTGGTTTTATATACAAGTAATAGGGAACAATTGAAGAACTACAGTGTTACAAATTTGGAAAACAATACTTAAAAAGAAAAACCATGATGGGAAAATTTGAGTAAAGTAGACCCAAAAAAGAGAGAAAAAATTATAGGAGTGTGTGTGTGTGTGTGTTTATTATGTATGTGTCTTCGTCAACCCTGTCTGGATGGTTTGAACAATGGTGTTTTAACAGTGACATGTTGGCTAGTTAGTACTGATCAGAGGGTTTACCCGAAAAGTTCACATTTAGAGAGTTATTAGATAGTACTGGGGGGGGGGAGCATGAGAATGGAGAGGAAGAAGATAAAAGCTAGTAGTTTTTCTTCCTATAGTCTTGAAGCACCTAATTTTCCAAAACTCATTAAAATGCTATGATTCAAAAGCACTGATAAGTACTAATTTAAAAAAAAGTAAAGATCTCTGTAAGAGGGGACTCCATCATCTCTGTAAGTATTTCATTTTAGAGTGAATATGTTTTTTTTTTTTTTAAGATTTTATTTATTTGTCAGAGAGAGGGAGCGAGAGTGAGCACAGGCAGACAGAATGGCAGGCAGAGGCAGAGGGAGAAGCAGGCTCCCTGCCAAGCAAGGAGCCCGATGTGGGACTCGATCCCAGGACGCTGGGATCATGACCTGAGCCGAAGGCAGCTGCTTAACCAACTGAGCCACCCAGGTGTCCCTAGAGTGAGTATGTTTTAAAATATTTATTTATTTTAAGAGCGAGAGAATGAAGGGAGGGGCAGAGGGAAAGGGAGAGAGAAAAATCCTTAAGAAGACAGCCTGCTGAGCATGAAGGCCCAGCACAGGGCTGATCCTACAACCCTGAGACCATGCCCTGAGCTTAAACCAAGAGTCAGACACTTAACTGACTGAGCCACCCAGGCACCCCTACAGTGAATATTTATCCTGAAAGTCTTTTATCCTGCCTAAATTTTTCATGGTCTTAAAATATCAACTCAACTTTCCTTTTTTAGTTTTCATCCAACTCTGGTTAAAAGCAGGAAGTATTTTTTCGTGTGTTATGTCCATGCTTACTTCAAGTCAGTAGGTTAGATGAATCACAATTTCCTTCCAAAAATTATTTAATCAAACAACTAGTTGCTATTTTTTATAGTATATTAAGGCTTCACTTATTCATAGCAGTAGTTTGATGAGAATAGCAGCTCCTCACAAATAAAGCATAAAACAATACAAAATGAGAATAAATACAAAGATAGAAAGGGATGAGACCTAGTCTTCCAAGTAGAGCTTCAGGGAATCTGGAAACCAAGTGGCATGGCAACAGGAATCAAAGCTCAAGATTTTCTATAGGGAAGAATTTAAATGCTACTCATTTATTTCCATCTCGAGGTTCTTACAGATAATATACAAGACTGGAAGAAATGAATTATCGGCATGTAAATCTGCAGGAAAAAAATAATACACAGTACTTCCTCCAGGAAGCTAGTCAATTCTAAATGCTCCCATCCTGAAGTTTAGCAGCAAACAGGAACAGAAACAAGGAACTCTGGGAAGGAGAGATGAAATTTTACCCTAGGCTATTTTATCGAACTTATCTGGAAGTTTAAAAGATTGGCAATTTTACAATGGTTGATTAGATTACTGAATATTGGGAGGGCACAGGAAGTTTTCAAGGTGCTTACCCGAAGCTAGATACAGAAAAAGGTTAGTTTGAAGACAGCTCCTCTAAGCCCTTCTACTGAATACAACACATAACAAAGCTCCTTCTTTATAGACAACAGCTGTATTAGTAGACTAGGCAGTTTTAGAAGGCACTTGTTTTGGGGCACCTGGGTAGCTCAGTGGGTTAAACATCCAACTCTTGATTTCAGCTCAGGTCATGGTCTGAAGGATTGTGGGATCAGCCCTGCACTCATCAGCTCTATGCTGGGCTCTGTGCTCAGTGGGGGAGTCTGCTGGAGATTCTCTCTCTCCCTCTCCCTCTGCTCCTCCCCCAGCTCACTTGAGCTCACTCTCTTGCTTTCCCTAAAATAAATTAATAAATCTTTTTTAAAAAGGCACTTTTTTCTCTATGTAGACTGTAGTTGAAATTAGATCAGAAGACATGTCTTTTGTAAACCAGTCTCCCATAATATGGATATTTCTTATTTATACCAGACTTTAAGAGATTTTTTTAGATATGGTGTTTTTGTTGGTGTTGTTTTTTAGCACACTTACAAGACAAGTTGAATGAGCTTGAAGGGTAGGTGCCTTACAGACATCATCTATTATATTCTCCCATTATCCACCAATCAGAGCCAGAATTCTGAGGAAATTCTATTTCACTGAGAAAGGAAAAATACAGAATGTTCATTGAACTCATAAGGGTTAATGATAGAGTCTTGCCTTCAAAAGTTCAGTGATCCTGCCTCCCTTGTCATCACTTTTTTAGAGCTCGGGAAAAAAGTACAATCTGCTAGGATGTATTGTCTGTAACCATCTAGACACAGACTTCATGCTGGGTTGTGTTTCGCCTATATGAATAGAATGCTTGGCTTTTCTTCATTTCTTGGATAAGTCTTACAGTGGAGTCAAAAGACACAAAAAGAAATGAGTAGGGATGTAGAAAAAAAGAAAATATATTCTACATTCAAATGAAGGACTGGGGATAGAGAACTCTCACTTTTTATTGTATTGTGCTCTTGGAAATTATTTGAAAGCAGAATCAGTGAAAGACAGGTTCCCCACCCTGACGCCCATCCCCCACCCTGAGGCTGCAGTTACCCACTTTCCTTCATAGGCTGGCAGAACAAAATGCTGACCGAGATTACAAATGGATCTACAAAAACTGATGAATCAGGCCCTGATACTAAAAAATGAGTAGATCTAGCTAGCAAAAAGTGAAATAGAGGTGATTTTCAAGCATCAAGTGTTCCAAGTTGAAAGGCATTCAGGTTCACTGATGTTTGATCTCAAATTGTAAACTTTGACAGGTAGTTAAAAGCCCATCCCGGAAAGTGTTTCAACGGGTCACCACAGTGATTCTTAATGCTCGCAGCTTGGACCTGCTAATGACCCACAGCTCACTTCAGTTAAATGTTAAATGTTTAGTCACTTTCATCTGTGAAGACAGAACCTGCTTTTTCATCAGCTCGGTAAGAAATGAGACAGCCATATACAGATAAACGGTCGCCGCAATGTTATTAATTTGCATAAGCAATAAGCCAAAAATATCATCTGACCCACTTCAGGTCATGTTTGTAATTATTTTCATTCATTAATTCTGTGTTTCTTGAGTACCATCTATATGTACAGGACTGTTCCAAGGGCTAGAATTAGGGTCATAAACATGCAGATCAAGTCCTCCTCTTAGGGAGCCTCCCTTCTTTTTCAAGGGTAGGAGGTGGTAGGAGATGGGCGAAAGAAAAATCAGTAAAATGGGGTAAATGTTCTGTGTTTAATTAACTTAAGGTGCTCTGATGTTCAATGACTGGTAGTGACCCCGGACTGAGATCAGAGAAGGCCACTCTGAGGGTGTGATATTAAATCTGAGTCTTGAATGACAGATGTCAGCCTTCTGCAGATCTTAGAAGACAGTGTTCTAGCTATAGGAACTAGCAAGTGCAAAGGCCCTGAGGCCTGAAGTTGGGGGTTGTAGCGGAACAGCAACAAATACATTTTCAGTGATTTTAGAGCATAGGAGATGAGTGGGGGAGGGACAGGAAATGAGATCAAAGATGGGCCAGGATAAGGAGTTTAGATTTTGTTTTACATGTAGTAAAAAGCTGTTGAAGACTTTAAATATGAGAATAACACAATCTAATATATATTTTAAGGAGATCATTCTCGCTGTTCTAGGGAGGAGTCATTGAAGGGAGCAAATGTAAAATCAAAAGAATGAGTTTGGACACCACTGCTAAACGAGCAAGAGATGATAATGGCTCAGGCTAAGGAGAAAAAGGAGAGAGAGAGGAGGATTCTGGGAACATTTGGAATTAGATACTATAGGCTACGTTGATGGATTAGGAGTAGGAAGAGAGTGAGGGAAGGAGAGGAAGCTCTCCCAGCTGGGTGACTTGAGGAACTGGGTTGATAGTGGTGGTATTTACCCAGATGACAAGGCCGGCAGAAGGGCTGGCGGGGGAAAAGACAGGAGTTGTGTTTTGACTGTGCTGAACAGAGCTGCCTAACCTGCCCATGAGCCTGGTGTTCTGGGAGACAGGGACAAGAATGGAGTGTGGGGTGACATCAGGAAGTACGCGGTACTTAAAGCCGTCTGACTGTGTGCAGTTAGGGGGAGAATGAGGCCCTGGAACCCTTGGACATTTGGAAGTCAAATAGAGGAGAAAGAGACAAGAACACTGAGAATGAAGAGCCAGTGAAGTAGAAAGAAACCTGGGAAAGAGATTTCATTTAAAAAAAAAAAAAAATCAGAGTTTTGCTTAGCAGGGGATCTGGCTGATCCTTTCCTTCCCTTAGCTGTATGGGGGTGGAGGTGGGGGGTGGGGGGTGGGGCCAAAGCAAACTCCAGAGTAAATGTAAGTAAATGTTTCCTGGTCATGCTAATCACGTGAATGAGCTTAACCTCACAAATAATATGTTTATTTATTCCTCATGGATGACTTCTGGAAGAAGGGAGAGGAAGCAGAGACATTAGGAAACAGGCTTCAGGTACAACAAAGATATAAAGAGTGTGGATATCGGAACAGGATGAAATCTCATGCCCACATTCATCAAGCAAACCCTGCTGGAAATAGAAGGAAAACAGACAGAAATAGATTAGTAGTGGGAGACTTTAATTCTCCTCTCTCAGCCTATGATGGATCAAGCTTTGGCTTTTGAGGTCTGAAACGATTGGGATAAAGTATCTTACTACTTTATTCTTTTCGTAGCTTTTCATGCCTTCTTTGAGCACGGGAAGGCACAGCTCGGTAAGAGCAGAGCAAAGCGGCCTGAGCATGGTTCCAACACACCGTTTAAGTTCTCCAGGTGCTGAAGGCCGAACTTTCTGGAGCTACAGAGAATCAGCGTTGACGATGGTGCCTTTACCTCCGAAGGTGACCGGGAGCACATACATATGTATCCCCTCTGTATACGTGCACACCAGCTAGACTCTCCTCCCTCCTGGTCCCTATGCCTCCCGAAGACAAAATACAACCAAATCCCTTTCAGAACAGGCTCTCAATCCCTACACCAGGTCCTGGCTGCGGACTGGTTTGTGCTGAAAACCATGCAAAGGAAGAGAGGAATCCTGCCATTGAAGATAAAAGACTGAATTCGAAACATCTTCTTTTTGCTAGTCATTGCTTAGTCTTTAATCAAAGAGCAATCATACTAATTTTTTTTTGAGTGAAGCTAGTGAAAAGGAAATCTGAATTGGGATTTCTATTTCCTTTCCCATTTCTAAGGAGTCCTCTATTCCAGTTTCTACTGTTTGGGTGGGAAAATTCGGGATGGGGCTTTCTACAGGGATGCAAAATAGGAGTGCCCTGGGAAAGGGAGTAATGACAAAAGCACTTTGCAGAAAGGAGTCAGGAGCCATATGTGACCGGACATGACACCTCACGTGATCAGCGGCCATGGTTTTTGCTTATTATTGTATGTGGAAGAAGGTCTGGCAAACAAGAGATGCCCTAGAGATGAAATGTAGGCTGCCCTGTGATTGTCTGCAACGGAGCCCAGAGACACACTTTCTGAGAGATATCTCTCCTCTTTCAGCAGCTAGGGACAACAATGTCATGTATTTTTCTCAGGTGCTTTTATTTTTTTTTATTATTTTTTATTTTTTAAAAAGTTTTATTCATTTATTTGACAGACAGAAATCACAAGCAGGCAGAGAGGCAGGCAGAGAGGATGAAGCAGGCTCCCTGCTGAGCAGAGAGAGCCGGATGCGGGGCTTGATCCCAGGACCCTGAGATCATGACCAGAGCCGAAGGCAGAGGCTCCGGTGCTTTTGAAAAATAAAATCAACTTCGCTTTGTGAAGGAAGGGAATATGAGCGAGCGAGAGTTCAAATCATGAAGTCTGTAGGTCAGAACACACGGCTGAATTTGTGTGAAACAGAAGGGTGGAAAATACATTGCTTTTCACTTACAGAATTTGCTTTTGTGGAGAAGCAATTCTGTTGATTATACACAGGAAATAATCCTAAAATTAAATAACATAGCTCTGTGAAGAAAAGATTGTTTGAAACAATTTTCCCTCTAAGGACCGCATCCAGTGAAACAATTAGTAAGGATCAAGTAGATTTCACTATTCAGCTGTGATGTGATCTTTCAAGAGGTTTAAAGAAATACGTTGTCATCTGGCTGATTAGGTTCCTCGGCGTTGATTATCGGTCTCATTTGATTATTGACCTAATTGCTATCTGCATCAAGGAAAGCTATTCACTGATTGCTTCTTGATTTTTTAAAAATAGTTTGACTGGTTAATGCAATATCTTTTATTTACCTTGTGTCTTGAGTAGTATCTGCTAGATGGTTGTTTTGATAGAACTTGGAAATGTAATTTATTAGCAAAACCATAGAAATTAGTGGTATGTTATGATTTATGGGTCAAAACGGGCTGTGATGAAATTCACGGAACTCAGAAAAATGGATCCTCAACAGGGAGTTGATTCCATGAGGGGCAATTTGGACTTAATCTACTGTAGCTGATTTTCAGAGATAGAGGGGCTCCAGATAGAGCAATAATCCTTCACTTTATTGCTGTGAAAACAGTGGTTTCATGTTGAATGCACATTTACTTGGTAGGCTTTATTCTCATTGTATTTCCTCTGGCACCTTATTTCATATCCACAGTAAATCAAATGGAAAAACTGAGATACGTCAAGGCAAGCGATTTGCCTACAGTCAGTCTTGCTGTCTAGTCAAGCTACATCAGGGCCTGAATGTTTCTTAGTGTGATTGTGTTCTTTCTGCTCCTGAGGCACTGCCAATTGCCTTCTTTCTCAAATGGAAAACTACTGTGGTCCTGGTCGTATTTTTTTTTTTTTTTTTTTAAGGAGTTTGGATTAAGAAAATCTTCAAAGGGGAGATTTCTTTCATATGAAAATATTTTCATATAAAAAACAGATCCAAGTACTAAATAATTTTTGGTTAACAAAGCAGATGGAAAATGAAGCTACATTAAGTTATCCTATAATAGCATAAAAATCCACGTTTTGATGGGAAGTCACTCATTATTTGCTCTGTGTTCCCTCCTATAGTTTTAGCCCCAAAACAGTCACTTAGGGACCAATCCAGGCTGAGGGCTAGTGTGTACCTGTCTCAGTCATGGCTGAACCATCAGGAGAGGACTAGGAAGAGGGGGACTTGGAGCCCATCAGGGCCTAGCCTTTCCCTAACTGAGACTGAGACTGAGACTAAGGAGCTTACATGTTTAATTTCTCTTATATTTGGTTTCTTCTCTCTAACATAAGGAACTTCTCTCTAACATAGGGCTATCGTTAATATCAAACGAAATATGTATCAAAAAAACCCCCCAAAAGTCCATTTATTAGTGGTTTTCAACCCTATCAGATCCAATTTCTCTCTCTCTTTCTCTTTTTTTAAAATTTTTTTAGAGAGGGAGAGAGACGCAGGGAGGAGGAGCAGAGGGAGAAAGAGAATCATTAGCAGACTCCGTGCACAGCATGGAGCCCAAGGTGGGGCTCCATCGCACCGCCCTGAGATCAGGACCAGACAAAATCAAGAGTTGAATGCTTACCCGCCTGAGCCACTCAGGTGCCTCCCAACATCTCCTTTATATAATAGTTTATAAAGTACCTTAACTGTCTCAAAATGAGATGCATAGATGTTATACTTTAACTACAAAGATACCATCTTAAATAATCAAAATTAATGCCTGTTATATAAAAAAGAAAGAGGAAAATGATCTGTACAAAAATAATAATATACAGATGTATAGGGTGTCTACAATTCTACAATCCAAATGACTCAGAAATTCAAAACCCTTTTGTAACTCGTTTGACAACAAAACCTGACAGAAACACAGAAGAAGCTGATGTGGTCTTTATTTTTCCCAATTAATGGGACTAGCCCAGAAGGTTTTCTGAAAATAATAATAACATGTTTTCTTTTTTCTTTTCTTTTTCTTAAAAATTTTTTAAAAAGATTTTATTTATTTATTTGACAGAGAGAGATCACAAGTAGGCAGAGAGAGAGAGGAGGAAGCAGGCTCCCTGCTGAGCAGAGAGCCCGATGCGGGGCTCGATCCCAGGACCCTGAAATCATGACCTGAGCCGAAGGCAGCAGCTTAACCCACTGAGCCATCCAGGCGCCCCTAATAACATGTTTTCAATTATGGGTGTTCTCCTGGTTTCCACTGATAATGTTAAATAATGTACATAATACAAGAACCAGATTACCTTTAAAAATATATTGGATTCTAAAACACATCTAGTCCCATGAGTTCTAGAGGATTGTAAACTTGTTATAATTATTAACACTTTTATTGTGCTTACTGAATGCCCAGCATTGTTCTAAGCTCTCCCACCTTTCTAATATCAATGAGATAAATATTAGTATTATTCCCATTTAACAGATAAGGAAAATGAGACACAGAAAAGCTAACTGACTTGCCCAAAGTCACACAGCCAGTATGTGGTAAGAGTGGATGGTAGGAGAAGGTAGGCAGCCTACACGCATGCTTTTACCACTATCCTGTACTGTATCTCAATAGGCACATGGTCAAGCATGATTATTCGAGGAGCTATAGAGAAGTACTCAGATGTCTGCACCTCTTCTTGGAAGGCATACGTTCTTGCATTGTACTGGTGATTTAAAGAACATAAACGATTGGTGTGATAGGGTTCTCTGAAACTATCAAAAATACAAGCTTCTAAGCCAAATAAAATACACGTTTCATTTGATTTACTTGGTGATTGGATGCCTAAAAAATTCAGTATATATTAAACCATCAAAAATTTTATATAAAGCAGAGTTGGGTGATGTGAATGATTGATAGTTTTTCACTTACATATCTGGTGGACATCAAGCATAGATGGGCGGGAAGCAGCAGTTGTGCACTGGGCAGTAACTCTCTTGCTCACCCTTGCCCTGCCCCCTGAATGCTGTAGTCCTCCAGTACTTGCCAATAAAATGAACTTCCAAACTGCCAAAAGCTCCCTAGGCAGTAGATGCTACCCAATGGAGAACTATTGCTATAAATGGTAAACCACCTTATAAATACCAGTTATGGTTCTAGCACTCGTATCAATCAAACCATTCCGTGTTACATCTACAAAGCCCGGGTCAATTCAAATCTACTAATTAGGTTTTCAAAATTTCAACTCCATAATACTATAAGGAAAATGCACATGAACTTGATCACGTAGATTTTATTATCCTCTGTCTTGGTGAGTTTCAAAATTTTATTTTATTTTAAAAAAAAATTTTAAGACTTTATTTATTCATTTGGCTGAGAGAGAGAGAGAGAGAGATCACAAGGAGGCAGGCAGAGTGGTGTGTGGGTGGGGGGGGGGGAGCAGGCTCCCTGCTGAGCAGAGAGCCCAATGTGGGGCTCCATCCCAGGACTCTGAGATCATGACCTGAGCCAAAGGCAGAGGCTCAACCCACTGAGCCACCCAGGCACCCAGGCAACCAGGTACCCATAATCTTGGTTGTATGTTGTTTTCTAAAAGAGTCTGCTTTTCTGACAATAAATAATTACCAACAAAATGCACCACATTTTGAGTCACCATCAAGAAAGAAACCCCAAATCAAAAATAATGCCCGTTACTTTTGGCAGTCTAGTTTTCTACCTGTAGGGGAAAGGTGGAAAGAAGGGAGGGACGGAAGGGAAATATCCAAGAACAAGAACAAGGTCTTCTTTTTGTTTAATTTTATGAGTATGAGTTCTCTGCACACTATTTCCCTTCTCCACTTTTTAAAATCAAATTCATCCTTAAAGACTGGGCAAACAGTACCTTCTCAGTACTGTTTTCATCCTGACCATGACACCTGCCAGAAGTCATCTTTCTTTCTCTTGGGGGCTTCCATGGTATTCTTTTCAAGACCTATGGGGTCAAATGTGTCACATTTCCTATCTGTCACAATTCTCTATTGATATCATGGTCTTCCCTCTTGTCCTGTAAATATCTTCAATTAAAACATGTCTTATTCATTTCTTCATCCATTTCACAACACCTTCCAGTAGGTGTTGGAAAGTAAAGAAGAGGAGAGAGAAATGGGTACTTGTGTATGGGAGGTTTGTGAGGAGCGGGTTCTTTTGGACTGAGGTAGCACCGGGCTGGGGGTGGGGAGCAAAATAGTTAACTTCCTGAAGGGAGAACAACAAAGAATTGATTTTTCATTGTCCTCGTTGATAAACTGGGCAAAAAAATTGAATTCTTCTTACAGGATGATACCACATAATGTACATAAATAAATACATATTTGAAAAGTCTCCCAAGAGGACTTGTCTAGGTTTCTGCTTAGGTTTGACCAAGAAACTCTTCCCTCTTGTCGGCATAAATGAAGCAGGCAAGTCAGGGAACGTGGCAAGCAGGCCTTGGGACGAGGTCTGCCTCTTCCGCTAATCTCACTCACTACTACTGGAGTCTCAACAAACCAAGAAATACCGCGGCTAAGCTCACCTGATGGTCACTTACAAGGAAATGTTACCTTTCTATTCAACTAACATGTAGTTAACACCTGGGCTCTGAGACCCTTTTCAAGGCACGGTGTGCTTTACAAACCAGAAATTACACTCTTCCCCAAACCATGGACTACCTAGGCTATTCTTCCTGGAGAAAATTAAAGTTCGCCAAGGCCAACGAGGAAAACCCTGAGGTGGACCCCATCCAGTGTTTGTTTTGAAGGCCAACACGAGCTCATAGCACACTCTGCGGTGCAGGGAGCAGGGAGAGGCTGACGCTGCCCCAACCACAGCTGACCGCTGACCAGGAGAGGGGACGCAGCTGGAGGCTCCCAGCTCTAGACCGAGCCTCGTTTCTTCCGTTATTATAAATGTTTTAGGTTGGTGTTATTTGTTTGGGGAGTTGAATATCAACAACAATGTTTGAAATGACAAATAATTGCTAGGGGAGAAGCATGTGTTGCCTCAAATTTAACCAAACATTTTATCACAGAAAAGCCTTCTGAACCATATGGTCCTGCCCACCTCCTGAAGGACATTTATAGTTCTCTCTTTCCTATAAACAGTTTAAAGTAACCATGATAAACATTCTGGAGAAAAGCTAAACTTGCATTTGCTACTCCCCTGTTGATTATTTGCAATAATACGGAAATGTTTATGCACGCAGAGGCGAAGTTTACATGGGAGGCCCTAATGCGTACACCCCCTTGAGCGGTGATTTACTGCTCGTTTATGTTGAGAAGGAGAAATAGTGAACACAATTTTCTGTACTGACACAACAGTCCAATAGCTCCTGTGTACTAATCTTCAATAGTTCATCAGTATGACATTAATTTCAAACAGAACATATTAAGGAGAAAGGCATATGTCACCTCAATTTTTGTTTTCCTTTCAATGTGGACCAAAATATTTTTTTCAAAGGAAAAAGTATGATGAAGCTTATTTTTCCAGAAGCATTCCAGATTTTCAAGGAAAGACCTAGAACCTCGGAAAATTCCTCAAAGTCATGACAAGGTTGAATTGACCTACAGGTATAGAATCTAGTTCCTAACACCCGAAAACACATACATGCACACACTCATACACAAATTAACACAATTTTGTTAACACTTCTTGGAAGTTTCTCCTTAATAGTAGACACCAATGGAGAGTGGAATTCTGAAACAAAAAGCATAGCTAATATCTTATGTAGAATATCTTACATACCACTTTGCCCATTTTCCTTTGCTATGGAACCAGTGTCTACTGGGATAAATGTCTTATTAAAGGGAAATTATCAGGAACTGGTAGCTAAAATTTATTAAATATTGTATCAGAGAAAACACTTTTATTTCTTATTTTCCAATGGTTCAAACAGCCTAAGGTTCATATCACACATGAGCAGACATGCGGCATGTTCTTGGACTCACAGTAGACCTTTACATATGGGAATATCATCATCTCTATTTCTGTTCTTCCACCGGATCTATCTTTCGAAACATGTAAATGGGTCACAAATGAAATCAAAGCTTCTCAGTGTGGCACACAAAGATTCCTATGATACAGCCCTGTACTCTTTAGTATTCCTTGGAGAATCCTTCTGTACCTCTCTGTCTTTAGTCATACCACCCTCTCATTGTGGAATGCCCTTCCCCCTTTCCCATGTCATGAAATGCTACTTGTCGTTCAAGTTTCAACTCAAATACCATCTCTTCTGTGAAGTCTTCCCCATCTTAAAGTTCAAAGCAGCCCCTCTTCGGATTGTGGCATAATTTGACACATTTCCACTGTAGCACCAAGAACGACCCAGTTTTTATTCACTGCACATTCCATATGTATTTTATCTCCAAGTAGATTTAGAGCTCATTTAAGGCAAACATTGTCTTGTTACCACTGTAGTACATGCTCAATTAAATGTTTATTTTCAGAATAAAATTGACCAGAAGGAAATCCCTTTGATAGATAAACAAACTTCAAATTCCCTAAATGGGTAAAATGAAATAAAACACAACACTAAACAAATAATACAATTGAACTTTAAGGATAGAAAAAAAGTAGTTCCCAATGACCCTGATCCAGAGCTAAACACTCAGTCAATAAAACTAGAGAGTGATTGAGGGCCACAAAATAAAGAATTGCCATAAACAATCCGATCCAGTCTCTGTTTTTATGGGGCCAGAACAGTGGGGATCTCTAGTTTTCCTAATTCAATTGCCACAGACATGAAGTCTTCTTCGAGGCACAAAGAACCACTGGATGGGGCATGAGAGTGATAAAGGCAGCTCTTGAAGAGGGAGGGAAGATTCTCTTCCCCCAGGAAAAAAGGACGCTCCTTGCTCCTGTGCTGGGAAGGTGGGCCTGTTCCTTTTTCACCACACTTTTCTGCCAGAGGGCAATTGCAGGAAGCAGTTTGCTCTGATTTCTGGGTAAAAATTAGAGCCCATGGTACAGTTGCTAAGGCAGAAGGAAGAATAGCAAGGGCTAGGCAAAAAAAAAGCGGGGGGGGGGGGCATGTACTCAAGCAAGGAAGCAGATGGCCCAGATGGTGAGGCATAAAGGGAGAATTAGACAAGAGATTTCTGCTGCAAGTAAAACAAGTTCAAACGTCTACTCCCCTGTCATTTCCCACGATGTTGCACCTTGGGGACATCTGAGAAAAGTATAATTATTATAAAATCAAGAAATGGGAACAGTACTAAGAGATGTCACTGAAAGGCCGAAGAAGATCTGTATATTCCCTCAGGCTTCAAAGAAATCTGCCAGTTTTGTGAAAAAGTAGTTAGGGACAACCCCCAGGGACCGTTTTCCAATTTTTCTCCAGATGGTTCCGGGAGACCTCTTCTCTTTTTCACCAGCCAATGGACCTCTCTTGATTTCAAGTCCTGCACAGGCATTCCGATGAGCAGACAAAACCAGGGCCAGCGGCTGACCCGCAGCCCGATCTCTTTCCTAAAACGCTCCTCACCTGGCTGACCCACGGACCCAGACAAAGACGTGAGGCAGTGCTCCCTGCTTCTCATTTGCTACTCATCGGATTCTGCCCTTACTTAATTCTATAGCAACCTTAGCTCACAAGCCTGCCGTGAAAATTAAAGGAGACGAAACCCATGGAATAACGCAGCAAGTGTTCACCCCACACCAGGTGTTCGACCCAATCCTACTGTTTCCGCTTAGGCGCACGGAAGCCCCCCCACACGGTCTCCCTCTGTCCTCTCGGGGTCACCTGCCCCCTCACATTGCCAGAGTTCTCAGAGACATTATCATATCTCAGATTCAATCACAGTTCAATTCCTTTGGCTCCAAGGATCGCTTCTTCTGCCAGCCCACTGCCACCTCAGAACTTTCTATGCCTGCCACCCCAGCGGCCTCCCCTTCCCGAGCTCGCCGTGCTCTGCCACCGCGACGCCATGCTGTTGCGCACGTGGTTTCCTCCCGGAAGTACCGCCTCCCGCTTCCTTTTTTCATGGGGCACGTTCCTCCTTCCTCCTCATGCTCCAAGGCTTAGCTGAAACAGCTCTACTCCATGACAGCAACAGACCTAAATATTTATTGCCACAAGATAGTTCCAATCTTTGCTTTTATGTCTTTCCTGTTGGGGCTGTGAATTCCAGCATATCTTTTTCATCTTTGATGGTGCCTAGTACACTGCTTGGCACCTAGCAGGTGCTCAATGAATAAAAGGGTGAGTAAATTTTTCTGTGCTCAGATCCAACAAAGTACCATCTAAGATTATATTGTTCGTACATCTGAAAGCTTCGACTGAAAAAAAAAAAAAAAACCTGATAATCAGCAAGTTTGGAATTAAGTTTGGCTGTTGTTTTTTTTCTTTTTCTGATTTTTTTTTTAAATGCTAGAGACCCAACCAAAGTCCCCATTGAGCTCTTTGTATTTTAGTTCTAGCACTAAGCACTTTGCACCATTTTATTTTATTATTTTTAAAAATATTTTATTTATTTATTTGACACAGAGACACAGCCAGAGAGGGAACACAAGCAGAGCGAGTGGGAGAGGGAGAAGCAGGCTTCCCCCGGAGCAGAGAGCCTGATGCAGGGCTCAATCCCAGAACCCTGGGACCCCCAGCTGAAGGCAGATGCTTAAGGGCTGAGCCACCCAGGTGCCCCTACACCACTTTAAACACCACTTTCCTCAATACTCCTCTTTCAACATGTTATTCAGAGTCCCACCTCCCAGTGTTCCTTACATCCCTCCTAAACACACACACTTCTGAATAATCTCCCAAGATAACTCAATGTGCTGATGACCTTCAAGATGAAGCCAGCGTAAACAGTGAGCACTGTTGAGAGAACATGTTCTGGTGTCAGTTTATGCTGGGGGTGGAGGGGTAGCAATAGGACAGAAGAGAACTCTGGGGAGAGTCGGTGGTTCAGAGGAACATCTACAGTAAAAGCTATAACACCCCCCCCCCCAGCCTTGTTTACAAAGAAAAAGAAAATAACTAATTGACGTAGGATGTGGGTGAGCTTGGTTTTCATCTCAATCCTGTTTTGCCTCATCTTGCGGTTGCCTTAGGAGCACATCAGAGCCAACCATTTCCAGCGCTTTAGGGGGTAAAAGGAAATAAAATAAAACAACACAGAGACTTTGGATACTCCTTTCAGACTCAGGCCAGCTAAAAGAGCAATTCCAACTCCCTGAAGCTACTATTATGTAAAAATTATGAAAGTGTCAAATGCAAGATCTTGCCAGATTACGCTCATTTAAGCCCTGGATATTTTATTCCTATTGATTAAAGTAAAGAAACTGGTTAAAAATTCTCTTGAAAGCAAAATGTCAAGCAAGTGGCATTAAGTACCAATCAATGGCAAAAGAAGTCTCAAATAGAAAAATTTCCGGTTCTCTTGGTGGTTTACGTGTCTGAAGTTTTTGTTCAGGTGTGCATATCAACATTACTTGCTGGTAAAAATAAATTTATTTCCTTAGCTTAGACCCAGGTAAGAGTGCCGTGACTAAATGGAGCCATAATTAAACAATCGCTTTTATGGGGTTAGATAAAATCATTTTGTTTTTGCATGCTAAAACATGGTGGGTACTCAAATTGAAGGGAACATATATATAACTAAGCTCTGGAAAGCCTGCGTAATATAATCTGGTTAAATATCGAAACTTTGAAATATAAAGTTCTACTGAGGTTAATGATCACCTACAGAAATTTCAACCCCTGATTTACATTTTGTAAAAAGTCCTAATAGAGATTGACGGCAAGAAAGGCATCCCCTCCTTTTTTTAAAACAAGCAATCCATTTTTTTTAAAAGATGTATTTCATTCTTTTAAAAAATATTTTATTTATTTATTTATTTGGCAGACAGAGATCACAAGTAGGCAGAGAGGCAGGCAGAGAAAGAGGGGGAAGCAGGCTCCCTGCTGAGCAGAGATCCAGATGAGGGGCTCGATCCCAGGACCCTGGGATCATGACCTGAGCCAAAGGCAGAGGCCTTAACCCAATGAGCCACCAAGGTGCTCCTATGCAATCCATTTTAAACTGATCTTAAACTTTATTTTTCTGGTTTCCTTTTGGTGAAAATGCAGCTAGCTAAGAAAAGATGAGAGAATCAAATATAAGATAGATGGATCTCTTGGTATTCTTGTACACTGATGTCCCAATATCATCTTTTTATAACCGCATATTGTGTAAATACTTCCCCACTGTGATTAGCCTTGTGTAATTTTATGACCGCAGGAGGCATGTGTCTGAGAATTTGATCATACTGCTGCCAATGAAAAGGTAAGAGAGGGCCTCATTCTTCTGGCTGCTGTCATTTTGGACTTTGGTGCAAAGGATATGGATGAAGCAACCTTATTATAGGTTATAATAGGTTATAGACCTATATATAGGTTTATATATCATTTATATATATGTACATATATATAACCTATATAGGTTATAGACCTATAATAAGGTCCTTTTTCATTTACTGAGAACTGCCTTTTGGTATGAAATAAGAAACTCTTATCAATTTCTGCCCTATGACTATATTATAGTACAGAACATAGCTTCATCATGTCTGACCATCCACCCTGACTCCACTTGGTCAGTTGGAGATGTCAGGAATGGAAATGAGAAACATCCCAAGACTTTTATTCATTTCTCTTCTCCAGTTCTTTAGTAAACCAAGAAGAGATATTAAGGAAATAGGCCAGAGGGTGAGCTCAAAGGTTTGATGAATATTGCTGTTGCCAACATTGGTCCCTCTTTGCCTACAAGAAGAACCATCTTTCTATAAACTGCTATTGTATCACTCCCATGTGATGGTCCTTCCTATTCTGTGAAAATCCCAAAGCACAGTGAAAAAGGAAAACCAGTCATTTATCTGCTTGGTCAGGAAAAGGAAGACTATGTTCTGATGCAATGCTGCAACTGAATGAAATGCTATTTCTGATCTGACTCGGTATCTGTTAATTTTGATTTAAAGGTTTTCCCTGACACAAACAATTCCTTATCTGTGATATGGTCTCAATAAATCTGTTAATACTGAATAATAATCTGTTAATACTGAAATAAACAAACAGAGACTTGGTTCAGAATTCAACAAGTTAGACAAATTAGTCTGTCTATTTGAGATGAGCCTTCCTTTCCAGTGCCTACTCTGGGGAAATGGCCATAAAGTAACATATTTGCCTTGGTAACTATATAGGGGGGCAGGGTGGACACTGCTATACCAAGACAGTCTTCTTAAAGAACACACTTACTGAAACTTTTCTTCAACTATAACAAAGGCTTGTCTCTGTGGTGTTTAGTAAGCCTCAGGTGTTTGGAGTCAAATTTTAAGCAATTAGTAATATATATGAAATATCCTCACTTTTTTTAAAAAGATTTTTTAAATTTATCTGACAGAGATCATAAGTAGGCAGAGAGGCAGGCAGAGATGCGGGGCTCAATCCCAGGACCCTGAGGTCATGACCTGAGCTGAAGGCAGACGCTTTAACCCACTGAGCCACCCAGGTGCCCCAAAACATCCTCACTTTTGATGACTCCTGGGATGGTTTGTATTAGCCAGGTAAGTCTTCCCTAACTGATCTTAATAGATAATTATCCAGGATGTCACAGCAAGAGAAAAGAACCCAGGCTATGGTGTTATAAAGGAATTAACAAAAGAGAGAAGAGTTAGCTGGGGAGTGTTACTGTTGCCAATCTTTTCTGATGTTCATTTTGGATTGTGGCTAATCTTTAGGTCTTCAACGGCACCCTCAGAACACACAAGTCACCCAGAAGGTGGAATGTACAGAGCGAGGTGGTAGAAAAAGGCAAATCGGGTGGTTCAATAATCTTGAGAAACAAAGAAATGTAGCAGCAGGATTATTAGGGGAAATACATTTGCAGACAAGGTACATGAACAAAACGTGGGCCTACCAGGAACCACTCTCATTTTTTGGCTATTACTATGTGGTTCTTAGGTGGTGATCCTTTTGAGAAATATCCAGTGATGGATTCTCTCTGACTTACCACTCTTGTAATGGCAGCAGCTAGAAAGCTGTTTGGTCTTACTCCAGGAATCAATCAGACTTTCTTTTATTTTATTTTAAATATTTTATTTATTTATTTGACAGAGATCACAAGTAGGCAGAGAGGCAGGCAGAGAGAGGGGGTAGGGAAGCAGTCTCCCTGCTGAGCAGAGAGCCCGATGCGGGGCTCGATCCCAGGACCCTGGGATCATGACCTGAGCTGAAAGTAGAGGCTTTAACCCACTGAGCCACCCAGGTGCCCCAATCAGACTTTCTTTTAAAAAAACTGACCATCTAAAAAAAAAAAAAAAAAAAAAAAAAAAAAAAGACTACTGAGCATCTTTAAGGTGACTTAGCCCCACCTTTTACTTTAAGGGTGAGGTGGCCAAGGCCCCAGAGGGGCACAATGACTTCTTCAAGGTGGGCTTGTTTGTTAGCTATGCTCTTTCAAATTGCTGGATTTGCACTAGTCAGTAGCATCTCTTCCACTTTTGGCAAAATTGTCAGATGTCCAAGGAAAGAATGATGTTCCTCATCATGGCATGGGATTACAGATAGAAAATATGATGAATGTACATGTGATTACCAAAAAATGAGTTCACCCTTTGGAAAAAGGTCTGAGCCATGTCAGTCCATTGAGTCAGCTGGTTTAATGATTTGGCTGATGCTGCCTTGGCTTTTTAACAAAGTGAAGAAGAAGAAGAAGAAGAAGGAGCAGAAGGAGAAGAAGCAGAAGGGGAAGAAGATTAAAATGTGTTTCATCTAGTCCAAGTTTCTTGTAAGTACAATAATTCACATATGGGAAAACAAAATGAAATGGGATGGTGTATCTCATTTAACCTCCAGAAAGTATCAGAGTACGGTGCCATTAATATTAGTCCAAGACAGGAATCCACAAGAGAATCCATAATGTCAAAAATCACTAGAATATTCTCTAGAGTTCTATGTTTTTTTTTCCCCTCACTTCAAATTTAGGACCCTTCTTATTTAATGACATTCTGGAAAAGCATGATTTTCTAACACATGCAAGACAGGGTTTATGTAAACAATAACTAATCACACTTATTCCTGTCTAGGAAAGATTGGTAAATAATATGTAAATTGCTACTATCTGCTCTGGGAGAATGTATATCAGCCCATGAAGCAATCTAGAATCCTTACTATGAATTTGTGTTCAGAGACAATGTGGTATAAAATCAGAAACTCTGGAATATTTGTCCCTCCATTCTTTACTCAGACATCTGTCACCATTGTTTTGTCTCTGCACTGGCTGCCACCTTCCCCAACTTCCCTCCTTATTTAAGTTCCCAAAGTCTATTTCTTTCTTTCTTTCTTTCTTTCTTTTTTAAAAGATTATTTATTTATTTATTTGACAGAGAGAGATGACAAGCCGGCAGAGAGGCAGGCAGAGAGAGAGGAGGAAGCAGGCTCCCTGCCAAGCAGAGAGCCCAACGTGGGGCTCGATCCCAGGACCCTGGGATCATGACCCGAAGTGTATTTCTTAACCAGGTCTACCTTGTCACATCTTTTCACAGATCTCAATCCACATACTCCTCTGTCCCACCAGGACTTTGCTTCTGCTTCTAGTCCTTTGTCCACTGTCACTAGAGGACGTACAGAGGATAAGTGAGATAAGGGATGGATATGTGAATGCTCTGGAACGAGTTGAGTCATGAATTCATAAGGAAAAAGACAAAGGGAAAGCCTTGGTCATTTAGCATAAAGGCAGACTTACGCTTTCCTGCTTTCTGAGCTACTCACATTTAGTGTTTTCAACACTTCTCCATCAAATAGTTATAATACTTAATGGGATATAAAGACTCACTTTTTTCCAAGTTTGGAATCTCCCACCTGCCTCTATTAGACTAGTTCAAGTTTACCTTGGCAGCCCTCAGAAAGGAGAGTTGATTCAGAGGAGCGTGTTTTTAATGGCATATCCTCAATAAATCTATTTCTAATTTATTTTTCTTTGTCAATGTACACTATTTTTGGTACACAGTGAAATAGGTCTTTTGGCCCAATCACAAGCTTTATGATATACTGTCAAAAGGGGATTTTGAAATTTTTCCAAATTTTTTTTTAAAAAGGTAAAGCAATGGGATTTTGGAATATCTCAGAGGTAACTTGCATTTTGCTTTCAGCCCTTTCCTTCAAGGGACTTCCATTGTTTTGCAGCCCTGAATGAGATGTTTCATCTTTTCCCTGCAGTGGAAATAAGCAACAATAGGATTGCTTTGTGAGACAGAAAATGATGAAGCCCTTTCCAAATGAGGAGGACGTGGAAAGTGCCAAAGAGCCAGAGGGCCAATGCGGCAGAAAATGGATCTGACTTCCTCTAGCTCATAATGAACGCAATTCTTTGGAGTTTAGGCTCAGGTAGAGCTGCTGAAGGAAGACAATCTTGAATCCTGCAAGGGAGGGTCAGTGTTAAGTGAGGAGAAGCAGAGGTTCCCTCTCTCCCCGAGCTAGTAACAACTGTGTGTCGTGTCGTATGGATGTCAGTGAGATAGAATGACGGAGCCTTTGCCTTCTGTAAACTTTGGGGATGGCAAGAAGAATTAGTTCTTCCTTGTGAAACACCACTGGAATCAGACTGTTTTGATACCAGTTGTGAAAGAAAAAAGTAACTGTCGTTTACTGAACCTTATCCCCACCTCCGAACTGAGAGCTTTAAATATGTTTTATTTTGAAATCTCACAACAGTTCTCTGATACAGTTAAGGTTTTCATGTCTCATTTCTTTTTTTTTTTTTCCTAAGATTTTATTTATTTATTTGACAGAGAGAGAGATCACAAGTAGGCAGAGAGGCAGGCAGAGAGAGAGAGAGGAGGAAGCAGGCTCCCCGCTGAGCAGAGAGCACAGATACGGGACTCGATCCCAGGACCCTGAGATCATGACCTGAGCTGAAGGCAGTGGCTTAACCCACTGAGCCACCCAGGCGCCCCAATAGCATTTTTCTTTTTTAAATTCATTTGACAGAGATCACAAGTAGGCAGGGAGAGAGGAAAGGAAGCAGGCTCCCTGCTGAGCAGGGAACTGATGCTGAGCAGAGAGCCTGATGCGGGGCTCAATCCCAGGACCCTGAGATCATGACCTGAGCCGAAGGCAGCGGCTTAACCCACTGAGCCACCCAGGCGCACCCTTCATGTCTCATTTCTGATGAGACAATCAAGTATCAGAGTTGAAGGTCTCGAGCTGGTACAACGTAATCTACAACTCAAGGTCTTTGGTGCTTTTTCCGTTATCCTGGGTCTTGGTGCCAATTGTGAACAAACATTAGATTTCTAATTTCTGGCTGAAAAGCCAGGTTGACTTCATGAATATTCTCTCTTAGAACTCTAAAGTAAAAGCTGCTTTCTGAAATCCTTGAGCACCCTTGAAATCAGAGGAAGGGTCAAGATATTGTCGTCAAGCAGTCAGAGGAAGGTGCGTAGATTCTCAGATTTATAAACTAAATTGACTCACCGAGCCAAGCATGTGCTTCCAGCCGCCTGGCTGTTTGCTACCACGGAGATGGTACAAACAGCAAGCAGGCGCGATGACTGCCAATTCATTTGCATCTGGTTGTGTCATAGAAACCTAGCCTAGAGCGTGTACCAACCAAAACTAGCAGGGAAAGTGCCTAATTTTAAATCTAAACTATTTTCTTAATCTCCGAGCATGCGAGCACTAAGACCTTTTCCCTCTCTGTACTCGGTGCCAGCATCTTAAGATGAAAAACAAAACCCTTAAATAATAAAAGAGTGAGGATACTGATGAAAATTTGTCCGAATTTAACGATGATTAATGAGGAACCTTTTCAAAATGTGAGAAGAAAAGGCCTTTTCTTATAAATACACCATCCCAAGTCACATTCTGTTTATGAATTTTTGGGTGTTTGAAAACCTCCTTTTCAAACCAGCAGAGCCATGTTCAGGCAAGTCTGAGGACATGTAATATCTTTATATAATCTCACTGAGAGAAATACCCAGCCCTTCCTTTTAATTAATAATATCATCTAAAGCAAAGATGGCAGACATCCGGGTGAGCTACTACTTTGCATCCTCTGTCTAAATGGTTCATTGAGTCAATGTCCTAATGAGTTTGTGACATCATAGTTCATCACCATGGAAACAACCATGATGACACATGTTGCCTTATAGCACTCTTAGTCATCGATCAGTCCTCACTGCTACGCTTAGTCAAGTCAAATTCACTTATATCTTTGCAAGTTAAAAAATGCCCTTCATGCTAAAGATCATCGTGACCAAAAACAATGATTGTTTTAAAAGTGACATTGAAAACCTAGAAGAAATCATTCACAACCCTCCCTCCATACCTCTTTTATTTTCAGTGCCTAATTTTAATTATTGCCCACATGTACATTGACTTTTCACATATTTATAAACCAGCAGAGGAAAATAGCCTTGAAAATGTGCAGTTCTATATAGTGCTCCTCTGTTATCAAGACTTTTTATTAAGTTCTGATATGCTTTAAAAGCAACCTTTTATGTCCTAAGAAATAGCATGGTTTGCCAAATAGGGTTTGAGAAGTCAAAGTCGGCTTGTGACAATAATCTTACTGTGTCATGTGCAGGGACATACAAGTTCTTTCATTGTATTTTTCCAGGTTTCATAGTTAAAAGACCTTACTTCTCCTCTTCCTCATAAGGTAATAAAGATAAAAGAAAACAAGACTATCCTGAGCTTCCTTGAAGGAAATTACCAAATAAAAATTTAGAAGTAATCCAGTAGAAGGTGAGAGCCTAAAGCAAATAAGTCACAAATTACAAATTTTGTATCCTTATCACTGGAGTAGGTGCTCAGCAAATATTACAGAAGTGAACTTAGAGCAAAATACTTGAGCAAGGAAAACAGCGACTTTATAACTTAGGATTCTGTCTGCATTGTTATTGTGAGGGTTAAATTTGCATAACATTAGTCATGGAGATCTACAAATATGTAAAAGTGATTTCACATTAACTCAGACAAGCTTTTCTATCAGGAGAATCTAGTATCTGGTTGCCAAATAGGTATACAAAGTTATTTAGACCCAGTAAAGAGAATGAAGAGATCAGTTACATACTGGGAGGAAGTGTTTGTAAACCACACATCTGAGGGAGGACAGTTCCCAAGGACCTATAACAGTTGTGGGATGCCTGGGTGGCTCATTGGGTTAAGCTCAGGTCATGATCTCAGGTTCCTCGGATTGAGTCCCACACCGGGCTCCCGGCTCAGCAGGGAGCCTGCTTCTTCCTCTACCTCTGCCTGCTGCTCTACCTATTTGTACTCTCTCTTCCTGGAAGATAAATAAATAAAATCTATAATAAATAAAATAAATAAAAAAAAAAGAATCTATAACAGTTGTAAAAGAAGTCAATTAGCAAATAGGCAATGGCACTGAGATACTTCACAAAAGAGGATATACAGATGGTGAATAAGCATATGGAAAGATGTTCAACCTTAGTAGCCATCAGGGAAATGCAAATTAAATCCAAAATGAGATATAAAAAAAAAAGAGAGATATCATTACACACCTACCATAATGACAAAAGTAAAAAGAAAAAAAATGACACCACCAAATTCTGGTGAGGATGCAGAAAAATTTGGTCATTCTTACAGTGCTACTGGGAATGTATAATGGCACACCCATGTTGGAATAGATTTTGGGAGTTTCTTAAAAAAAACAACCAGATACAGAAAACTAAACTAAACATCCAGCTACCATATAACCCAGCAATTACACTTCTGGGCATTTATCCCAGACAATTGAATGTGTGTTCACACAAAAACCTGTACATGAATATTTATAGCAACTTGATTTATAACAGCCCCAAACTGGAAACGACTCAGACGTTTTCTGACACGTGAATGATGACACAGCCAACCCATGAAATACTACATAGTAGGAAAAAGGAACAAACTATTGATATACACAACAGCCAGGATAAATCTCTGGAGAATTGTTTTAAGCCTCTCCAAAGAATTATGCTGAATGGAAAGAACCAATACTCAAAAGCTGCAGACTGTTTGATTCCATGCATGTAATATTTTTGCAATGGCAAAAATATTCATGGCTCCTAGGGTTTAAGGTGAGAGTGGCAAGGGGAGAAAGCAGAGGAGACTCCAAAAGGGCAACAGGAGGGATTCTTACGGCAACGGGAATGTTCTGTATCTTGAGTACATGGATGTGAATATTTTTGTTGTGCTATTATACAGAAGTCTTGCAAGATGTTAATTTTGGGGGAAACCACATAACAGGTACACAGGAGCGTGCTGTAATGGTATAACTGCATGTGAAGCCACAATTATCTCCAAAATACAAGGTTTCATTTAATGTGTCTTAAAGATACTGTTTAAAAGTATATTAGGTTACGGGTTGCACAAACAACATAATACTTATAAGAGTTAACTATCCAAATCATCTATTTTATTTCCTACCTGAGGTTTGTATATTTGGAAAATGTCGCTCACGAGGTGTAACAAAGATATCTCAAGAAATGTGCTTTGATCAGATATTTCCTATTGGAAACAGAGTACTCGAAACTATGACAACAGTAGGAAGAAGTAAGGATGTTATAATGGAGAATGTGGAGAGTTAAAACTTTTGAATTTTAGATTTAAAAACTATCTTCATTGATAAGAACCCCCAAATCAAAACTTCCTGTTCACAATGCCATAGGTGGGGTGATCTAGTGCGAGCTAGTGATCTTTCTTCTTCTCTCTCAATATCTGGCTTTGTGAAAACCAACCAGATGAAATGAAGGGAAGAATGCCAGTGCATATAAAGATGCTTATGTGGGGCTCTCAGAGGCTTATTTGCCCATTCAACAAAGATTTTTTCAGAATTTACTACAGAGCCAGGCTCTATGCCAGGTACGGGGAAGACGAAGATAAACAGGACCCGGTCCTTCCTGTTAAGGAGTTCCACGTGTAAAGGAGAGAGGGCTACTTTCTAATAATAGATTTTACAATAGCAAGGAATAAGTCCAATGACAAAACAAATCACTCAACGGGCCACACAGGAGTGATGCTGAGTTCGGATGAAGACTCGGGGTAGGCTGGGGGACATGGAGGGCTTTCCAAGATGAGGTGGGTCATGAACAATGACTAGGTGTTAGGTTAAAAACAAGGAACCAAAGACAATCCAGAGGGAGATCTAGAAAAGACCTGTAGTCTCAATTTAGATAAATTCCAAGCTTGAGTGTACTGAAGAAGTAGGAGATGCCCTGATACAGTTCAAAAATGGACCAAAAAATCTCTCCCATTTACGCCCTCACACTGTGATAGGAGTAGGAACATACCCATGAACAAAGTCCCAAATATTTTTGCTACCTGTCTGGCTACAAAACAGAATGACAGAGTTGTGATGGAGATGTTGGTGCTCCGTAGGACTTAAGACACCAGAATACTTTTTTAAGTATGTGTGTGTGTGTATGTGTGTGTACACTCGTGTATGCCATATTGGGTCACATGATGCTGGGCATGCGCACTGTACCACTGAGGCTTCTACGCAATGTTTTCCTTTACTCTTAAAGGCGATAAGCACTAGTATTTCACTGCAATCTCTAATCAAAGAAAAGAAATATATTATACTTATTTAATGATCTATGATCATTTGCCCAATTCTTTTTTTTTTTTTTAAGATTTTATTTATTTATTTGACAGACAGAGATCACAGAGAGGAAGGCAGAGAGAGAGAGAGAGGGGGAAGCAGGCTCCCCACTGAGCAGATCGACATGGGGCTCGATCCCAGGACCCTGGGATCATGTCCTGAGACGAACGCAGAGGCTTTAACCCACTGAGCCACCCAGGCACCCTCATTTGCCCAATTCTAGGACACATGGCTTCATATTGATTAAATGATGGCAGCCTAACTGACAACAGCTTTACATAAAAAAAGACCTCGGTACAATTCCCCCCAGGACAGAAGGTCCTCTCAGTGATCAAGCTGATGCTGACTCTCCTAGTCTGAGATGAAGTGGGAAAGGATAAATCTGAATCTAGAAGTTCCCTTATAAATCATCGTCTGGGCAAAACAAAAGGGCACTTGATATCTATAAAGCCAGTGTAAGCTTCTAATTGTTTTTCAGAGGAAAATTATTTGTTGAAAACTTCAGAAATGAAGATTGAGGAATAAAATGAAAAGTACACACACTTAGCGATAGTATAAAGAAAGCGAGGACTTATTCCAAAATTCAAAGGATGGGAAATGATGGATAAATAAACATTATAAAAAGCAGTCTTCATTTTGGCTAATAGAAAGATTTTATTAATAAAAATATTTTGCTTTAGAAGTAGCGGAATGACTCTATGAAAATAACAGCTAGATAGGACTATATTAGGGTGTGTTGAAGTATCCCAAAGGGCTATCAAGGATCATTAAAAAAGAAATATTTAAAAGTTCCATTGACTGCTAATTCTTTAGAACTTTGAAGTCATTTGATAGTATTTTATATTTTTACTCAAAAAATATTGCCAGATAACGTTTTTGCCAAGAAAAGACCTTTCTATCCATAGGGCAAATGTAAAACCCTAAGGTTTGTAGATGATTAACCAGACACATTTACAGAACTAACAAGCAAACAGCAGGACTCTGAATAGAATAGCTCACCATGCAACAGCAGGCGGGACCTACATGAAGCGTCTGAAGTATGCGAAATGCTTTTCTCTGACTCTGTCAGGTAACAGAGAACTGTTTTGGCCAGTAAACTGGGGCTTTCCCAGCAGCGATTTCACACAAAAGCATCCACTCATCAACTTGAGCTAATACCGTATTTGTGAACTTCTTTATTTTCCCTCAGTTTGGCTAAAGGTTGCCTTCAAGTACAAGTTTCCCTGGTTATTAGGAAATAAATAAATCTCCTTGGAACTCTGCTGTGATGCCTGGATACCTTTGTCCACCCAAACCAATGAAACTCCGGGGTTACCATAAGAACAGCTCTCAGAACTGGGGCCCTTACTGAGTGAATCTAGAAAAGGTCTGGTTGGAGAGGTACTTCCTGAAACCCTTCCCTCCCACCTTGCCTATCCGTCTTCTTCCTTCATCCATGCCAATTTTTAACTATCGGGAAAAATTCAGCCAGAGTGTCTTCAGAAGGCCACTGTTAAGATGCACCTGCGAAAGGATGATGATCATTGGCAATCTCCCCCGGCCCCATACCTTAATTTATGTTGTCAAATTAGGTCCATGTCCCTTTGGAAGGCACAGGGTATCAGGAACTTCAACGGTGAACAGAGAACAGAATGAAGTGACAAGTCAAGGACTTTGGCTCACAGGAATGGGTCCTCACTGACCTTTTGGGGGCATCAAGCATTAGGGAAGTTAGGGGACTTTAAACATGTTGATTCCTGTCTGTCACATATTAATAGCATGACTGTGTGCCTCTTACTTCTCTGCATCTCACATTTGTAAAATGGGTAGTCACCATCCCACTTACTTTCTAGAGCCTTTGTTCGAGTTGAGAGACACACAGAGCTTTTGGCATCCCAGGGCAGCGCCTGACATACGATGGCTGCCAGGGCCATTTTTGGGAGGAATAACATGTGGAAAACACCAAGCTCAGTGCCTGACCTGGATGAAGTTCTTAATAAATTAAAGCTCTAAGTTCTATGGATGAGAAAAATTCTGAAAACTGTGCCCAGCTATTGTGTGTGAAAGGCCACAAGTATCTCAGTCCAAGGAAAGGAAGCTATCTGTGGTCCTAGCAATTGTTTTTTTACTCTTGATCAAGCTTAGGGAACTTCATGGTCCTCCTCCCACTGAGACTGAAAATTTGCCCCAGTGGGAAGGAGAGGTGGATTCTAACATCCATTTAGAATTGCCTAGGTGAGAATTGTTCCTTTCTGTTGCCAGGAACCAAAACAATACAGTTTACAAGACAGAACATTTTCTACTTATCTGCTACACACATTTAACATTTTCTATTTTGGTTTATTATTAATCTATAATTCTTTTTTTTTTTTTTTTTTTTTTGTGGAGTTGAGAAATCATAGCAGGAAGTTACATTGCTCAAAGAATGAATTCTTTCCTGAACAAGGAAAATTGGAAGAAATATAAGCCCCAAAGGGACAAATGCCTTCCCATTTCCTGAGGCACACTAAGAAGTCTACAATTAGCTCAGTTTCTAATAGTTTCCACAGCTCTGCTACTGGGCATATCTCATGTTTTCCACCATAAGCCTGGTAAGAATTGCCTAAATCTATAATCTCTCTCCTACCCTTTTGGGCACTTATCACCTCTTTTCTAATTATAGGGGGTGAGGAATGAGTTGGAGCCTCCCTTAAAGACTTGCATTTCTCTTTCCTTCTGACATTTTCCTGATGTGTGTCTTCACTTGTTCCTTCCATTTGATGCCACGCTGCCTGGTCCTCAAATAAAGATGACAGAAAACAATGTCCTGGTATGTCTTTCAGTCCCCAGCAGATGGCTGTTCAAGCTGATACTGTTCTGAGCGCCGACAGCCCGTATCACGCGCTCAGACGCCCTCTAGGGCCTCATTTCCTGGCATCTACTCAGGAATATAAGCAATGTTGTAGACCATGACGACAAATATAACAAGTATTTCCCCAGAAATAGAAGTCATTCCACTCTTACCACTTCCCTTTGGCCAAAATTGATACATTAAATATAATTATTGTGTAACTTACCACCGCTTAAAGCACCTCTTCCCCCTAAATGAGATTTGCCAAGAATATCCAGGACCAGCCATGGAAGGACCGACAGCACAACTTTGTTATGGTATTAAATATAGTGTTTCTACTATATACACTATAGGGTACACTATACTATATACTCTATAGTATACTATATACTATATATACTACATACACTACATGGCATTAAATATAGTGTATCTACTATAGATATAGTAGAAAACACATGGACTCTCATGTCAGGAAAAATTGGATCCAAATCCTTCATCTGCCGTTTGACTATGTAATCAATTTTTTGTTTTTATTAAAAAAAAATATTTTTTTAATGTTTAAGTAGGGTCCACACTGGGAGCCCAATGTGGGGCTTGAACTCACGACCCTCAGATCAAGACTTGAGCTGAGAACAAGAGCTAGACGCTTAACAGACCACCCACACCCCTCTTGACCATGTAATTTTGAGCAAATTATGTAATCTCTCTTAGGCTCTGGTTCCTTATTTGTACATTGAGGAGAATGTTACCTATCTTTAAGGTTGTTGAGAGGATGAAATGAATTAATGACTTAAAGTGATCTTAAAGCCTGTTAGTGCCTAGTTAGCTCTCTGTATAATGTCATCTGTTGCTGTTTCTGTCCTTTCATCATCACGTTTTCTATCACGTTCTTCTAGTAAAGATAGGACCAAAGCTCTCCAAGGGTGAGAGTCATACCAGGTGGATCTCAAGGAACCCACCTTCCCCACACACATCCAGCCAAAATACATTTCCCTTTGAGGAAATTCCAAATTAGAAATTCACTACTTTAACATGGATTTGGTTACTTAGTTTCTTTTAAAACACAAATGTTCCTGGGATGGGCAACATATTAAGCCAATAAATAGTAACCGCTACCTTTTGCGAAGTAACACATTTGTAGTTAATTGTGGCATTTCTTATCTTAACCTGTTAAACAATCCTATAAGGTAAACCTTATCCCTACTGATAAAGTTCAGATATATAGGCTTATGGTGATAATCAGAGCAAAACTGGATAAGAAGTCACCTCGCCAAGTTTCTTTCTTTCTTCTTCTTCTTCTTCTTTTTTTTTTTTTTGTAAGATTTTTACTTACTCGACAGACAGAGATCACAGTAGGCTGAGAGGCAGGCAGAGAGAGAGGGGAAGCAGGCTCCCCGCTGTGCAGAGAGCCTGATGTGGGGCTCGATCCCAGGACCTCGGGACCATGACCTGAGCCAAAGGCAGAGGCTTCACCCACTGAGCCAGCCAGGCACCCTTCACCGCCTTTTTTTTTTAAATAAAAGAAATGACTGTGTATAAACCATCTGAGACATTGAAAGACAGGCTAAGAATATATAAAATCAGCATAGATTGGGAGTATCATGGAAACATCCTTTCCAAGGTGGGCTCTGACCTTGGAAACAGCATTTCTGAGGAACTTTGATAACTGTCCCATGCAGTTTTGTCTCTTGAGGACTTGTAAAGGGTGTGACAGTTTGAGTAAATATAAATGAAATCAACAAGTTGCCAACAGTGCAAAGGGATATGTAAACGAATGAGTTGGGGGGTGGTCTGGGACGTGGGCGTTCCTGAGAATAAGTGTCTCACCAGGACATGTGGCTTCTAATTTGCTGGCAAGAGTGAAGTAGGACAGAACCTTAGTGAAAGACTGGAGCTTTACCCCAGGGCTCAAATGCCTAGTTGCTAACGAGAGCACACACAATCTCTCATAACCATCATAGAGTTGTGTTTCCTGAGTGACTTTCTGCATCCCACAGTAAGCTTGATACAAAATAGAAATAATAAGAACACAGTCTCTAGAATCAGAGAGATCTAGCCTTGCATTACAACACAGTTATGATTATGTAAGTTCTGTGATGAGTGGCAAATTATTCAATTTCTTTGAATTTGGTGAGTTTCTTTGAAACTCACAATCATTACGTGTGTGTTACCCAATAATCACAGCACAAGGTCATGAGAAAATTCAATCAGGTAATACAGTCGAGATGCAGTGGATGCTCAATGAATGCTAGTTATTTTTATCATGGAGGCGTCTTGAAACCATGAGCTACTGGGGGTCAGGGACCATGTCTTACTCATCCTCATATCCCTGATGCCTATTGTAAAGTCAGGCTCAATAAATGAAGGTTGATGGATGTTTACACTAACAAACCTTGAGAAAGTTTTTCTGACATAACCCAAGTAGTTGCAGTGTAACACAAGAAACAATCAGACAGTGGATGTCTACACTAGCAAAAGCATTGGATAAGATGCCCATTTTTAGGCAATGCTTCTGTAGCTGCTTTGCCGCCTACTCATCACTTACACAAAATGAAAAGCACAGTCCCTATTTTCAGTGATGAACATCCGCAAGTTGTCAGAAACTGAAAAACAATGACTCGGGTTCTAGGGAGACAGCTCAGTCCCGAGTCTGAGTGGAAACGCACCTATGGCAGGCACTCCATATACCATCTCTAATCTCAGTCAGTGTCTCCAAGCTCACACCGCTTGCCGAAGCCCTGCACATGGGTTCTGAAAATGGTTGGCTGTGTTTGCTCTAGAAGAAAGCAGAACGTATCATTCACTGCTAGTCTTCAGCAAGTGACTAGATTTCTCTACTTCTTTGGACATGATGAAGCAAAGGGAACGTGATGACAGTCTCTGCTCCACTGGTAAGCAGAAATAATTCTATATTCCAGAAACTCTGAATTCTTAAGGGTATCTTAAAGAAGAGTAAGGCTCTCATCACTTGAAAGGGAATTCCTGTGGACTGGGAATCTGGCCTAGGGTGATTTTTTGTGGTTCATGGAATGAGTCAAGATTAGGTTGCAAAATCCACCAACAATAATAGTAGCACTGTCCTAAGGCTGAGACACACTGATTTGAAAATGCAAATCAGAAGACCATAGTCAAGAACAGGATGAGGTGATTTTACTGAACAACTTTCTTGCCCATTTGAACCTATAGTGCATTCAGTTTCTAGACACGCGGGTCGCTCTCAGATTTAAAATTGTAGGCCTACAAGAAAAATCATGCACGTACACTATATGGATGCACATTGTAAAATAAGAACTTTAATGAATTTACACTTATTCTTGAAAACCATACATGGTATCCATAAAGAACAATGACAGGACCCAGAATCCTGGATACGCAGCTGTAGCAAAGGAGTGGATGGATGGTTAAGCAGGTAACAGATGTAGTATGTCCGATGTCTGAGAAGAAATGGCCACACTGTGTGCGAGAACGTCTCGTATTGCCAGTGTAGGACATTGCGCGTGTATGTGTATCAAACAAACAAAAAGAGAAGAGAAAGGGGGAAACATGATTAAAATGAAGTTCTTATTTTCTTCTGTTAGAAAACAAAGCATTATTTCTTCCTGGATTAATAACTGGGTATCTCGAAGCCAAGTCATGTTCTAACAATTTCCCTGTAATTAGAAACATACGTATCTGCATACGTTACTGCCAAAGTACGTAGGTATTTTACTGGCATTAGTAATCAGCATATGGCAGGGGAAGCACTGCCAGTGCGCAGAAGGCTTCACAGTGTTAGGGCCAAAGTGGTAAAAGGAGGCCGAGACTTGTAGGATGAGGCAGAGACATGGTCCCAGGAAACTGGAGTCTCAAACACTTACCTTCACATTTTAGCCCACTTTGCCAAGCCTGAAGCTGTGGTTGCTTCTGGCCATTTCCCCTGGTTGGGTCCCATCATTCTACAAAACAAAAAGAAGAGAAACTCTAGATAAATATCCTTTTATATCCCCAATCCTATTCATATTATAAAACATACAGCTTGTTACTTTTTCTTGAAAAAAATACCTCATTTCATTCCACCCTCAGATCACTAAGGTCCAAGCATTACTATGCTGATTGGCATAGACCCTGGTGTTAATGCAGCCAAAGCTTATTTACAAAAACCGTCACGCATCGGAGGGAATAAACCAGCTTCCGTATGCACTGCTCATCTATGCTTTCCAACAGTGGACAAAATACGACTAGGTCCTATCCCAAAAACAAAACAAAGCCAAAAACAACTTACCTGGAATGAGAGTGTCTGCAGACATTTCTCTAAGTCTTGAACCAACTGCCCCATATAGGAGGCAGATCCAACACACAGACATCTTCAGGTGAAGTCAGGGGTCCAGGACAACCCATTATTGTTGATTATTGTTGCTGAAATAAAAGCTGGGTCTCCGTCAGGGAGTGAGGCAAGGATCAGGAATTACTGGGGCACTGTCATAAGCACAGATTCTGTGGACGTGCTGTGTAGTGACACCTCAGCTCCTCGTACCTAGTTTTAGTAACTTGCTGGAGGAAACCAGTGGCTGACAGAGCAGGAGGGAGAGCTGGTCCTTTTAGGAAGGGTGTACTCCTTTCTTGCCTAAGTGTGAAAACCTCAAGCAGGAAAATCTACAGTTCTGTGGGTGGTGAGAGTCCCCAAATGGGTCATCTGTTCAAGCTCTGCTAAGCCAACCTCCTAAGAAGCCTCTGGTTGAAATATGCTCCTAAGGTCAGCCAACACATCCCAATGATGAGACCCCAGCTTTAGAACCAGTGAGGCTGATCTGTGATCTGTATAAACACTGTTTCCAGGCTGATTTTAAAAGAGATCTGGAAGAAGAAGGAGGAAGAAAAAAAAAAAAAAAAAAGAACTCATTCCAATAAAGTGTGGACACCTGGGTTCGAAGAGGTAGATTTCATTACCCTTCATCCATACCCGTTTCCCTTCCTGGGCATGGAATTATACCTTCTCCAAGGCACTAAAGTCAGATTTGGATTGACTTGCTCTACCACTGAAATGGCCATAGGAATGGAAGTGATGTGTCTGATAGCCAGACAGAAGCTTAAGTCATCGTTTGTTCTATGACTGAGGTCTACCTTTGTCTTCGCCTGTGTCATAATGGACGCCAGTATTAAAGGAGACTCCTCCATCAGTGCAGGTCCCGCTAGCTAATGACATAGAGTAGAACCACCTGCTGATACTCACTGAGCGTGTTGCGTAATTGAAAAATAAATCTTGGTTTTTGTAAACTGCCAAGACTTTGGGGTAGTTTGTTACCACAGAACGGTCTAGACTATTCCAGCTGAAATGAATAACAACTCGGAAGAAAACAACTATGTGGCTGAAATGTCTCTATTCTGTTCATATCATATTTATAAGGTACACAGCATAAGTGATTAAACATCTGTCAATTTCCTGATGTTGAGGATCTTTCCCCAACAGATAACTCAAAGAGAGCTCATCTTGTCTCATATGTTAGAACTTTTTTTTTTTTTTTAGATTTTACTTATTTATTTGACAGAGAACACAAGCAGTGGGGAGTGGTAGGCCGAAGCAGAGGGAGAAGCAGACTTTCCACTGAGCAAGGAGCTTGATGTGGGGCTCCATCCCAGGACCCAGGGATCATGACCTGAGCCGAAGGCAGACGCTAAACCAGCTGAGCCACCCAGGCATCCCGAACATCTTATAATCAGTTGATAAATTGTGATTTGCCTCATTATGTGATTTAAAACTGAAATGCTCATTTTTTTTTCTTTAGTGCTGAAGGAGCTATCAAATTAAGGTAGTTGGATGGACTGAAAATAGGTCTACCAATAGGTTGATACCCCCAAAATGGGACAGGCAAGAAAACTGAATTCTGCATGCAACGAAATCTAACAGAATGACTGGCAAATTGACAAGGTTGTTGGTTTGAAACAAGCTTTGACATTTTGCCTCACTTACAGCCCCACTGCTATAGAGATGTGCCCATGGGCCATGGGAAAGGCAGCTGCCATGGCTCTATGACGTCACGTCTATAAAGATTCTTTTGAGTTTGTAAGAAAAGACATTGAAGGGCTGTGATCCTAGGGAAAATAATCAGGGCAACAGAAAACCAGAAAGATCACTAAGCAGGGGGGAGAAGACATATTTAATCCCATTTCCAAAGAAAGAGATATTCAATTATTTCCTGTGGTTTTTCAGGGAAGACGATGTACGGGAAAGCCGTGTGATAGGGAAAAGTAACATAACAAACGTCACAATGGTTTTCCTAGCTTTTCTTCAGGATTAAAGAGTTAAAGTTACACCAGATGTGGAAGGGCAACAGATGGGTGCATTCTGATGACTTATAATGTTGGATGATAAAATGACCTAAGACTCTATTTAGAGAAATAGAATAGCCACACGTGGGCTGTTTACAGATGTAGAAATATCATGATAAGCAAATGTAGGCAGTTCAAAGGAATGATTAAGAGAAAAAAAAAAAAAAGAAGGACAAGTGGATAAATACGGACCTGATGTTGTTGCGAAGACGTAGTAGAACTCCTGCATGGCTAATATAAACACAGACGACCTCTGCGTTTGCTCAACTTTCGTCTTCAAGACAGGAAACAGCAACTGATCTTTATCGGGAAAGTAGAATCTTCCACTTGCCTCTGCTGTGCTGACATTATGGTGTATGTCAGGGCCTGGCGATATCACTATCTCTCCAAAGCACATGCTGACAGCCTGATAGGCACTTGAGAGAGCTTATCCCGGGCATAGGCTTTGTGTGCCACTGGGACAGTATGGCCAACGTCACGGTGTGGGGCCACAAGCGCGCATGTATGATATGGAGCTGGGCGGGGGGCGGGGTGGTGATAGTGAGAGAAGCGCCCTGTGACAGCACTTTCCATGTCCGTATTCACCAATTCATCCTGTTCACAAATTTAAACATCCTCTAGGGTAATGTTTACCACTTCACAAACAAACACGCCAACGAGCAATTGTTTCGTGCATGAGGGTAGCTAGGGAGTCCTATATTCTGGACAGACTATGAACTAAAACACAAATAATTGTTTATGAATTGCACAATATTTTACGTCAGAAAAGTTTCAAACATCTGAACTATTTTTTTTCCCTCTGGTTCTGATAAAAATGGATTCGGGTCTTTTTTCTTTTCCAGGGCGCACTGAATCACGCACACATCCATCGTTGATATGATGCTTTAAAAATCCATGTGGAGAGTTCACAGTAACCTACTGTGACTGGTGGACATTCTCTTCCCTCCCTACTCTGGATATCTGTTGAGTTGTTATTTCTCCCTAAATGAAGTCACCTACATTCACCTTGCATTTATTTCATGCTGCATGGTCCATTTGGTCTGGACTCCAAAAGAGATCTCAATATGGAATAAATTCTTATGGCTCTTACTTTTCTCACCTACCATCACACTTGCAGAAAACACCTTTATTTTATGTTTCTCCATAGCCATTATATAGAGTCAGAATCCTGTTTGTTAGAGTCATGGTGCGATGGTTTTCCTTAGGTGTACTCTCATGAAAGGGACTTGAATTCCATCTTCTCGCTCCCAATTCTACTTCTGTGTATGTATCCCCACGAGAACGATGGTATTCATACTCATTCTCCCTCCTATTCCAAATAAATAAATTCATATATACTTTAACTTAAGCCTTCTGTTCTGTGCTCTAAGTGGTTTAAACTTTACATGCTAGTACCAGCCACTACCTATTCCATCAGAAACAATGCTACTATAACCTAAACTAAGGGTTGACAAAATTTTTTCTGTAGAAGTTCAGACAGTACATGTTTTCAACTTTGTGGGCAGTATGGTCTCTGCTGTAATTAAACAATGCTGCCCATGTAGCACGAAAGTAGCCAGAGCTGTAATAACTGAATGTGTTCCAATAAAACTTTATTTACAAAAAAAAAAAAAAGACCAGATTGAAGGGGGTGGTTTTGGCCAGTGGCTGTAGTTTGTTGACTGTTGATCTAAAACAAACAGACACTCTTAGCCATACTAACAATTTGTAAGTAAGAGTCTTATCCTGGTGAAATCACATTCACTGATGGCTTTCACATTTCCCCATAGTCTTACTTAGGAAACATAAAAATGCAATACAGTATATTTGAAAGTTGCTAAGAGAGTAGCGCTTAAAGGGTCTCATCACAAGGGGAAAAAAAAAATCTTTCTTTCTCATTTTATTCCTTCCTTCCTTTCTTTTTTTCTTTTTTCTTTTCTCTCTCTTTCTTTCTCTTATTCTTCCTTTTTCTTTCTGTATCTAAACGAGATGATGGATGTTAATTAAACTTATTGTGGTAATCATTTTGCAATTACATGTAGGTCAAGACATTATGCCGTATACCTTAAACTTATACAGTCAATTGCATCTCAATAAAACTGGGGAAAATCAATGCGGAGAGAGAATAACTACTTTCTAAGCCAGACTCTATGACAGCTATTAAGAAAACTGACATTCTAACCTCTCCTTCCCCAATGAATATTGGCAGCATTGATACAAATCTTCCTCCAAAAAAATGCATTTAGATGTTTTCTTTTACTCTTTTCTCAGTTCAGATGGTATCACCCCATTTCATGTCCTTGGCATTCAGCAGTACCTGTCTAGCCAATATGGGCTACAGAAATGTTTCTGATATAGAGTAAATCATAGAAACATAAAGCCATAGAGGGCTTAAATCATAATGGTAGCCAACTTTTTCCTCTTTTTTTCTTTTTAAGATTTTATTTATTCATCTGCCAGACAGAGACCACAAGTAGGCAGAGAGGCAGGCAGAGAGAGAGGGGGAAGCTGGCTCCCTGCTGAGCAGAGAGCCCAATGTGGGGCTCAATTCCAGGACCCCGAGATCATGACCTGAGCTGAAGGCAGAGGCTTTAACCCACTGAGCCACCCAGGTGCCCCTTTTTCCTCTTTTTTTTTTTTTTTTTTGCAAACTTAAACACAAGCTTTTAATATCCAATTCTGATTCATTGTCCAAACAAAGACAAGTCACCACTAAAACTTCAGAAGACCTTACTTAGTATTAAAAGTTTAAGCCAAATTGATAGAAACAGTACCAAGATGTAACTATGTTTTCTTTTGGGTTAAATCATCTAATGGGACAATTTAAGGAAAAAAAAATTCTTTAATTCAAAATCACATAAGTCAATACCTCTCTGTAAACAGTCTGATGGCTTGCCTATGTATTTTGGACAACTTATCTGATGGAATTCCTAACACAAAATTTCATCAGATGATAGCCACCTTTTAATGAGCATCTATAATGTGCCAAGTATAATGCCAGGAACAATAATATATTACCTTGCTTCCCTTCCATGCATCCTATCAATGAGGAAACCAATGTTCAAATATATTGATTGAATTACTCGAGATTCTAAAACTCATAAAAGGCAGATCTGGGACTTCCACCAAGTCTCCTGATTCACTCTAACATACTCTTTGCACTGAAGTTGTAGCACTTCATCTTGATCTTTGTTTATCAGATTTTCCTGATTCCTTAGCACAATACTGAAGATCAGTGCTTTTGATATAATTGAAGCCCCCAAAATGAGTACCTCTAATTAACATTCAATATGAAGATACTTTGAGAAATCATGGTGAAGTGTATTGCGCTCAAGGCTAAAAGTGGCACATGCTCCAGCACCTTCTGGCTGGCCTTGGGCTTGTTGGCTCAAGAGGCCTGGGACAAACACCATTCAATGGGTCCTATTCACACTGGTCCTTCATTATAAAGCTAGTGTAATAACACACATGTGAAAATGAGGGGTACACAAAGGACACAGAAGTTGAAGGAATAGCCTGGAGAAGACAGTGTTCACTCTTACTCACAGAAAATAACTTGAGACACCAAGAGGAGGACATATGGATGTACTGTCCAGAACCAGCTAACCAAGTCAGTTCCCTATACCAGGTTTGCTGCTTGATAGTTATTTAGAAAGAGGCCTTATGGGCGCCTGGGTGGCTCAGTGGGTTAAGCCGCTACCTTTGGCTCAGGTCATGATCTCAGGGTCCTGGGATCAAGTCCCACGTCGGGCTCTCTGCTCAGTGGGAAACCTGCTTCCTTCTCTCTCTCTATCTCTGCCTGCCTCTCTGCCTACTTGTGATCTCTCTCTGTCAAATAAATAAATAAAATCTTAAAAAAAAAAAAGAGGCCTTAGGAATTGGGCAGAAGACATAAACTTCTAGAATTCCCAATACTGGCTCATGATAATTTTCTCTTTCCTCATTTTTGTACTTCCTGAGAGGAATGTGAGGGAAGTGTGTTACGGCAGGGTTCAAAACTGATTAGTTGACAACCAGTCAAAAAACTCTGGGTAAGTGAACTTTCCAGAAGAGTAACACTCCCAGTAAATCAATCACGAGTGTCTTCATGGAAAGCTGAATCTAGAGCAAATATCGGAAAATGATATTTTTAAAAAGAAAGAAGGAAAACTGCTGGTATGTACGTATGTGTTTGTGTGTGTTGAGGGGATGGTCTTTGGCACAGGCAGAAGAGAGGAAACGCCTGACTTTGTATCAGGATAATGCTGACCCTATATCTCTGACTTATTTGAATCTCTGCCCAACATGTGTTTGCTTTCATGTGGACTAGGCCCTGTAAATCTTGGCATAATCCGTCAGTGCGAGGAGAAATACATGGCCTAGTGTGTGGCTGTGTCAGGAAGACGAAATTGCTTCTGATGAAGTGTGAGGTCTCTTCAGTGACCTGTCCTGGGGACAATAACCTTTAAAACACACCAAAATCGAAACTGTAAAAACATTACTGCTGAAGGCAAGGGGATCAATACGCCCTAGTGACTTAAAGGCTGCAGGCCACCCAATGATCAGTCTCAGTTGTAGGGTCTGTCCCTCTTGAGCGTGGTCTTCCTTTCACAGACAGGAAGCTTACAACTTGTCCTGAGTCATTTGGGGCACCTCCGAAGGGCTTTCCAGAGGACCTAGCACATCGGGAGTGTAAATGAGAGAGTAATTTAAACCACGTGAAAGTTTGGCTTCTTTTTCAAACCTGCGGGAAGTCTCATTATTTCATAGTTGGTTGTTACGCGGATTCAAACAGTGTGCTATGAGTTAAACCAGGTCCCCTGACACAGAACAACTGCATTCAGTTATGGTCTGTTAGGCATGGCTAGAATGTAACATAAAAATCATTAGACCTTCCTCCATTCCCCCTCTCACTTTGGTGAAGATCAAAAACATTAACTGTACCCAGGGTGGACAAGGCTGGGGGGGGGCCGGCATGCGATCACAGTGTGGGCGGGAAGGAATCTGGTATGACCCTTCTAGTGGGTAGAGGGGCACTATGTTTAGAGTCACAACATCTCTAAATCTTCTGATTCAACCATTCCATTCCCAGACATTTATCGCAGAGAGAAAATTGGCCCAGATCTCGGAGATGTATGCACGAAGTTCATCAGAGCACACTTTATGAAAGCAAACATATTGTAAACACCTCCAGTGTCTATCAACAGGAGATTGGTTAAATGGCTTCGCCAACAGTATTTACCATCCACGGCAGATTCAAAACAATAGTGGTCTTTATAGTCATCAATGGGAGAAACCATCAACGATGCGGTAATTTGTGAGGAATTAGGACAGGAACAAAGACCAAGTGATGAAACAACATATATGATATGTAGGTATATAATGCGCATAGAATGCAAACACAGGCTGCTCCAGAGTTAGGAAGTTTGCATTAATGCTTTACTTTTTTTCATTCTCCTCTTTATGATGTGATTTCCCATGTATCTGCAAGAATTTTGGTTATCAGCAAAAATTAGCAGAGCGCACGACCAATTGAGGTGTTTTTTTCTCTCCCAGCACCTGCCTGATAAAGATGTTCCACTGCGGGTGTTCAATGATTTGCATTTTCCCCAGGAAAGCGCCATCACAAAGCACCGGCACACAGGAAGAAAAAAAGCTTTGGGTCTGTGGTCTGCACTGCATTAGCTACTCTAAAGATAGAGGAATCAATAACTAGGCTCTAATAGCTTGTTAATCATCACGCTGAACTTCAGTTTCGCTTTTATAAAATAATCTTGGAACGGTAATAGCCTAGCCGCTTCACATTGCTTTTCTTTCTGGGGGTTACATGAACATGACCTCACTCATCGCTCGGTGTGTCCATGAGCTCTAGCTGCCAGCAATTACCTTCCTGTTTAAAGACAGGCGTTCCAGGCTGAGAGACGGTAGGGCTTTGGCCAGAACCTGCAAATGCTATGCCGGAGGTGGACAAGGAAAATCTATCTTTTTCTGCCTTTGGCTACTGTTGTGTGGTCGATGTTTTCCATTTCTTGATCCGCGGACCACGGGGTCAACTTTTGAGCATCTGACATGTGGTCCCTTGTCTAGCTTACTCTCGAAAATAGTCATCTTAATTCAGATTAAACCCTCTCTCCCTCTTCCTCAATTCTGGGGACTGCAGCAAAGGATTTAGGGAGGTCTGATGTGGTTTGGGACAAAATTGTTACACTGTACAGGATATAGCAAAGGCATAGTGTCACAGTGAGATTCAGAAAGCCCTTATGTGAGTTAAAACTTGACAAATTCCTGTATGCCAGTCATCCCATTTTTAGGTACGGGTCAGAAAAAGGAGAGATGAGTACGGTCCCCTACCAATCAAGTGGCAGGGACAAAAGGACAGGAAGCATGCCTAGGCAGCTTTGTGACTTTGAGGCCATGGCTGGATGCCCCAAATCCCTCCCAGCAAATCTAGGTGAGACACCAGAAAAAGGCCGATGGCAGAAATTGTCCTGGATCTTCAAGCAGAAATATGGAAAAGGAAGTTTTTGGAGTTTTCCCTTTTTTTGAAGCTTCAACATAAAATGAGAGAACAATAACCCCAAACAACCTCTTTCTCCCAAGGGAAAGTGGACCCACAACTTCCATTAAACACAAAAGAATGCGACCCACCCCACAGGGACCACATGGCCCTTGCCTCTGTCCGATGAGGGCTCGGTGCTGAAAATTCTCTGCCTGCACCCGATAAGTGGACCTACACACAGCATGAGCAGTGACAGGGACTTCAGCCTTTGACCCGTCTGAGAGGATCACCTTCCTGAGGCAAAAAGTAGCAGAATCAGGCACCTGGCGTTCTCAGATGCCATCGATGGATGGTGTGAACTGTCCCTGTGGGGCTTTTATGTTTCCATCTGTTTATCAGGACTAATGAAATAGAATTTTATTAATTCAGCATTAAGCAGGTATGAAGAGTCGATAAGGATTTACTCCACAGATTTTCTGGACTGTGGAGAGAGATACACAGTGTTCAGTTTGCATATATGTAAAAGAACAGATGCTTGTGTTATGATAAGGTATTTTAGCCAAGCTTTAGGCTGTAGCTAATATAACCTCTTATTTACCTTGGCACACAGTATTAATTGAATTGGCATTTTAAAAATGATTTGTATTTTCTCTTATTTTCAAATAAGAGTCTAACTATCAACACAGAGGGTACAGTTTTGGGTGATTCAGGTACATGTAGAATGACCTATAAACTTGATTCTCTGTACCACTCTGGGTCCATTATTTTTCCTGCCTAAAGGTATTTAAGGAATACCCTTAAGTACTTGGGTATTTAAATACTTGGCCTAATAGAACCAACTGACTGAGAGTCTAGTTCTATTTTATATGAATGTAGCCCAGTGACCCTTGATTCATCTTGGAATAGAGCAGTGATATAGAAAACACATTGTATTGGCCATTGGTTCAGGGACCATTTTAGAGAACATATTCACTACTCAGAGAGTGTTAGTTTGCTATCATACAAATGGGGAACTCAGTTCCAGCACACTCTGCAGATCAGTGTGTAGATATTAACAAGGTCAAGTACCATAAGATCTCATACATTTATCCTCCCTAGAGTTGCAGTGGAGCTGCAACTGAAAGCCGTCCCTTATCACCTGCACCTTCGCCCATTCAAGGTAAACACTTTAATTCCGTTGATTATTTGTAAATTCCCACCTTGTGATTCTGATCCTTAATAAAGGCTCTAAGAAATCCATCTCTCAAGTGCTGAAATAAAGTCTCAAATAACACAACCATAGTCCCAAAACTATTTCTGGGGTGAGAAGGACATCACCCCAGAGGTTTTAGGAAATGAAGTACATGGAATGTACACACTAATTGTACCACATTCTGGGCTCATAAATGTTAAAATATGAAGAGTGTATCTTTTTTTTTTTTAAAGATTTTATTCATTTATTTGACACAGAGAAAGAGATCACAAGTAGGCAGAGAGGCAGGTGGGGGGTGGGGGGGATGCTCGCTGCTGTGCAGGGAGCCTGATGTGGGGCTTGATCCCAGGACCCCAAGATCATGACCTGGGCTGAAGGCAGAGGCTTAACCCACTGAGCCACCCAGGCGCCCCTGAAGAATGTATCTTAGAATCATGGAAATCTAATGCTTGATAGAGCTCATCAAATTTCGACATGAATGGTATAAAAACATTTCATCTTTAAATATCTCTACTCAACTGAACTGAAATGCTGCCTTTTGAGAAGTTTTAGATTATAGGAAAATTTTTTCTTAACATGTATAATTACTGACAAATAAACAGCTTTACATTCAACACACTTCTACTCTGAGCAGTAAGTATTTGCACATGTATGTGTTTTCTTCAGATGAGCTGTTATATTTGGGGGAACTTTACTTAAGAATAGATCTTATAGACGTCCTTTTAATAAGTCTAAAATTGCCCTGTCCAGTAGTCATAGGTGGCTATGGAGAACTCGAAATGTGGCTAGTCCAAACTCAGATGTGCTGTGTCAAATGTACTAGATTTCAAAGACTTAATGCAAAAAAAGAGTGTAAGTTTTTATACAGATACATATTGAAATGGCAATATTTTGAATATACTGGGTTAAATAGAATGTATTATCAAAATTAATTTGGCTTGTTTCACTTTACCTTTTTCAATTTGGCTATTAAAATTTTTTAAATTATGTATGTGACTCAATTTATATTTTTATTGGCTAGCTCTAGCCTAGAAGAATTCGATTAGTATTTAACTACTTTACAGATGAACACATTCCTCATTTGGATCCAATAGCTGCTATATGATCAAGCATTATAAACAAACATTGCTCTTGTTTTTAGTCTTTCAAAACATTCAGTCTGAAGCTCTTAACTTTGAGAAATGATACATATATATCATTTTCCTGTGCTTTCTCTACTGGCTTTGGTTAACATGAAATAACCATTAGGATTTATCTTAATGCTATTATTTTAGTTTTTCAAGATAAGTTCAATAAAGTTGATTTGTAAAAGGTGTATAGAAAAACATATCAATGACTAATAAAAAATATTGTGGTGAATATACTTTTCTAATCATTAAAGGGAATGATAAACATGATTACAACGATAAAGAGGAAAATTTCTAAGAGGAATGGCACTGGAACAACTTCTCCATAAAGTTATTTTTGTACGTGTATTTCACAAAGTAAAAAAATTTATCCCTGAGGTCAAGGATGTATAGCTTCTTCCATTTCCTTTCTAGTGGTTAGAAAAGATCTTGAAAATATTCTAACACTTTCTCCAAAAGACCAAAAAAGGAAGTTCAGTTAAAAAGGATAACATCCGTATATCAGATTGGGTTGATGTGTGAAACGGTGGATCAACAAAATGTTCTATGTAATCACTGGCCACGTAAACAATTTCATGAAGTCTCCTGTAGATCTATACCTATGTTAATGTTGTTATTGTTGCTATGACACCAGACAGGTCTTCTTCCAGCTCTTTCCCTCAATGTACATTTCCTTCTAGAATATTCTCCAGAAAACTGAGAAATATATCTCTCATGATGTAACAAAAGGCCATCTATTTAGCTGCTCCCTGTTGCTCACCAATACTTGCTGTAGTATTCTAATATTTATTAAACTGGGGAGAGTTCACACCTTCACTGCCAATTAATTACCCAAGAGCATGCTTGATCAACACTCTCATGCTGTTTAGTTACCCGAGAGTGACTAATCACAGAGCAGCTGATACTAGTGCTGTTTCTCCTGTCTTCATTCACATCTTGAGTGGAAGGCACACCCTGGCAGACTAAACTGCTCAAGATGGTGTTTTTCTAGTAATTCTAATAGTGTTTCTGTGTCCTGTCATACAGCTCAACTACCATGTAAGCCAAGAAGGCCTTTCCCTTTTCCCCTTAATGGAGGCAGAGATTCATTTGCATGACTTAAAGCCTCACACCAGCATATTCATATTCAGAATCATCTGGCAGGCTTGTTAAACCACCTTGGAGTTTCTGATTCAGGAGGTCTGGGATAAGGCCAAAGCATTTACATTTCTAACAAGTTCCCAGGTGATGCTGTTGCTGGGGTTAGAAGACTATTGGAGAACCACCATCTTAGATATCTGTCCTCTCATCACTCCCACATATGCCCTCAGAAAATGGTCACATCACTCCCAGATATGCCCTCAGAAAGGAAGGAAAGAAGGAAAGGAGGAGAGAGTACAGGGGGAATGGAGGAAGTGAGGAAAGAAGGGAAAGGGAGAGGGAGGGAAAGATGGAGAAAGATAAAGGGGAAGGCAGGAAGGGAGGGAGGAGGGAAGAAGGAAGGAAGGAAAGGAAAGGAAGAGGGAGGTGGCTGACAAGGATGGAGAAAAAGCAGGCAGGAAGGAAGGCAGTGAGGAGGCCATTATTGAAGGGTTACTAGAGTCTGGTACCACGCTTAACACTCAAGTCAAACACAGCTTATGTCGCTAAGATCATTTAGTACTCATGACATTACAAAGATAGGTGTTATGATACACGTTTCTAGATGACAGATAACGAGGCTTACAATGGATAAATAACATCCAAAAGATTCGCTAATTGGTAAGCAACAGTCATGATATGAGCCCAAGTAGGCTGATTCTAGAACCCTCGCCATAATGCTATGCTGATAGTTTAGCAACTATAGTTGTTTAGACATGGATTAGACATGGATTGAGATGTTTAGTTTAGACATGGATTGAGATGTAGGGATTGAATTGAGTAAAATGAAGGTTGGGCTGGAAGGATGTGAAGAAAATTAGAAGGAAAAAGAAAAGGTAGAGGAGATTGAAGTGAACATGGAAACAGGTATTTATGTAAAGGGACGGTTAGAGAATTTGCAGTCATTTCTACAAACTTTATGTGGTCTTAAGCATTCGTGTTCATATATTGGTTGCCTATTAGAACTGCCAGCAAGTCTACTGGAGAAAAAACATAGGGCTAATTGCTCCCTTCATGTAATAAACATAATGATTCAGATATAAGGAAGAAGCAAGCAAAGAATCACTGAAGAGGATATCAAATTCACAAAAAATCGAACACAAATTGATGGTAATTTGAGCATCTTGCAAATTCTTCGCTTCACATCTCCTTTTATATAGTAATACCTATTTTTTTTAGAACATATTCCCCACAGAAATACACTACAGAAAATAGACCCAACCAAGTAGACTTTTGTTCAAATGCTTTCTTCCAGCAGATGTCTTAATTTGCTGAAAAGCATATGACTGCTCTTAGTTTATCTGCTCCAGGGTGAATGAGGGCACAGGTAGAAAACCCACCCAGGCTGTTCTGCAATGTGCAAGTTTTCTTCTTACCCTTCTCCTGCTACCTAGTTGACCTTTCCAATAATAAATAACTCCTAGGTTGTCAGGTTCAGGAGAGATAACGTAGGGGAATTAGTTATAAACTTGAAGGTTTCAAGAGGTTGGAGTGCAGCCCAGTTTGGACCCAGACAGGCTGTAAGGTGGAGCATGGATTGTTCTTACTGGCGGGTGTCCTAAGATGTTCTAAAAGGCTCCTGACCATCAATGCCTTGGGGGGCTCACAGGGCCTCAATTAGTTTCAGGACCCTTGGAAGTGTTGGCATTGCTGGCTCTGTCCCTTGGTCCGTTGGTTTTTGCCTGTCTGCATTAAGGTGAGAGCCAAAATGCCACAAAAACACAAGATCCATCTGTTCAGCTCAACCACCTCACTTCAAAATGGAAATAAAGACATTGGCCCTCCTCTGCTTACTAGGGCAATACATTTTCCCAACCTATTTTCTTACCACTCTAAATGCCGATTTCATAGAACAAGGTTGGAAAGTCTATGGATAATCATGAACTTGGGCTGCTCTTCCAGCTCAGGAGGCAGAAGTATCAGGTTGGAGGTTTTGATATGCAACGGGAATCATGACAGAGATCCCTGAAAACCAGGCCCTCCCACGTCACCTCTGCCAGACAGAAAAAGGAATGTTTCAGGGACTATCTTGGTGGGGGATATTTTATTGTTGAAACCACCTAAATATGATTTTGCTCCTTTTTGTGGTAGTTTACCTCTCCTTCTACCATGATAATGTTGATGATATGCCTGAAAAACAGATGTTTGAATCCTGACGTCACTTCAAGCCATTTTCAGAATTGTAGGATCATGTAACGTTAGAGTTCAACAAAATTCCTGCCCTGAAACAAAATTGTATACAGAAGCCCATTATGTAACACAGGTCAAAGTTAAGGCACTTTGGTTCTATCCAGTTTAGGCAGTCCAGAGACTCTAATCCCAACCTGGCCCATGGGGGGACTTCAAAGGAACACCCAGGGCTGAGTAGGGCACAGTGAGAACACCAGTGACCTCATCCGGGGACTTCATTTTAGCCATGAGGTCCCTAAGCTTAGCGGGTTTATTCCAAGGTCACATAGGAAATTAGTGGCAGGGTGTTAGAGACTAGGACTTCTGCTCCAAGTTTAGCTCTCTCCACAACACAAGACAGCCTGGTGAATGGGTGAGGTGTGTTTTCATAGCTAAGACTCGTCTGTGTAAAAGCGTTATTTTAGAAAATAAACCTGGGGCACCTAGGTGGCTTAGTGGGTTAAAGCCTCTGCCTTTGGCTCAGGGCATGATCCCAGGATCCCAGCGGGGATCCTGCTTCCCCTTCTCTCTCTGCCTGCCTATCTGCCTACTTGTGATCTCTGTCTGTCAAATAAAAAAAAGAAAAAGAGAAAAGAAAATAAACTCAAACTGCACTTCTTTCTGTCTTGGATCAAAGTCCTATTTTGCAAAACCTTGACCACCCATAAACAGCTGAAAATGTACTGTCTTATCCTTTAGGAGTCCCTGAAGCCTTTTGCTAAGGCAAGGATGGACAACAGTGAGGACTGGCCTATGGTTGCCCCTCTCCTCCCTTTCTGGAGTCCTTCTCCACACACTCTCTAAAGACACCTTCCTCTGTTTTCCAAAATGACAGCCAGCTTATTTGCCCAATGGATCCATGCAAATGGCATGATGTGGAATAAAGGTTTAAAGAAAGGATTGCTCTTAACAAACTGGTGGTTACCAAAGGGGAGGCGGTGGTGTGTGTGTGGGGGGGCAGGAAACAGGTGCAGGGGATTACAAGTACGCTTATCATGATGAGCACTGAGTGATGTAGAGAACTGTAGAATCCCTATATCGGACACCGGAAACTAATATGACACTGTATGTTAACTATACTGGAATTAAAATTAAAAACTTAAATAAGCAAAAATAAAGGATTACTCTTTAAGGAGCATATTTTGTAATTACCTTTACATTAAAGGAAAATTTTAATGGCTAAAGTTTCAGACCCTACAGAAAGAAATGGGAGTGAACATTTAAAAATAATATTTATTATTTTTATTTAAATTAAAATTTTAAAAATGCATATTTAATGTAGAAAACTTGATAAAATGGAAAAGTGAAAATTAGCCATATTTTCCAATCCAAAATAGTTTCTGTTAATATTTTGACTTACTTCCCTTCGCTATTATAATGCACTAATGTATACATTCTTTTTCTTTATAAACAGGGTACCCTCCTGGATATAAATTCTTTAAAAAAGATTTTATTTATTTATTTATTTGATAGAGAGAGCACAAGCAGGAGAGAAGGAGAGGGAGAAGCAGGCCCCCCCCCGCCCCCACTGGGTCTTGATCCCAGGACCCTGGGATCATGACCTGAGGCAAAGGCAGATGCTTAACTGACTGAGCCACCCAGGTGTCCTGGAAATACATTTTTTAAAATATATATATTATTTTTTTACTTAGAATGGCTTTAGATTTACACAAAAAATTATGAGGATAGTATTATTGAGCATTCTCAATTCTCAATTGATAATTGATCAAAGATCAATTAACATCTACATTAACATATAGATTTGTCACAATAGGTGAACCAATTTTGACATATTGTTATTAACTAAAGTCTACACTCTATTCAAATTTATTTATTTTTTTACTCTTTCCTGTGTTAGTTCAAGAGTAAAAGCCTGTTACAAGCCTAAGAAAAAGTAATACCCGAATGTAATTCCAGGATCCCATCCAAAATATGACCCCACACTGTCTTCGTTTTTTTAGGCCTGCAACATGCTTTTTACAGGCATAAATTGTGAATGATTACCCAAGTTAATGAGAAGTCCTTGAGAGCATGGTTTATAATGAACATAGTATCCCACTGAGTAACTGTATCCTAGATCATTTAACCGATGACCTCTTCTTCAGCATGTGTCTCAAAGTTTTTACTATAATAAATGTTTTGAGAGGTATCGTCATACTTACATAACCATGATTATTACTTAGGGTACATTCTTAGAACTGGGCAGCTAGTTCCAAGAATATGTACATGCCTATGGCTTCTGGGACACCTTATGGGAGACAGTATCATAGAGAAGGAGCATGAGGACTTGGGAGTGAAATCAGACTCCTATCGGATGCAATGTGGAGCTCTGGGCAAGTGACTTAACTAGTCCCAGTGTAGTTTCCTCATTTTTAAAAAAGAATAACAACCACCATGATAACAACAACAACAACAGAATCTACTGCAGAGGGCCTTTGTGGGGCTTCAGTATAAAAACATACAGGTATGGGGGTTAGAGAGTCAAGATGGCGGAGAAGTAGCAAGATGAGACTGCTTCAGCTAGCCGGAGATCAGCTAGATAGCTTATCTAAAGATTGCAAACA